>NW_011359122.1:1066501-1123650 GCF_000735185.1 Notothenia coriiceps | reverse complement strand
GGGGGGGGGAGATGAGAGGCACGGGGGAGGTTAGGTCAGCAAGGCAGCTTGGAGAGCCAGGGGTTATCACAAGGACTGTCATCGAGCTGCATGATAAAGCTCAGCACACAGACTCTGCCCCATTCAGGCAGGGTATAGCTCAGCACCACACCACATAGCATCTACCCAGATATGCATTCAGTTTGCCGGGTAAACCAAAAGACATACAACCCATCCAAAGAGTGCAACTTGCAAAAAGCACATTTTTAGACGCACAAGCAGTTTATTACAGGCTCCAGAGGACATGATGCCAACCCTAGTTGTTTTGGAAGCTTTTTTGGGCTATATGAGAGAAGTGTGTGTGTTTGTATAAAGTGTGTTTTTATAATACTCACATGACAGCACACTGGGCAAAGGAGAGGTACTCCACCAGGACGTCAAGACCTCTGTTCTCATCATTGAGGAACTCCCTGACCCACCTGTGACGCACAGGAACAGAGAGGAGTTAACAGGGCAGCAAATCAAGAACACACCCTTATCCTTTTAGGACAGGACAACATTTTACACTATTATTTTTGATGGATCATAGTATAAAAACACAGAGGTAAAATAGCGATTGGTGTAATTTTCTAAGATCCATAAACGTTTTCTGATTTTTCTTTAAAAAGAGATTCAATAGCAATTTCACTAAACGATTAGATTGTAGCAATGTCACCATTTGCCAATGACTCAGCAATGATTCGGTAAGTATAGTGTTACCATAACTGATCAAAATAATGAAAACTACAAAAATAGGATCCTAGTGGAAAGTGGAATTATTCTTTGAGGCAGCTCTGAGGGGGGTCTGCCCTCCCCGGAGTGAAGGATCTTGGCAGGAATGTCGTGGAAAGTAAACCAGAGCAAGGCTTCAGATTTCCACCACATTTAACTCTTTTTTTGGAGAGAGAAACAACTCCAAACAAAGGAATTCCCATTGCGATGAGAGGAAGAATGTGGAGGGCATATGGCAGAGGGAGTGGGGCTCAGGTCGAACCCCTGACAGTCAACAGTATTTAGTCTGCCTCCCCCACGGACCCCCTTCACCTCCTCCCCACTTCTTCAGAGAACTACAGTGGGGGGGACAGGATTGGGGTAAAAGGTTCTTAAAATAGTCTTGGATAGCTGGTTAGGATGACAGGAAAGCAATCAAGAGCCTTGAAGTAGCAGAAGGAGGGAGGGAGGGAGGAAGGAAGGGAAGGAAAGGGAAAAGGGGTGAGGAGAAGAACTAAGGAAAGCAAACAAAGCAGTAAGAAGATTGGGTGCAGGAGGGAAGAAAGGGGGGGGGGTGGACAAGAAGGCGGGCTTGATCATCAGTTTCCTGTCTACCACCACCCCTCCCTCTCCTTTCTCCCTCCTTCCCTCTGACCCCTTCCTCTCTACCTCCCTTCACTTCTCTCCAACCAGTTGCTATTTCAGATTTTCTTGGCAATTTCTGGAATAACACATCGGAACGGGCTCAGGATTCATACACACACAATAAAGCAGCATCTGCTAAATCCCATCCACCGAAAAGCTTCTGAAAATAGTTTCCTTGCCTGAGAGTCTTTCTGGGAAACACATTGAAACAGACCTTTATTAATGAGGCCTAATAGGATATGAGTTAAACTTGGAGCTCAGTGAATACTATGAAAAATCAAAGCCTCTTTTACAGGCCACTCTCTGATGGGAATTCAGAGGCAAGTCACAGCAGCACATTTTTAATATGAAAGTATCTGTGTGATTCATATCATCAAGTCAAGGATCACGTCTGCAACAATGAAGATAAAGAAAGGCTTTACATAACATCCACAAACACAGTGCGTGTGTATTGAACTGCGCAGTATTGAATGTCTCTGACAAAATATGACAACACAATAGAAAAGGATTGTTTGCTTTAAAATGCGAAAAATGTGTAAACATGAAAGTATCCTTGTGTGTGTTTTTGTGCCTTGTTCAGCATTGGTCAGCCAGGCTTCCTGTCCCTCTGGCACACACAACAAAGCTTCCTGCTCAACACTATGGGGGAGTGGACGAGGCAGCACAATGGCTACCATCTGGGCATTATGAGGAGAAGCTCTATGAAGTGGAGCTGTAGAGCTTGGCAAGTTGAAACAATGGGGGATATCTGGGCACCAGAAAGAGCTCTGGGTCCCTGCAGCAGCACGAGCACAGAAAGGACTATTCTTTACCAGGGGAAAAATGTGGTTTCCTTACGCTGTGTGCACCATTAAAGAGATCTGTGTAATTTACGGGGAGAGACAGGTAATGATTACCCAATGTGGTTGGTCCTCAGTGAGATCTCCAGCTCCCTCAGGACTTTTGTAGACTCCTGCACCCGTCTGCGAAACTTCTGCAACACATAATGAAGGAGAAATGTCATTGAACATGTACTCAAGCAGATATATGAGTATCCCAGAGGTCTGGACTGGTTCCCTCACGTTTTCTACAGACCCATGGATTTTTTTTAAATATTCCAACGTGTAGTCTTCAGCCCCACAACAGACAGTGTCTGACTTTAGGAGCCTTTTTTCACATATGGAGTAGTGCACATGTAAACACACTGCGATCTGTACAATTGTTCGAGTTCCCCTTAATGTGGACACTGAATTTGAAAGGTCATCGGTACTTTCCCACCTTTCGTGTGACTCCAGGGTCTAAGTATCCTCGTAGCTTCTGGATGTAGGTGTGAGGCGGATTCTTCACCTGAAATCTCTCCTGAGGATACACAACAGAGTAAGCATTGTAGTGAGCAGTTATATAAAGGCATTGTGATGCTGCAGCATGAGGAAAGGGATAGCAGCAGGTGTGTGTACATTGTGAGCGCTGGTTTTGTTGTTCATGAATAAGAGTTTATGAATGCACCTGGTCGCAGATCAGGTCCCACTTCTTGTCGTTGTCGTATTGTCTGAGGAGCCGTGCTTTGTCTGGAGGCAAGTTCATAGAATTCTAAAAATGAAAATAATGTAAGCGTTAGTTTCATTAATAACCAGACATTTCCCTTTTTCAGTTTATTTGACTGTGTGTCAGATACTGGGTCTTTGGCGCCTGACATTTTTTAGGGACACCATGACCTCACTTCCTGTGTTGACACTCCGCATCCTGCCGCAGGAGATGAGCTGCATCTCCTCTGCAAACTCAAGTCTCGGTATCACTCAGGCTTTTAACCACAACAAGCCACTACCAGAGTACAGGTCTATTCCCAGACCCGTCAGATAATCCAGTCGTAAAACACTTGAACGCCACGCGAGACCTCCTGAGGCAGCCCCTTTACTGCAGCTCAAATTAAACCCTAAAGGCTCTAATTTGTGTTTGGAGACCAACCAACGTAAGCACTCCTCTTGACAACAGTACAAAAATAACACAAACAATATGAAACCGTCTTTGACTAATCACTTCCTCGTCTGAGCCAAGATCTTGTAAACAGCGGTTGATGCTTAAATCTTAAAAATGAGGAAGCACAACAATAGGAAGGAGCTGCCCCTGAAACTGATAACCTCAGCGATTATTTTCACGAGACATGAGGGATTGTTTGAACTTGGAACCGTCATTTACCCCCTGCATCAAGTGAACCCGGCCTCAAACGTCCTGTCAGCTTGACCTTTAACCTGCAGCTATAACTCAGCCTCTCGTGTAAAACACAGCACCCTGTTAACCCATCTCAGGCAAGATGTGCTGCTCACACTGGCATTTTCCCACTGGTGGAGGTTTGGATGGATGGAAAATTACATATTCCTGTTCCAATGACAACAACGCAGTCAGTGGTGAGGGTGGAAAATGACATGTGAGTATTTTTAAAATAGGTTTTCCACATCAGGACCACATTGTTCACTCTATCAGCACATCACGAGTCATGTTGTCAGAGACTGAGGACACTGAGGTGAAGAAAATGGTGGGTCTGTATTTCCTGACAAATTACTCCTCTGCCAAGGAGGTTCAGTTTTTAGTTTGGTTTGTTTGTTCGTCTGTTAGTTTGTCAGCAGGGTTACAAAAAGATTCTTGCTCAATTTCATGAAACTTGGTGAAAGAGTTTAACGTTTTCGACCAGACACAAATCATTGGATGCATAAACAGATTATTATGTAACATTAACATTGGAAGGAATGGCACTGCAAGGCAGACTTATTAATACATAAAACCTATTTAAACTGTTGTTGAATGCCCTTCAAAATGTGAAAATGCAATGCCTGACAGAGCTTAAACTGTAGAGTAGTACATTGCAGAGATTTTGCATAGGGGCCTTCGACATAACCTGATTTATAAATCCCTCGCAAGAGAAAAGACATGCATACCAGATGTCAAGTATTACAGGAGAAATATGTCTGTTTATAGTAGTAGTTTATTGAAGTACATTTTTTCTCTCGTCTGACCCCAAAGCGGCTCTCTCTTCCTTCGTCTTTCCTGGGAGAAATCTACGAAATGATCTTTAGGAAAGTCATAATAGGAAATGAAGAGTAGTTTCTCCTAGGGCTGCTTGATTATGGCAAAAATCATAATCTCGATTATTTGGGTCAATAATTGATATCACGATTATTAAAAACGATTATCCATTTACTTGATTAGTTGATTACCCTCAACTTTAAGTATAATTCAATTGAAAACCAATAAAAAAATATATATATATTTTTTTCTTTTAAAGAAATAATAATAAAAGAAATAATAAAAATAATCGTTTTATTTTGATTATGTTATTTTCATAATCGTTGCAAGCCAAAAATCGTAATTGCGATTAAAATACGATTAATTGAGCAGCCCTAGTTTCTCCCTTATGTTTGTCTCTGAGTATTTTTATCCTAGAGTGGACGCAACTGTAGTCATAATTTATCACTGATAACTTGTGCTAGTACAGTAATTTGTAACCTCTCATTGGTGATCAAAAGAAACAGCAATATTTGAAAAATAAAACACATATTAAGAGCTTTTACTTTTTCATTTAGGACTCAATGAATTATAACTCATTAAATAATGTATGGATAGAGATCTTTGGGATTTACTGTAGCGCTAAAACGATGAGTTGATTCATTTATGAGTTGATTTCCAAAGAACACATTTAGCAACTATCATGAAAATGGACTAATGGTTTCATTTCTTTCAAGCAATGAGTACAAATACTTGCTGGTTGCAGCTTTTCCGATGTTCAGTTTGCATGATGTTCCCTGTGTCAATAAGGCATTCAAAGACATCATCTTAGGCTCTGGGAACCAATGGCTGAATGTTTTATTGACAAAGAAATTAATGAATAAATCAAAAGAGAGAACAGATTCATCAGTATTAAAAATAATAAATTGCAGCAGCTCTTAGTAACTGTATCTAGGAATATAACGTTTGACCTGAGCCCACCGAGAATTAAGGGATTGCCCCTTAGGCTAAGTCATAATGAAATAATGACTTTAAAGTACCAATAGCACTAGGTGGATATCTTTAAACTACTCCAGATTTTGTTTCTCTTGAATTGATTTAAATACCTGGGTGGTAAATGAAAAAATAAGCCCAGATATCTGCTCCAGCATCTGTCCAGGCCCAAAGCCTCGTACGATTTGTTTTCTTGGTCAGTCATGCATACTAAAGTAGAACTGCAGGGCAAACAGGCAAAGAGCAAGGCCTCCTTTTGTAGTAACTTAATTCAGAATGACTGGAAAACATGCAGACCAGACGGACGCAGATGTTCATCCATATAGACAAAAGGAGCAAAATTAAGTCAAAACCTGCCGACTGTCATTGGATTTAGAGTTTTGACAACATGAATTAAAAGTGAAAAAAGTGTAGCGTTTCAGTTAGCGATCAGTAAATGCAATATTCGAGCCATGAGGACACATACAACACTTCAATATTTGGTATAAAGGTTAGTCTCTGTCAGTTGGAGCCTGAGGTAATGTCAACAAATACAGGTGGGACCGGAGCAGATGTGATGAGCTACAAATGTTACAGGTATTAAAGTTTTCCTGGGATGACAGGAGGGGTAGAGAAGAGGTTTCTCCAGCGACAGAGCAATAGGCAGAGGGGATGTTTCCTTTCTGACTTGATTTGGGTAATTTGAGCCAAGTAACCCAATTAAACTAATTTCATTTCACTTTCTCCCACAGTGATATAATCTTGCCCTTCCTGTGTTCATAAGAAGCTCAAAGAAGTAGCTTCATTGGGGGAGAGGGAGCTGCAGTACTTCATCATTTGGGATTCTTCTGCCCATATTAGGGGTAAAATACTGCAGAAATGCCAACAATGTTTGTGGTTCATATGTTGCCATGTTGCCCACATATGCTCTCCTCCAGCAAGGCTTTTCTTGTTTAACCTGAGACTGGCTTGACAAAAGATTCAATGTGGCGCTTTGTTATGATTTGGTGCTGTGCCATTCCCATCCTTTGACATTTGAGCTATTTCTTTCCACATAGAAATGTGCTAACAATGGCTGGTGGGCAGGGTCAGCGTATGCCCCCTGGTGCTGTGTGGAGCAAAATCCGGCTAACACAACACCAGCACACTGCACAACCAGATGAACTGGTTCTATTATCAACACCATCTACCCAATCAGGAGGGGCCCATTGTGAGCCAGAACTGGAGGCAGAGTTTGCAAACAGAGAAAAAAACCTTCCATTGTATTAACCTTCATCATAGTTTACTTGTTTGAAAACAATATTAACTTTGTTTGCTTTTTTTAAATAGAGATCTCTAGCACACAGTGAACAAATATTAATGGAGGAAGAAAGATGTAGACTAATAATGAATAGAATAAGGTTGAAAATTGATCAAAATTCATTGAGATTTATTTATTTGCTTTTCGAGATATAAGATGTGGTTTTGAGAAGCAATGATGACACCAATACAGACTAAATAATGTAATAATTGCTGAAAAAAATTAAGTATTTCCCATTTAACTGATAGAAGAATGTGATCCAGTACAAGACAAATAACAGGTAAATAACCCCAAAAAGTTCAATATTTTGGACAAACAAACAAGTACACAAAATGGGTTTTGGGTAGATGTAGTTTGTGTAGGAGAATTAACTAGGAGTAACACCGCCCAACAGAGAGATATCTGAGCTGTAGACTAAGGAAGACAGAGGTTTTAAAGACTCAAAAGCTAAAGTTGTTGAGGGGGTCGGGTTGCAGGTTAAGGAGACTGAGGAGTCCAGGAGAGCCATCAGGGACTCAGCAGAGCGCTCAGGTCACGCACCGACCCCCACAACCGAGGGTGGGGGGGATGCTGCAGAGCCCACGGTCACCTCAGACATCAGTCAACAGAGCATCTGCCCTGAACTAGACAGCTTCCTAATCCAAACTGATTTACAATTAGCCTTGACTTAAGTTTATGACTAGAAACTCCAACCAGAGGCTCCCAGAGAGACAAATGGAAAAGAGTGACGGCATGTTTCCTCCTGATCTTTTTCACAGCTTCACACTTTCAGTCAGGATAAGACATAACACTGCCATACCTCAATCTAAATGACAATTTGTTTAACAGCCGTCAGCATGTGTTTTTTTTGTGGTCACTAGTTGCTAAAGTTGTTCAAAAGGTTTTTTCCAGTCATGCAATAGAAGGCTTTTTGATAAATGTTTTTGGCTTTGTTTTGCTTCAAGATCCTGGAAGCGAAAGCTAAATTAACTTTTTGACAAGTATTCACTCTGTATTATATTGTGAATGTCTTTATCATTGGAGGTCTGACAATGATGATGATTGTGAAATTGTGTTTTTTTCGTTTTGTTAAAAAAAGGAATTGTGCCTTGAAACTGTGGTTAATGCCCATCTAAGCAGATGCATTAAATATGATTCTCTTTTTTGAGAGTGGGTTGGAAACTCCAGATTTTTTTTTTCTACTTTTACACAGGCCAGACTCTGTTGTCATCAGCTCAGCAGGAAAGGAGAGGGAGGCTAAAGATCTCCCTATGGCCGACGAGCACAGTTCAGACATTGAGACCCAAACAGTCCTCTTTACCCCCAAATAGGCTGAGTCTGCTCATCGGGGTGGGGTCCTGGAAAAAGGGACTGGACAGGGACATAATTGACAGTCACAGCAACACAAAACAAATAGAGAAAAAACAACAATAAAAGATGAAAGTCTTAATACTAAAGAAATCATCTGACCTTTTGTATGGACCTTTTAGTTGACATTTTTGAAACGTAATAGTTAATGTTATATTATTGTTACAGCTTTAGCAGATTAAGCCTAAAACAAACTACTGGAAATAAATGGATCTACTTTTACTACAAACAGATCCTGTTGTAATCCATGCTACACTTTTCAGGGAACCATAGGTTTACATTGTGAGTGATTTCATTTGGCTGCTGACATTCCTGAGTCCAGGATAACACTCAGATATCTGGCTGCAATTTACCTTTTTGAGAACAAACAGTGTTATCATTAATGATATCAGTCAAACATTCCTAACTGGTTTCGGATCTCTGGTCATTTTTATTAACCCAAACAAAAACACTGACATACAGTATATGGTTTCAAAAGCACCTCAGCTATATAGGAGAAACCAACACATTTATGAACACAATTTAATTATCCAGTTAAAAAGGAAAGCATAGGACTAGTCAATGAGAGGGAAGATAAGACCGGTAGCTCTTTAATAAGGTTAGTGTCTGAAGTGGTTTGAAAAAGCCGAGCCACTGAACCCCGTCAGCCAAAAGGAGGCAAAGAAAACACTATGAATATGGGACTTGGCATAAACGTGTTTTCTTTAAGCATATTTCAGGTCCTTACAATGAAAAATAAAGCGATGAACCAGTTATTATGCCAGAGGTGGCTGGATATAGTTCAGGATAAATGTGTCCCTCAGGAAAAATAAGAGAAATAAATAACCGTCTCCACCCGGACAAACAGTAAGAAGAACGGAAAGGAAAATATATATATAACGAATCCCGGTTGTCTATCAGTCATACCCGCTGATGACTACATGAGGTGAGGCTAAATAATCCAGATGATCTAATTAAATGACATCATTCATTGCAAACAAGTGTGAATGACATTATTAAACCAGGTTTCATTGATGCATAATGCTGTCAGTGCTTTTGTTTGGATCTCTTTCCTTACTAGTGAAACACAATGAGAGGAGACAGGATGAGGGGTTGTCGTCACTGGGCTTCAGGGACTTCCCTTACTCACCAGGATATCAAAGTAAAGTCAGGATTGTAATTTAACTGTTACGTGTAATACAAGTGTCTATGTTTTTTAGCACATCAACTACAACAATGTTTTTATGTGTGAATGAACGAATTGTAGGTGTTTTTCCAGCTCCCAGGTAATCCTCGTGGAAATGAAAGCGACAGAGCAGAGTGTGAGAAAACACTGCCCACCCTTTCTTTGAGCAGATATCCGATCACCCTATCACTCTTTGCAAGGTAACTCGAACCAGGCAATCACAACAAAGCATGAGTCCCTGCACAAAGATGCTGGAAGTCCAAGAGGCTACCAACTCTCCAAAAGAGACTGAGGGTGGGAGGGAGCAGAGAGGACAAGAGGTACAGTTTGGATGAAGCATTACTCATCCCTGTCCGCCCCTCCTGATGCTGGTCCTTGTTGACAAAGCAAATAGACTGAGTTAAGAGCTTGTTTATTTATATATTAGCATAACAGGTACCTAATTTACATGCAAACGTGGAGACAGTGACCACATTCTTTACGCGTCAAACTCAAAGCATTTGGGTAGGTGAAAACAACGTTCAATTTCTTAACCATTTGTCAACCCTCAACCAATACACATCACAAACTCTTCTCAGTCAATGTAGTTTTATTATAAACAATCGATAAGGGCTGAATATAGATATAATAAGATAAGATATGATGTTTTAAACATATGTCATTAATTGTTCCTGATTAAATGTTAATATATTATTAAGCTAAATGTAAAAAAAACGTAAATGTTAAAAGCACTTTTTCCAAAGCGCAAGGAACCTTCAAATTGTTTATTCTGAGTAACCTTTGAATCTTTTAGTCTATACTTCTGAAATTGGAAAAAAAAAGCACCCAATATAGTTTCCTAAAATCCGGATAATGTATCTTGATTATTGTCCCTCCAAATGTAAAAAAGTCGAAGCTATGACATATAAAATCAAATGAAAACAGAGAAATGAAGAGACTTGTGGCAGAAAAATGTACTTGACATTTTAATAAATCATGATGATAAACATTACATCAATAATCAGAATTGCTCTCCATTTATTTGTTGGCTCTTGTGTATCTAATAACTTGGCTTGTTTCATCAACAGAGCACAACTGGTCAAAAGTCAACAGCTTTTCTATTGGCTGAAACTTTTCCTAAGTGGTGTTACAGCGCAAATCATAGAGTGTTAAATCCCCATTAAATCAGGAGTTTAAAGACAACACAGTTTACAGCTGTGGTGTGAGGTTTCTTCTCTGTCCTCCTGTTAGTCCACAACCTTCTCCTGCCTGAAGCCTTCTCTCTTCTCCCATAAACCAACGTCATCACTATTTAACCTCTGAGTCACTCCGTAGGGAGAAATAACTTTTCCTCAAGTCTTTTCTTTACAACTCTAGACCAAATGGGCATTCCTCAGTCAGTCAAGGCAACAGGAAGTTGGTTTTTCAGTTGAGGAATCAAGAACTACCTCCCAAAACCCATTTGCTAATCCGTTTATTTGCCCGGTGACACAGTCATGATTGACAGTGGTGATAGCTGGGTTCAAACCAGAGACGGTTATCATCACAGGGTTCTTAAAGTTGCAGCAAGAGATAAAGACAAAAACGTCCTGAGCTCAAGGCTTCTGAAGCCAGATGTTCTTCTAGCTTCAAACGAAAGCAAACTCAAAATGCGCACTTGTTTACATGAGCTTATCGAAAACGTTTTGGGGAGCTCAGCAGGCCACTTGACAACTATATTGTTCTTATTTTAGTTTTTTTAAATTGTATCTAGGAAATGTGAACATAAACAAGGATATATGTGACGGTAGGACTGAGTTATAAATTACTATAAGTACTATAATCAGTTATGAAACGGAGGTACTCGTTCATTCTTGTGTTTGCGAACATCCTGTTTGTTATCCTCCGTGCGTCCGAGCAGGGCTCAGGGAAGCCTCGGCCAACAGATGATACACACAGGGAATGTCAGGAATGCAGGTACATGAATGCCTTAATAACTCATGCCGGACAGGCCTTTTGACTCACTGCCAGTGTTAAAAAGATGAAGGTCAACCAAAGAAAAAGGGGCAACAAATCAGAGCCTGATCTGTGTAGAAATAAAGTTTTGAATCAAACAGGATGTATCTTCTGGGTGGAGGTTTGAATTGGAGGGAGGTGGAAATGATGATAATAAAATAAAGAGGAATCAAAACCAAAAGACAGTCATGACACGTTGACTTCACATGGGAATGACTGAATCACATTAGCAGTCATATGTCTTAAGAAGTTCCCCTTTATTTCTTAATCTGACATCATTTATTTTGAGTGTTACTGTAAAAATTCAGAAGCAGAAGTGTTGACAAATGGGAGATAAATAAACTGTATGTCATTAGGGGAAGGCCCGGGAAATAATTCCAGCATGTCACTGGTGTGTAGGAGAGGTAGCTGCTATATAATCTACTGGCTCTTTAAATGGGTTGACAGCAGTTCTTCTGAGCGTCCGTGTAGAAGAGCGTAGCGGCACAAAGGGCACCAGGGGATGAGGCCCCCTTTCTAAAACAACACTGACTGACAGAGTCCCCATTGTATTGAGGAGGAAACTACTTCTCCAACCTACAGCCGTAGTGCAGCTGCATTAGAGCAGCATGCAAACCCCCCACTGACACGCACAAATGCACGCACCAAAGAAACACTTACATATGCACAGGAATGAAAAACACATGTCGTTTCTTTGCATAAATTAATAAGTCCAGATCTTTTCACATTTCTGTTATGTGAACAAACAACAAATTCTCTATTAGTTGCCGTTTATGAGGACAGAGAAGTGGAAAATAACAAGAACCTTGGAAATCTGGAAATGGAAATTAAATAACCAATACTTCTCTGTTTATCTCTGTTGGTCAGTCTGACGTTGAATTTAAGAAATGTCATTTTTGAGGAATACGCATATAGCTAATCAATGCCAATCGCTTGTTTTCTAAACATGACAGGCAGCAGAAACAATATAAAACATGTTTTTAAGTTAGCTTTAGAAGTGCTGGTCAGTCTTGGATTTGTACAGAGCCAGGCCAGCGCTTTGTTTGCAGTATTTATGCTAAACCAAGCTAATTGGCTGCCAGCTGTAGCTTTGTATATTTACCAGAAAGAGACGAGAGTGGCACTTGCATGGATCTTCTCATCTAAATCTTGGCAAAAAAATAAGCATACTTGTCAAAATGTTGATGTATCTGGATATGTTATATGTGCTCAGCCGTGGTCTTTAACTTGACCTTTGCTTTACAAAATATCTGCAGGGGAGAAAGTTGGGGAAGCACTAAACCTCGCCATAAAGCCTGCTCCAGATTGGGGAATGGTAGCCCGAGGGTGGAGAGAGCCAGGTGGACAGCCTTGTGCTGAACCCCCTCTGCCTGCTGCTCTAAAACCAAGTTAACTGTGTCCGCTCAGCTCCCATAAGCCGCCTCTTCCTGGGACATAGTAGTGGGTGGCTGAGCCAGATGCAAACCCTCTTCCAACTTAAGTGACATCAACAACTCAGCTTCTCTTTTTAGAAAAGATGATGCATGTGAGAAAAAAGGAATTGGCAGATATACTCAGCACATAAATAAACAGCGACCGCCATTAAACAAATAAAAATGATTTAGGTTTTATGTCCTATGAACACATCGCACAGCTTGACTCCATTAGTTCCACTTGACTGGCATCTATCAGACACAGCTTTCTTTAGACATCAGCCATCAAGAAGCAGTGATGTCAGACCGGGCGCTGGAGTCACATGTCAGCATTTTCTGATTTCTCTACCACTGACTTTGTGTCTGTAGTTTTCCCAACATTTGCTGTTGCTTCATGGTGACACATCCTTCTAAAACAATCAAACCTCAAAAGAAAAGCTGCACCAGCCCATCTACGTGTGATGGAACTCGATGTCACGGGATGAAAGAAGTGGGAAGTTGAACAGAGTCAGACAAATCGGTTTGGATGGTTTCCAATGCAATCAAGTGGTGAAATAAGCCCACGCTGCTCCTGCAACAGCTCTTAAATATGTGTGCGCTGTTTTACATTTTTGGTAAAGTCATTCCAACCATGAACAGTGGCAGACTGCCAGTTCAAAGGGAATTTTCCCTTTCTGAGTTCTCCTGTGGCCTCACTTGAGACTAGACCACAGGAATCCAGTTGGTAGATTGTGCTCGGGTACTTTGAAAGAGGATCCCAGGCCAGGCCTGCACCTTTGAAAAGTGACTCACTCATCTCACATCATTTTCTTACTGAGAAGGTTATTTTGTAGTTCAGACCCAAAGTTAGACTTCATTTGTGGGAAAGGGGAGGTAGGAAACCCTCAGTGGGTGAGTGAATGATAGGTTTCCGTTTAATTTGGAATCACACAAAGCCAAAGATACAGTAAGAGCTAGCAAGGACAAAGAGAGGGGAAAAAGAGGCTGAACTATTACAAGAATGCTACCAATGACTAAGATATAATTTTGGAGATAAGGCTTCTATGTTGTGCCTGTGAGGTCTAGGTAGATCTGTATCCCTGGCTGAACTAATGGCATGTTCTGCCCCAGTAGCAGCCTGCAGGAACACAGTTCTTATTGAAAAGCCAACCAACCGCAACGACCATTGCCTACAATGCAATTTCCTCTGTTAACGAAGAAGGGAAAATGCCAGGCAGCTTTTTCCAGCCACAGAAGACAGTTTGTGAGGATGCTGGACAAAGGAGACGGCATGGAGATGATGCCTTTAGCACATGCTGCTGCTCAGAAATGACCCAGGAATTTTATTAGCAGACCGCATGAAGTAGTAGAAGCCCCTCCTCTGCTCCCCTCCACCGTCTACAGTAGAGCACGCCTGGTAAAGTCATTAGCCTGGGGATATTACTACACTGGCAAAAGCTTCTGACCATGACATCATTATGGGCTGCTGTCAGTCCAGAGGGACGTCTGTGAGCTGTGTCTGAGAGGAGCGGGCCGTCCCACTACGCAGAGACAGACACATCCCGTCACACCCGTCGGCATTCCATCACACAGCCGGAAACACAGTGTACTAGAGGGAAATTACCCATTTTAAAATATCCATTTATGAAAAGTGTTATTTCTGAGGCTGCAACAAAGTGAACCAGCTGAGGAAAGAACATCTTCAAAATTTAGACAAAGCTAAATGATGTCTTACAGACTATTTTTAGAATAAATATAACAAAAAATGGCCATAGCCAGACAACAGATCCATGGCTTTGTCTTCCTTGTCTTCCTCTAAACACGGAGACAGAAGCTATTGATGTACCTTTATCTCTGAACAACGGGCCGGCAGGGCAGAGAGCCGAACATTGTCTGATAAGAAAACTAAAATATACAAGCATGTTGTTCTTTCCCACAAAGTAAAGGAAATCTGGAGCTACTATGGGGTAGAGTGGGGTGGGTGGGGTTAGAGAGCTTGAAAAACGTTCCCAGTCAGAAGCACAACTAAATTGTTGAGTCTACTTCATATTGCATAGAAATCATCTGCTCTGCCCGGCTGAACATAATAACAGGGATTGACTTTGTGTTGCAGGGCAGTCAAACAACTACAGACTGTTCCCGTCTCTAGGCAGGATGTGTGTTGATCTTTTCTCTTTATGGGAAAATGTGACGACTGCAATCACAGGGAAACATTTGATCAAAAAGGCCCCAAACAATGAGCCATCTGCGCGAAAGAGACACAACTTGAGCTGTCATAATAGCGCGTACAGTGTAGTAGAGTGTAAAATTGTCATAATGACTGAGGCTTAACACAGCAGTCAACAAGCAGGCCTTGAATAGCTTCTTGCTGTGCTAGTCTTTTCATATGAGGGATTTATTTTGTAGCGGCTGATAGCTCTGGCAGGCAAATAATGGCTTTATTCCAGAAACATGGAGGATCCACAAAGTGTGCAAGAATGAGACGATCTGAGGAATGTTGTGAAGCTCTTTGCTGCTTGATGCTGTAATTAAAGTCTTATAAAAAGCTGAAAATCAAAGCCGGGTGTGGTTATATTAGAATAAGTACCTGTGAGAAACCGGTGCTGTTTAACCAAAAATAAACGTGTATCGCTTCTATGATAAAAAACGTTTTTGCATAGGCCTACTGTAAATAAGTATGCTTCTCTGAATCTGTGGTGCTGGATTACTCACACTGCATCAGAGCAACAAGTGGGAGTTTCTGTTTTGATATGCGTGGAGCGTAGCAAAGGAGGCAAAATAACTCAATTATGCAACTTAAACGCAAGTTCAGTGAATAATACATGATGAAAGTTTTCCTCAACTAAATGTAACAGATAGAAGCTCTTCTGAAGCGTATTCAACCACTGTGTCAATGCGTAAAGGCCAATGTGGTTTCCTATAACTTTGTCAAAGAGTATAACACCCTCTGAACATGTGTTCTAGTTCAGCTCTCCTCAAAGTGGCAATGATTTGTTTCTGAGATATTGATTAGATTTATGGCCAATCAAAATTGAATTATTGTGCCATTACTGCTTTTCAACCTTTTTGGCTTTTCACTTGTAAAAATGCATGCTTGGCGAAAAAGTAAAAAGGGGTATTTCCAAAAATGTTGAACTATTTCTTTAAAGGATTCTTATGAATAGGATTTTATGACTAAACTAAACGACCAACGAGCCCTCACTTCTTAGGCTTGGCCCATAAGAGAATAAAAGAAAACCATTTGTTCCTGGATAAAAAATAAACTACGTAAAGTCCCTAATAGAAGATGTGTCTGCTGTAGGATGACAGAGTCACTTCACTGTGTTGATAGTTGGTAAAAGTGGGTGTTGACTGTGTGCTCATTATTACAAAGCGCTCAGACAACTCAACTCCAGCCTGATGTGGAGTGTGTAGGGAGGGAGGGGAGGAGAGAGAGAGAGAGAGAGAGAGAGAGAGAGAGAGAGAGAGAGAGAGAGTCTTAGGGTGTGGGAGTTTTGGGGGAATTCAGAAAATGCTGCTTTCAGATGGTTAGCCTGCAGCGAGAAAACTTTAAAGAAAACCCAGACGTAGATGTGCTCTGTCAAAGACAGTAAAATGACCCCCCCTCCCCTCACACACACCTCCCAACTCTCCCCATGCTGTGCTCAGTGTTTGCCACTTCAGCCAAACGCTGAGTTGTCTGACTTTAGGGGAGACAAAAGAACCGCAGGAGAGGAGGGGGGACAGCAGGCAGAGAGAGGGGCGGGACAGCACAGGTCGCTTCACTTAAAACATCAGCACTTCATAATGGACGATAAAGAAATGTAAAATAAACATTAGGCTACTCTTTCATGTGTCAGAAACAAAAACAAAAGAGAAAATAACCCCTCTAACGCAAACCACACACCATTCATTATTGGGGATGTTTGTTTTGGCACTATTTTGACTTTAAATTAAGTTAAGGATTCATGTATGAGACAGATGGTGGCAGAACAATTGAAGTTAGAATTTTACCACATTTTTTAAGCTCCCTTTATCTGACATTTGGACCACGTATGAGAGACTGAGGTGATCACAACTTACCAAAACAATGGCAAACTTCTCCTCCAGCTCGGTGGGGTCTGGCATCGGGACCTTCAGAGGCATGATGTGATGCTTCATCTCCGAATGGCCATCCACACTCTCTATGTTACCCATTGTGCCCCAGATGTGCTGAGTCCTCCGGTCAACTCGAATCCTTCAACTTTTTCCCAGTGATGATAATCCAAGTAAAACAAAGATCTCCGAAATATTCCAACAAATTCATTAACGGATCAATCCAAAAAATCCACTTTTCCAAACGGAGATAAATCGCTGACAGTGCAGTAGTCTCGTATAACAGTCCAAAAATGCCATTTACTCTTACTCACGCGTTTAGGTTTACAGTGTGTCCCACTGTAGTTTCCCTTCAAAAAACGTACTTTTTAAAAGTAACAATCAAAGTGCAGATGCTTTCTCTTCCAGAAAGTAGTTTTTAATTTGCCAGGCCAATCCATTACTTAAAACAGATTTCCCCTCGCGACAGATATCTCTCAAATGCACACCTAACCGTTACTTGAGTTGCTTCTTAACTTTCTTGGCTACGACGTGTTTCCATTCATTATTGTTGTGTGATCCTGATTAAAGTCTTTTGCTGTTGCCTCCACTCAGAGGGCAGTTTTCTGCTCTAGCCCCGCCCCCATCTGGGATATGCGTCACTTCTGTTGGTTCAAAGACCTGTCAATCACCACATCTCTGTTCCTCCACCCCTCACATCTGCAGGCAGGGTGCCCACATTCAATTGGACTGAAAATTGAAGGGTTGTCTGCACTTTATTGCAACCTGGTGGCCAGATATGAGTATGACATTTATTTGAAAACCCCTAAAATGTTATAGTATAATATGTTATCAGGCCTATGTAGTTTAAACAAAAACTTTTACAAAAAAATGAAATCACAACACTGGTTTGATTCATGAGAGTGCAAACTTTAATCAACAATTTCAGCAGATAGATGATGATAAATAAGGTCAAAGCTCAGCAGTTTTCTTCTTCAGTTCTGACACTTAAAACACTTTTTTATTTCCTTCACCACAAATCAGAGCCCAGGCCTTTGTGGTGAGGTGACAGCGGTAGGTCATAGGAGCTGTCCCACTGCTGGCGTACAATATCAGCTTGCTTCTTACAAGGTCATAAACTGTTTTGCTTGGAAAATAAACTCTAAACATGGCCGACAGCTTCAGCCTGTTTCCTCTAGCGCCACAAACACGTACAAACACAAAGAAGCGCGGGTGCAGTAACACCGCCAATGTGTTTTCAGTATCTACAAAGTTTTCTCTTCATAAAAGCACAGTGATTTAGACTCTGCTTACCTCGGTTTTCAGTGGTAAATGTGAGGGTCTAGGTTTGTAATACTTTGATTTATAAAAGCAACTTCGATAAAGCTCTGGTTAAAGCATATAAAACTTCATTTGGAACATAATTTATAAACAGTGACAAACTGTGCGCAGATTTGTAATACTTAAGGCAATCATATAAACATATATAAACAAAGTAATCTTGGGAATTATTTTCAAAGTTGTAAAAAATAAAAATTCAAAAAAATGTCTTTCGTTGCGTTGGATGCTGTAAATCCATAAAACATATCATACCTTAAGATATCGACAACAGCACAAGCCCTTTTTATGAATACAATTCAAAGAGGGCTTTGACATGCTTTTGAACACATACAAACTTGGTAGGCTGTGCAACATAGTTGCATTATTATCAAATATCTATTCAGCCAAAATATTCTACTGAAGAATCTGTCCAGGACAGCACAATTTCACTACATATTTTAACACTTTACGGATGACAAGCTACATGTAAAGTTTCTTAAATACTGATGGTCTATTTTTTGTGGAGCATATATGTTGTGATTTTTTCTTCAGTGATGGTGGACATTTTCATTAAAGCTGAATACGCAAACACACAGATCACAGAAGCAACACTTAACATTATATATTACTCAGACCGTCCATTCCTTTAGTTGGTCTCTGCTACCAAATCGTACCTGGAAAAACAGAAAGGATACAATTTATTGTTCAAATGATCTTGCAGAAAGAAATATATGAACATACATTTGTTGGCAGCTCTATTTTATACAAAATATTGATCAGAAGTTGTTTAAATTATTACCATTGTGTGACACCAGTCTTCAGGTCAATTTGGTCCAGGTCCAGCAGCAACTGTCGGCAACAAGTAACAGAAAAGAGGATGTTTAACGTCTGGCAATATTCAAGTCAACACAAAGGAATTTATGCGATGCTCTGAAATAACTAACTGCATTTCAGACAATTTTCTATACCTTGCCGATAAGCTCCCTCTCTCTGCTCATGAAGGAGACACTGTTCTTCACAGACAGGTCCAGTCTTCTCTGTGCAGACTCCTCCAGAGAGAAGTCAAAGTCAAACCTACAGAAAAAAAAAAAAGTACATTAAAATCCTCACATTTTCTTCCCCATCATGAGTCTAATTTTCCTGTCTTACCTCTCGCTGAATTCTGGGTTGAGGTCTCTCTTCTTGGTGGCAGTCCTCCTCTTGGTGGTCGCCTTCTTGTCCGGCAGCAGGATGAAGGTGACATAAGGGTCTGCCCCGTCCTTAGAGCAGGATGCCAGGGCTCTGTGGGTTCACAGCAGCACATTTACAACATGTGTTGGTATCGAGTGCTTCAGATAAAAAATGGTGATAATTAAGAAGTAACATATGTTATATCGAGACCTGCAGGCGTGAACGGTGACGAATAGCTTGCTCTCCTCGATGGAGTAGCTGAGGGTAAGCTTCACCTGGCCTGCTGAGTTTGGGTTATCAGCCCTAAAGACACAGAGCAGTAAATGTGATTATTTACATCATGATGTCCTTAAATCTATAGGGCGAAATAGAATGAAGTAAAAAGGAAAAACATTCCACTAAAACAGACCCTGATATGTTAACAGTGGGGTATAGTGGCTACACAATGGAGCATTAATGCTTGTATGTGTAACTCACGCGTTAAATCCACTTCTCCGTCTGAGGTCGAGATGAGAAGGAACCCATCTGGGAATGACTTCTTCTCCCTCAGTTCCTGCCTCCCCCGGGGCTCGACGACACACCGCCAGCTGAGTGTCCAACACCTGCAAGATACGGATTATTGCTCAGCATGACATTGCTGCTGCATAATAATCTATCACTGGTCTTAATAAGGACTTTATTTTACAGATGATGCAGCATGCAGCAAGACTTGAAATTGCCAGTGTTGCAACTTTTTTTGAAGGAGAAATCCAAAGTCAGTACTGGTTCAGAGATATATGGCATCTGGGGTTCAGAATGACTTTCAACCCCCATGTGTGTTGAGCACAGATTGAAGAAAAGTGTGTGTGGCACCAACCCATGTAAAATGACTACTTTCGGTTTTTACACAATATTTTTGGATGAATTTAACAATGAGTAATGTTGTATTCCATATTATTCAGAGATGCTGTAAGGCCTATGTTTTAAACCCCATAGTTAGTCATTACAGCTTTAAGAATACCTACTGAAAGCTCAGAGTATTTAAATGAATGTCTGTATTTATGTATAATTTGTCAAGATTTAGAAGGAAAGGAGTAACGTGTGTATGTGAGCAATAACATGTAGATTTGAGTGAACTGTAAACTTGAGGCGGGTGTGATTTTTATGTACATCTCCATGTATGTTATATATTTGTGGAATAAATAAAAAGTTCTAAAAAAAAAAGAATACCTACAAAGCAAAACCAAGTTTTTCTAAATGCAAAGACATTGTGCAGGATGTTATCTTCAGTGTACAGCACACATAGCCGTGGGAACATGTTTCAAATGGGAGGTGCCGTGGGGATGACACCAGGGCCGGTTCTGACCAATTTGCTGCCCGAGGCAAGATTTTAGCTGGCAATGAAAAACCTCTACAAAAGACCAATACACTACAAACAGAGAAACTTATTGACATGGTGGACAGCTTATATAAAAAGGCTTCAAATGTATTTAGTATTGTATGAACATGTTTTAATTGGGGGGTAGTCGTCACATCCTCTAGGGAGGTCCCGGGGGTCCTCCCCGGAAAGATTTTTAAAGTAAAATGCTTCAATCTGGTGCACCTTGAGCACCCAATTACTAGAGACTGATCTCGGGGGTACAACTCTAAACACCCATATGAAAAAGATCGGTTTGCATTTTATTAATCAAATAAGTATTATGTGAACATAACAAATAACCTACCATAGCCAATACAAAATAAATGTTAAAACTTATTTTATTTTTGGGGTTCATTCATATCTTATTTTACCTGGTTAACATTTATTTATTTATGCATATTTTTTTTTCTCTCCAGTTTTAAACGATATTTTTGGTTTACTGTCCTATAGTATACATTGGAATGATTTCAAACCTGTTTTTATTTATCCTAATAATTATAAAGGTGTACATAAATTGTGACCAAAATGTTTGAGACCCACTGAGACAACTTAGACTAAAGTGAACTATCTAAACCCTCAAGAGTCCTTTACCTCACTGAGCCTCTCAGTCTGACAGGACAGAACTCTCCCTCCACATTATTGTAGAAACAGCTTCTTATATCCGTTAGCGCAGCAGAAGCTAACAACAATCTCCGCCGGTACCGGTGCACCCCCTCTCTCTATCTCTCTCTCTCTCTGCCTCTCACTCTCACCGGGGTGAAAAGGGTGTTATCTTTACTTAATTATGAATGTTGTTACATCAAGGCTGAAAATTCGTTTTTTTATATTATATTTGTATTTAATCTTGTGAAGTGCAGATCCCCTGTCCTCCACCAGGGGGTGCTGCAGCACCCTCAGCACCCCTACTTCCCACGGCCCTGACAGCACATGATAGTACAGTACAGTATTCCGTGCAGTGCAATGCTGGTTTAATAAAGAGAAAGTGATACTGTACCAGTCAGGGCATCACTCACATGGTCACATATTGCAGCATATTGGTAGTGTAGATAAAGGATGAAATATTATCAGTACCTTGAGAGTGGCCCTCAGTAATATCTGGCTTTCTGGCAGCGCTCCATCCAGATTAATCCAGCGGTCCAGCACTAAGCCTGGCTCCATCATCACCTCTCTGAGAGGGAGTGCGAAGGACCCGAGGGCCTGGCCCCAGCTGTGGGAGAGCTAGAAACAAACAAACACAAACATCATGGAAATTACAACATACTTCAGACTGCAATTCATCTTTAAGTTATAACATTATAAATAATATGGATGCTTGCATTGCGATGTTTATGTCTTTCACCTTCACTATGACTGCTTCATCTCTGGGGTCTCGAACCAGAAAATGAAAGGCTTCGTCCCATCGAGGGGATGTGGAACGCTCACAAATCTGAGGAAATAAAATGCAAAAGAATGTAATGACTTTTCAAACGGCATTATTCTTTTGTTGCATTCACAGTCTTTATTAACTTTTCTTTTTAATGATTGATTTTAAATGCCATTTTCTTAATGTCTTTCATTTTTTGTAAAGCACTTTGAATTGCCTTGTGTTGAAAAGTGCTATATAAATAAACTTGCCTTGCCTTGCCTAAGAAGCCATGATCTTACCTTGGTTTTGTAAGAAAGACTTTTGAGGATAATCTCAGCCCCGACTTTAGGCTCCTTCCCATTCTTCTTCAGCTGAAAATGAGAATATTTGTATATAAAAACTGTTATCAATGGGAACTACACAATTTAAAGCACATATTACATCACCAGTCATTTCATATACATATGAGAATGCAGCTGTATTTTGTGGAAAACACTGCTACAAAAAACAACTATTGTGCACACACACACACACACCATAATAAATAAGAAATAGAGCCACAAGGACCCATAGCTATGATCTCACCGGCAGGCCATGGGCACGCTCCACATACACAAACAGCACCGCTGCTGATGGCACAACCTTGTTATGGTACGACTGCTGAGACTGGAACTGCAGGATCTGTAGGAATTATATCACAGAGAGACATAAAGAGTGAGAGTTTAGTGAGACTTAATTTGCAATAAGAATGTTGTGGTTAAATCTTCCTTTGCAACCCTACCAAGAAAGATGTGAGCATAAATCTAACAAATCTAATCTACACAAAGTCTCGCACTGTAAAAGTTGTTCCTGTTCCTGTTTTGTAACATTTAGTATCTGCCAAAACACCAAACAACAAGCAAGGCTAGAAAACCCTTTAGGCTCTTACAGTAAAAGAAGCATCAATTTAAGGTTAGATTTGGATATTTTCTAAGTTTGCTTTTTATCCCTCCCACTCAAATGGAAATACATTTAACTTGTTTACGATGGAAAGAAAACGTTCTATTCAAGACGACAACAGGATATGTTTTAAACTTAGTCAAGGCTTTCTGGCAATTTTAAAACAACTACAGTATTTTGCATGTGAGAACTGTTTATCCAAATAAAAACCGAACCAAAAATTAAGTTAAATGTTGAGAGTTAATATCTTACCTGCTCCAGTCTGGGTAGGTCAGAGACTCTGGGCAGCCACTCGAGCACCAGGTGAACTCGGCCTGACTTCACATCATTTAGAGTGTACCACTGTAACAAAAGGCACAGAAATGTCCAGGTTATGATATAAATAAAAATATTATTTGTTATATGATCTGTTCACTATGTGTCACTCACCATGTCCATGAATTGTGAGCTGATGATATCCCGTAGGTTAATCTTGAACCTGCAAAGAGAGGACTCAGTCAATACTTCCCTTTCACTTCATTATATCCCCTTTCAGATATGCTGTAAAGTTTTTATTTGTTTGTCCAGGCGCACCTTCCCAGAAAGTCATCCTGATCAATGTCCTTGTCAAACAACTCAAACTGGATCTCCTGACCAGGAAGCTGGGTCAAAATCACCTGAATCATCGAAGAAAAAAATGTCCAGGCTTAATCCAGGCTTAAACATAATCATCTTATTATTCGAGTCGAAGAGAATGAAACAAAGGCAATACCTCATAGAGTTCATTCCAGATGGGGTTGAGGTTTTCTTTGATGGTGTGGCTACGGAACGTGATACCAGCCACACGGATCTTAACGTAGGGGTCACTCTTTCCCTTCACCATGCCCCCCATGAAGTTGTCCTTTGCTATCAGGTTTTGGGCCTCCACCAGATGGATCCGCAGCACGCCCTGTGAGCAGAACAAGGGCAGGTAAGGCTACCATAGTGTGTGAGAGAGAGAGAGAGAGAGAGAAAGAGGCTGTTGGTGCTGCAACTGCTTGAATCTTTATTTTTACCTCAGTTGCAAACTCTGGGTCGGGCGTGGTTTGCTGTGGTCGTGTTGGCTGAGGTATACCTAACCCACCGGGCCCCATAGGGTTCAGTTCTGAGGTGATACCCCCCTGACCTATCCCAGGCCCAGGGTTCACAGGCCGAGGAGAGGGAGTGGTAGGAGTGGCATCCTCACTAAGCCACAAAATCTAGGAGGAAACAAATAACCAGTTAATACATTAAATGCATGGTTCTCCTTTCTGTTTATGTGGACTGCATGTTCTCACAAGGATATGAGGATGAGGCAGAAAGGAGACGGTCTACTTTAGTTAAGCCAGTGCATGAGAAGGGGAGGAGTTAAGAGTTGCTGTAGAACTCCATAAACTCTCCAGTATCCCACATTCTTTAATTTCAGGGTGTCATGTTCAACAGGATCTAATTTCCATGGATAAAGGACACACACACAGCCATTCATGGTACGTTTAATTTGATAGCCAGGCTTTGAAGGGTGGCTGTGGGTGTTATGCTGAAACATGTGTCTGATAGTATCCTTAGGCAAAAGCGGTCCTTTTGGAGCTGGTAGGATTTCAAAGTCTTTTACACAGACTCTTTAGCTGGCTTTATTCTTAGCAACAGTCATGGAATTTTTACAACAACACCATGTGACATGTGACCATGCAGAGAAAAATAGTTTGTGGGAGAAATACCAACCCTAAGAACAATTTTGGCGTAGATGCGGCTGGCAGAACCAGAATTCTCCAGCTGAAACCATTGGTCCATGGTGAGTTCAGGGGTATCCATCAGACGGCTCAGAGGGATAGTCAGACTGCCCAAGGTCAGAGCACGGTCGTCATCTTTCACCTGATTTTAAAACACAGGGACATACATGTGGAGTTAGGATAAAGGAATGATCAGGATGGGAAAAGGGCCATGAATAGGTAAAAAAAACAAAGAAAAAAGACAGTGGAGTTTATATAAATAACAAAGAATAAGAGGAAAAATGTATTAAAGTAAGAGGAAAAATCAATAAAGTATTATGTGGTCTCATGACCATATAATTGCAGCTATAGCACGATCAATATATTCAATCATTAAACATAATGACTTACTTGAATGTCAATGTCTTGTTTGCGAGGATCCTGAATAAAGAAGGTAAAGGCATCCTCCCACACGGGACTGTTGGTCCCATAGCAGGTCTGCAGAGGAGAGGGGAACGACTCTTTAGAATGCTCAGAGTTAGGTTCAATATACTAAGAGAAGATTATTTCATTACCTTGCTCTCTTTGGTTGCATCCTGTATAGAAATCTGCACCATTGGGCTCGGGTCCTTATTTCCTTTTCTCATCTACAACACGTGGAATAAGATGGATGTGGGTAACAGACAAATATGAAATGCACATCAAATGAAAGAGTCTGAAATTCTAATGATCTTACAGGTAGTGCATTAGCTTGATCAAGATAGATGGCCAAGATAGCAGCAGATGGAGGGTCAGCCGTCTTACTGGTCAAGTTCTGGTTCTTCTGGATCACCTGGTGAGGAAACAATGAACACAATTAAAGAGCAGTGAGGAAAATGATCAACCAAGGGCCAAAATTTAACTTTTCCATACAATAGAAAGTTGATAAAGAATGTATTAATTCACAGTTTGACAGTTTAAGATTGGTCTTATTTTTTTGGTTGATATTGGTCATATATTGTCTTTAAATTAAAGGAATTGTCCCTTAAACAAAAATACCTAAAGCATAAAGAAATACATTAAACCTTTGGTCAAAATATGTCAAACCAACCACATAAACTCACATCAAACAATGGACGTCAGGTGAGAGCATAACATCAAATCTGTACATCAAGCATTCTTCATCCAACCCAAAGGCGCCCCCTTGGATTGGTTTTAGAATATTTGTTTGAATCTTCAATACTTTCTTTGTTTAACACTGACATATTTGAAATGTTACATTATCTGTTTTGTTTTCAATCTGTAAGTTATTTTAATGTTCCTTTTTGTGTCATTATCTCCTGGCAAGGACAGTAGTGAACAATAAACAGGGAATCTTTTCTATGAAAATAAAAAAGTTAAATTATAACTTTTTCGGGTGTCATCCTCCTCTCTCACTGCATTTCCTGTTTTTGAAACTGCCAAATGCCTAAAACAATATGGCATTTGAATACAAAAATAATGCTCTGATGCTAAACAGTTTTTCAATGTTGTCCACATCACTACCCAAGCCCTGCAGCTGCTTCATTACCATTAAGACTAAGTTCTAATAGGATGTTCAGCAGACTCACCTCACTCAGTCTGTCAGCAGAGGACAGCAGAGAGAGCCACTCCAGCCGGAGGTGAACGCTGCCAGATGGGACGTCCCTCAGGTTGAACCACTGTTTACAACAACAACAGATTCATTAACACACATTGATGTGTTTTAGACTGGCCAGGGATAGAAGATTAGAGAACATCACAAGGAGGCCCAGGAGGTCTGCAGTGTCACATGCTAACAGGATTACGGCAGTATTCCTCAGATATGAAAAAACATAATAACTAGATTCTTGTGCTTGCTGATCATCATATGATGAACATTTTTTGATAAACAAACTTTTGAAATACTGAATCTGGGCTAACATACGCAAACAAAACTTACATCATCCACAACTCTGGCCTTCTTTACAATATCAAGATCCACCTTGACCCTGAAAAAGAGAGATATAAAGAGATATAGAGACAGAGAATCAATGAAGCAAACAATCAAAGATACTAAGGCGTTCAAAATTAGACAGAATCATGGCCCACCATGGCAATAGCAGAGATGTGAATGGCATGAGAAGCACATAGAGACCAAGTAAATGAATGAGAATGAGTAAGCTACCTCCCCAGGAAGTCATCCTGGTCTGGGTCTTTGTCAAAAACTTCCACTTCCAACTCCTGACCAGGTACTTCATGGACAATCACCTGACACACACACACATTTACACACACAAATAATTGGACAAAAACACACAACAGATATACAGATATAGATACAGCCACACATGGCACAATAACACAAGGACATGCAAACAGAATCACAAATGCAAGAACTTTTCACTTTTGTGTTAAGTAGATGTTAATAATTTAGCATCTGTTCGACAGTTCTAATTGGATAAACAACAAACAAAAAATGCATCCCTGCACAAGCTGTTTTTGCAAAAGCAGTTTTCGCAAAAGCTGCTTATCTTTAAAAGAGGATCTCCCTGCTTTCACAGAAAACAGATAACAGAACTGTTTCTCAATATGTGCCACATTAAATAATTAACCACTTCCCACAACCCCTATGAAGCTAGCAAACTAGCAGCAAGCTATAACTTTTACCACTTTAAATGCATCACTCAAACATCAAGCTCGTTTTTAGATGTATCTCTTATTTCCCCCTCCTCTTCTTACCTCATACATCTCCCTCCACTGAGGGTTCAGGTTGCTGTCCACATGATGAGAGGTGAAGATCTGTGTTCCTACACGCAGAACGGCATACGGGTCAGACTTCCCATCGATTAAGCCCTTGATGACCGTGTCCTTGGCAGTCAGGTCCTCAGCCTCCATCAGGTGGATACGCACGACTCCCTAGTATGTGCATACACATGCAGGAAAATACATGCACAAAGAAAATGTAAATGTTAGTCAACTAGCTTCCTCAATAAAACAAGGATCCATGTTTTTCACAATGTGAATTTGCTGTTTGACTCTCAGGCTATGTGTTTGCAGCTTATATGCTTGGACAGTTTCAGTCAGTGTAGGTCCATGTTTCTCCAGGCCATTAAGACAGTTACCCTTGGGAGAGGGGAGCGGAGCTGCGCAACGTGCAGGTCGGCCACCAGGGGAATAGTAAGACGGTTGGGGAGCACCAGGTGGGAGGCTATTGCATCCATTATCATAGTGTCCGACATGGCACTGCAAATGAATGCGAGGATGATGATGGAGACACACAGGAGACAAACAGACAAACAGACAGAGTCTATATACTACTGCTGACAATATGAACATGCATAATAAACATGATATTCATGTTCTCAGCAACAAAACCAACAGGAAACTCCCATTGGCTAAGATGAGGACAATTCTAAAGTAATACAATTAAAAAATAATGACACATTGTCATTTAAAGCATCACCAGAGAAAACCGGTGTGCAAGCAACAAATGTACACCTCTGACAATGCTTTTATTGTATTTTCATAAATGCATGGAGTCATAATATACATACTAAATAAGTACAATAATACCAATAAGGCATAACATTGTCAAGTTAAAGGTTGAGGGTGGCATTTCAATATTTTTCTTATTATCAACATGCCATAAAAATAACAAAACCAACAATGTCATATTCTGTCTGTCTATACTCTTCTACCATATCTGTGATCCTCAGCAGAGGCCATCGACTTCTACTAAAGACGTAATTTTTACAAAAGAGGTCACAAATATATACTTTCATTAAGGTTGAGTCACTCACTGAAAGAGCTAGGAATGTAGTTTTTCAGCAGAAGTCAAACATGCATAAATAGTCATTTGTTTAGGACTATTTTCCAAAAAGAATGATCTAGCTAAACTCCTTGCTAGTGGGATCGATTCATTGCTGGTTTCAGTCTTTTTACAGGATGTGTTGACAGAAACAAAAATATAGGATATGGCCACACTTAGCTTTAAGGGATGTGAAAACACAGATCTGTCGATTAACCAAAATAGTTTCGCTCACATTACTAGTTAGTTTAGCAACTAATGACTAAAAACAAAACAGACTATCTTTCTAATCAATCAATTCCTAAAAGTGCACCACCCACACCTTTCCAACTTCATCAGCTGACTTCACAAACAGGCACTCCTAATTCAAAAACGATTCAAAAAACACCAAACAGACGCAACAGATCAATGTGGCTGCACACTAAGAGTACACAGAGCTCCATCATATAAACTTACTTCAGCCCGGGGATATCTAACAGATTAGTCAATCCAGTCCAGTTGATGTCAAGTTTCTGTGACACAGATCAAAACAGACATTAGATAACAATGCAGTGCAAAATCAGACAAGCTTCACTGGTGCTACACTTACAGGCTTGCGGATGAAGAACATTGTGATGGCTCCAACCAGCGGCACATCTCCGATCAGAGGCTCAAGGATGACACGCAGCTTACCGTGAAGCTACGAAAAGAAAATATAATAATGAAAGGACGTTTCATGCTACTCAACTGTCGCTAATACGTTAAGATTGTCTTAATATTCATTCTCCTACCTGGACTCCTTTCACTCCAGCTTTGCAAAAGTACTTCTTGATTTCTACATTTATCTCGACATCACCGGCATAGCTGCAAGAAGAAGAACAGTGACACACTAGAGATACATGTTTACCTAAGTGAAGCAGTTGATATGGTATTCAAATAGAGCTGTGTAAACAATGATCTGTTGACTAAGGATAAGCCCTAGCTAAGTGTCGGAACTTCAAAGTTACTCAAAAATATGTCAGTGTCTGACTTGACTGACTGGGTGCTTATAAACATGCAATATGATAGTAGCGATTCATCACCTCAGGTACAAATCCAACATAACTTGTCGCTTGTCGTGTTCTGTGTGAGCCTTTACACCAACCACCTTCAAAGCCTGTGAACACAACAGCTGCTATTAAACAAAGAAAATAAGAGTGATAGACTTTGTGCAATAACACAAGCAAAGATCCACATGAAGATGCATTCTCTGTGATGAAATCATCAATCTTTAAGCTTGTAATTAACAGGCTATAGTGAGACCAGCCTTCCACTGTATTTTCTTGGCTGTAATACATTAACAGAATAAATTGCTGTTTTTATGACAGGCCATTCAGATACCTTGTCTCCTAGGTTGACCTTGGTGAAGCTGAGAGTCTGCAGATGAATGCTGGAGGCACGGATGGCGGGGGCAATGGTTTCCACCAGCAGCTTCTCCAGATACTGACCAATGAAGGGCCAAGCCTGCTGCAGGATCTACACGATAGATCATATCCAATGTATGTTATACATAAGATACATAAGATAGTATGACGCAATTAATGAATACAAATGATCAAAAGCGGTTTATGTTTTTATCCGCAGTCATATGATTCTGTGAGCAACAATGCAAGCATCTTTTATTGTGGCAAGGCACTTCCAGTGAATAAGAAATCATTATCAGAATATGACAGCATATCAAAGAACAATAACCAAAGCACACACCATAGTCACAACACACAGAATCGCTCTCTCTCTCTCCCTCACATACACACACACACTTCACAATTCACAATGCCAAGACTACTTGTTTGAAATGTTAAGGCTTTTCAGAGAAGCCGAAACCAAGTTTCTGACAGAGATCGGAATCTAAACATTGAACAATAGCTCAGCCATTAATAATTCAGCAGGGCGGTTATGATGAAGTGAATTAATCAAATGCACCTCTCACTTTGGAGTCAAATTAAAAAGGAAAAACAATCGCTAATGTTCTCCTTTATGGGTCTGTTTATCAGTTTTGTCAGTTTATGAGCAGTAAGAGCATCTATAGCTATCATTCTGGGGAGTGAGCTGAATCAATGTTTTCACTCCACACAGATCCCATTTGTGTTAGCTTCAGCGTTTCAGTGTGAGGTGTAAGAGCGAGGTGCAAAGTCCTGTTGGCTACTGTTTACTGACCTCTACACTCCCCATGAGACTAGTTATGCTAGTGGCGTAAACCTTAGGAGAGTATCTTATATTATTTATGATACAGTTATTGACATTCAGCTAGGAATTATGCATTATACAAGAGTGTAACTCCTTTTGTACTGTGTTGCTCACAGCCATCCCCAGCTCTTTTTATTTGCAGATTACAATTTTTTGTTCTTGTCAAATATAATAAAAGGTGAGAACATTTCAGGGCTGATGTGTGTTTGTTTACAAGGGAGGAGGGGTAGTGTGAGCAGCTGGGTCACACGTCAGGAAGCCCGGAGGAGAGACGTGGGCTGCTGAAAAGTGAGTCCTGCAAATTGCCCTCCCATAAGCTGGGCTTCTGTCAATAAGTTCATTACATTTTTCCCTCCAGAAGGGTGCTTTGTATTATTAATATTCATATGCACACTTGCCCTATACTGATGCGAGGTCACTGTACTGACAAAGACAAAGAGCGCTGAGATATGATCTGAACCACTCTCTCTGCCTCTTAATTATACTGGGAGATAATCAGCTGGGATGGAGAGGCTGCAGCGGGAGCCGGGTCAGTTAAAGTTCACACAAGTTGTCTCCATAAATAATATGAGGCATTGCAGCTACCGGGTTACTCAAGTGAAACGTCAACACTTTATCTTGGAATCACTGCTGTTTAAGAGTTCAGCTGATGAAGCGAAGCAGTCTGTCTTCATACAAGCGTGTTAAAGAAGATTATTGTCAAAAAGTACGGTAGTTCCTAATCATAATGTATGAATACACAGCCATAGCTGCGCATTTAAGTCTGACAGGGGCATACCTTATTCAGCCACTCCACCTTTTCCACATCAGGAAAGTTGACCTGTGAACAAGAAAAATTGGTCAGGCAGGCATGAACTTTTCATTTCATTTCATTTGAATTTGTCACGCTCATGGTACGCAAAAACAACAACAAAACATGTCTCTACAAACACACTATTGAGCGAAAAGGAGCAGGGAGAAGAATAAAATCTTATATGACCTGCCCCTTTCTAAAAACAACAAAATAAATACAAATAGATGGTCTACCCTTCATAAAAAAAAATGTTCACAGCCAAACAACTCAATACAATACTGCCATAAAATGACCTCCAGCTCTGAGCAGCAGAGCTAATACTTGAGATGAATGTTATATTTAAGTTTTTCTGTTTGTGTGGAATGACCTGAAGTAGATACAGTGGTTTTAAGTAATCTAAGTAATTTTAGATCATGCACAATTAAAAGATGAGAAAAAACACAGGCTGAGCAACATAGATTGTGAGACAACATTTCAGGAAGCCATCAACCACGTGCACATCAGCCTTTCCTCTAAACCACAAAGACATGAGATCTGATGATAGGGGCTGTCATCCCAAACACACACACACACACACACACACACACACACACACACACACACACACACACACACACACACACACACACACACACACACACACAGTTTATTCCCTCGTGCTCTCTATCCAGATATGGTGGTCCTGGGGAAATATGTTGATGAGTCATGTGTTTGGAGCCGAATAAGGTCAAAGGCTGCTAGTGAAACAGGAAAGGGAAACAAAACAGAGAATCTCTCCTACTGCTAGACATAAATATATTTTTCATAATTTTAGAATAGACGTGCATTTCACTGTCTATCAAGTCGAAGATCCCCTAGTTTCATTCTCTCAACCTTTCCACTCCCTCATCTGACATTTAAATATACATTCCTGAGTGCAGTTAATTCCTCAGGCACTGCACTTTAGGAAAGTCTTAATATGGTGCTGGATTTGGATAGTAGGAAGATACTGTGAACAAAAAGGACAGTGTGCACTATCAGTGTATAATGGAGCAAAATGCTCTTTCTTTTTATGCGTGAATATCTTTACTTGATGAAGTCTGGATCCTACAATTAAACAGTAAGCCCCAACGAATGAGTAATATGCATGTAAGAGCCTATCACAGTCAGAGATGCAAAGAAACTGAGGTGCAGCTCAAGTTCCGCGTGGAAGAGGAGGCAGATGTGACAGGTGAAACAAACATGCAGGCGGTGAGCCAGTGCTTACCCAGGGAGGTAAATCCCTTTTGGCTCTGAAAGCCTTCTCGGTGGTAAAACTCATCTCGTTGTCCAGGAGGTACATGGCAGACTTGAGCCTCATCACTTTCTCCAGTCGACTGTGTTTCCATCCCATGTAGATCATCAGCCCGAACAGCACTACACTGATGCTGAAGCCATAATACCCGGCCAGGTACACTGGTAGAAGAGCACCGAGGCATTTTGCAAACGACCACAGCACACTCAGAGCTCGTTCACCTGGGGGCTGGCTGGGTAAGGCCGGGGCTGCGGTCGCAGTGCCTCCGCTCATGCCAGACTCTGCCTCCGCGGTTGGCATCGCACGATCCGTTTGAATTCACTGGCTCTAGCTGGCCTTCAGCTTCACTGCGTCTGCGACAAAGTGGCACTGAAGAATTACCAGCGTATTCCTACAGAAACCATCGAGAAATCACCTATAAACTGCGGGCTTCGATCGTTGAATTCATGATCACGGCTGTTCTCTGCTGCACTCCCCCTCAGTTCCGCAGGGCACTGAAGCAGGCAATTCCGACTTTCATTTACGTATAACGCTTCTCTCACAGAGCAGGGCAAAAACATATACCAGGAACCGAGAGGGCGGGCTCTTCTTGAATCCCTCCTTCACAAGAAATCCAGCAAAAACCTAAACCCTAGAATTAACTTGGAGCGTCATTCACCCACTCAGGCGGAGCGTATTGCGACTCATGTGCAAAGTGGATGACTGTTTATTTTAGCTCAAGACACCAAAGGGATTTTTTGTTAACTTATAATCACCGTGTTAACAAGAAAAACACTCCGCCCAAAAGGATGTAGACACTGCCAATGCACATGCTGCACAACCCGTTATCTTGTCCACACAACCGGATCAAACCCTGCCGCATGCGCAAGCGCTCATGTCCTCTGCAGCAGCTTTACAACTGAGCGTAACAGCACCAACAGGTCTGTTGACAGAAAGGTGTAATCTTCCTGCTTTATGGATGTTCATTCATCAGCTGCCGTGCATGGTGATAAGCGTCTTAAAAAGAAAATCCAAGCGTCAGAGTCATGGTCTGCACAAAAGGTCACTACGCAATGTTTACGCAGTACATTACAGGTCGGTCTACAATAGCCCAGTTTAGGATTTGTCATTCAGGTACATTTTGGGAGGTGGTTTTCCTTATTTTTCATTCATAGCTTCATTAAGCTAAGCGACTGAAACAGCAGGTTGCCTAGATACAATGCATTACAGCTGAAGGTTTATATGCACAGAGGCCTAAAACGTTATCAAAATAGACACATGAGGACAGAGCCAAGCATTCAGTTAAACACCAACAACCAGTAAGGGCCTAAAGGCAACCATTGAAACAGGCTTACATAATTAAAATGTCTTGATTTGATGGTTTAATAGGATATTCAGTGATAGGATTATATATTTTTCAGATTGTGTAATGCAACAAATGTATAGGCTGTAAAGGCTCTTTAAATAATTGTGCAGATAAATCTAAATATTGTTGTTGTAAAGAGGTAGTAACAGCTTGGTGCTACATTTTGACCACATTGTAATGCCTTGTCTGTCACATGTTTGTGTTGTTGATATAGTAAACCTCCAAAACTGGTATGACTCTGTTTTGTCTCTGCTTGGCAGCTGACTGTGTTCATAAAACATATTGGCTATCTGGCCCCCTTATTCTTTTTAAACTTCCAAATCTGACAGGATCGTTGTTTACAACTACAATTTATACAATATGTATGTTGGCAGTAAACTGGTCAGTGATCTATCTGTAAAATGCCAATTGTTTAAGAATATGTTCTTATGCTTTCACATTATTAGTTTCTATTTTCTGCAGTAACATCATGACTCACTGGACTGTTTGATAGAAATCTGTAGCAATCACAAAAACGCCCCAAAGCGCACAGAAGGCAACTATAACACACATTTCACCTGTTAGGCAATGCAACAAGGAACAACCATACATTATCATTGCGTCTCAATAATGAAACAGTTCTAATGAAAACAGCTGTTTTGTTCTCTGCAAGCAGAAGTAGCAGTCACAGGATGATGTGTTTATCTGTGATGTTGAAATAATACATGTACAAAAATTAAACACAGGGCAAAGTTCAAGAACAGGTCTGATTCGTATTTTCCAATAAGTCTTTACATGGATTTAAAGTCAACGTTGCATATGTATTTAAAAAACTGTTAATTTGATAGACAAAATAATTTCTATCCCTATGAATTATTGATGTTATATTGTATGAATGTATAACAATTAGCAACTACTTTTCATGAAATAGCTAGCATTCCAGTTATCAATACTTTCATGCTTATGTATAAGCTAAAACCTTTCCCTCATGTAACAAGCATCCTGTATTTACCAAATGTGTTGAGTATACGAGAGAAAACTCACTGGTCAACAACTTATGTTTTCAGAGGCTGCAGTTGCAAACTCAGCAGAGGCTATCTGAAGTGAGGATATTTGGATACCATTGAAGTACAGATAGAAAGTAAGGCTATAAGAAGCTAGATTGAATAATTAATGTTAAGTGTTTACTTGGCCATGTTGCCTCCAGACAACAGTTTTGTCATCTGTTGAACAGGCCTGTAAAAATCACTAACTTAAATTACATTCTGCCTTGAGTGATCGAGAAGATGTAAGCAGTGTTGAGTCTGTGCTCTTTGTGTTACATAATCCTATGCTCCACTTTTTAGGTCACTGCTAAGAGACAGGATCTCTTGGAGCTTGGCCAGCACACACTTTCATTAACACCACCTGAGCAGATGAGAAAACACAAGGGTCGTAAATCTAATTACAGCTACAGATGATGATATTGTGCATCAGTCATTTATACCTGACAGGATAAGTCATGTCTTAAGACCTGATCCAAGTCCTTTGATTTTCCTGTTTTGAAACTGTGTTTTCCGTTTTAGAATGCATTGTACTTACTTCTGCATTAATAGGGGAAGCATGTCTTGTGGTTCCATCAAACATGATGTAATACATATATAGTGTACTAAAGAAATCAGAATTCTCTTCACAGTTCATGTAAAAGAGAATCAGTTTGTAAAAGAAAATAAATTCAATCTGTTTTTTTAAATGTTATTCCAGTAACAGCCTGATTCAAATCACCTTGGCTCAGGACAGGATGAATGATTGGACTGCCTTCAAGGTTAAATACAATATTAGAGTGGTTTTTCCTTTGAATGAGCCTCATAAAAAGGTTAAAGCATTTACACACCCACTCAAGGCATAAGATGTGGGTAGAATCTGAAATGATTTTAAGAAATTCACCCACAGCTTTCCATCAGATACCATATTATTGCATATTCAACTGCCTAGAACTATATTTAGTGGTTGAAATGATGCCCCACTCATAAGAGGATCCATTACAAATACTAGGCTATTTTTTTTTACCCAAGGATGTTTTGACAACTTTAACCACTGGTCAGTTTCACTGAAGCAGTCGGTTACTTGTTGCCAATATGACTTTTGTGATTTCAAAAACACTTTTAACCATCACACATGGACAGGCACTGCAGTGTCTGAACTCTACACATCTTAGCATTTGGAATAGTTGTCTAACACATATACACTGCATCAGCAGAGATTAAGCAACCCATATGTTTATAAAGTTATTAACTTGAGTTACCTCTGCGAGTTCTGCACCACTAAAGGGATGGACACAATTCATACCTAACCCACTGGGACAATTCTGAAATTAGTCATTCAGCATGAGTACTATTGAAGACTACAGTGCATTTTGATCCTTTAAGATTTTAAACAGTACTTCTCAATATTTACACTGTAGTGAGTCTACTTTTAAGCAAATGAAATATCAAAGTACTACTACAGATTATAGGAACACCTGGTAAAGGCACCTTCCTTGAAAGCAAACAGCTAGTAAAAACCAAGATCTGCTAGTTATTTAGAAACCAAAACCTTTAATCACAGTATAAACAAAAGTTGAGGAATTAAGAATAATGAGTCCAGAATGTCCCCGAGGAAAAGCCTGTTATCCAGCAAGTCTTCAATCAGCGCTCCAGCATGTGTCAGCTGCTGCAGCTCCGCCGCCTCGTGTTGGGATGGGCTCCTGTTGTTAGGATGGGCCCAACTGACAAGACTTCACACCGGGAGGGTCCTGGCCTGGGTCTTCAGCTGCTGCTCACCGGGCTGCTCGTTTCACCACATGTGCTGCCACAGCCATGGCGGAGAAAACAGCTTACTTGGACCTCTGCCTCATCTTCCTCCTTTTACGCTTCAGTCTGAAAAAAGGGTTTACAAGAGGCAATGAGACTAAAATCTTTCAACATGTTGTAACTTGTATTTGGTAGACTTGATGTGTATTTTGTAAATTGTCTTATTTCTACTCTAACTCTATGCATACTTCTTAATTATTGTTAAGCGATATTTCGCTCTTTAGTTGCTGCAATATAAATGTCGCCTATGTGGGACGAACAAAGGTATTTTGATTCCGATACCATTGCATTAAAAAACGTGCGTCTTACCTGCGCATGCGCTTCTTCCTCCACTGCAAAAAAAATAAGAAAGACGACGTTAAATGACTTGGTTAAATTATGTGCATTTTCTTAAAAAGACATGCACATGTTTGCAACGGCTGTTCAACTACACATACAAATGGCATAATACAATTGTTACAACTAAAAGCAAGTGAGAATGCCGTGCTGGGCCGTTGACATGCTCAAACTGGCTAGCTCACTAATGTTAGCATCACCAGGAACAATGATTATTTAATCATACAGACATGAAGTACAAACCTTAGCTCTCATGCCGAGATGAGAAGACTGAAAAGAGAAGGAAACATGAGAAGGATTAGTTGGATTGATTAAAAAACACCATGATTCACATGGATTGTGATCAGCAGCTAAAGTCTCACTTACCGAACGCTAGGGAACCGTCTGCAGGAAGACCGTCAAAACATGGCGACGTCGTTTTTATAGTGGTTTTCATACGTCATCTTAATGTGACCGCGGGAAAATATAGGAAATGTAGTTTTTCTGAAAATACTAGGTACGTCAAGCCAGCACCATATAGATAGTTATAAGAAAATATAATATAGTTATATTATAATTCTATTATACAGCTCCGCGTCAAGCCATAACTGTAGCCTTTTATGTGATTTGCATGTATCTTGACCTGATCTTCACCCAGTTTATATTTTATTTCTTCATAACTTTGTACTGTGCACAGATTTAAATTATAAATTATAAAAAATAAAAATAAATTAGGACGTATTTTATATTAGTAGAGATTTTTTCTCAGGTGATTAGTAATACTATATTGATTCAAATATATTGTCTTTAGGGCCATAGCTAGCATTTATAACAGTCATGTGGTATTTTTTATATTTAAACTGTTGTGTGTGTGTCTGAATTTCTTTTTATACACGTTTCTGTATTTTTAGGCATAGTATGCTCTTACAGACCAACAACGAACTAAATACTGGCGCTTCTGAATTTTTTCCACCCAAAATATTTTTCCTGGCAGTGGTGAAGGATTTAATTAAGTTTTCAATCAAAAAACCAATATGAATATAGCTTTAGTTTCATCATAACCTCAGTAAGTCTAAAATACATTCTACAGACTTTTCTCATACCAACAGTGTGTTTGTAGTACACACGTTAATGCTGGTTGTTAAACTGTTGTATCCTGATTCAGATTTTAAGTATATTTTAAAGTTTAGGATTTTAATATCACAAAATTATCTTATCAAAGCATATCTAATTATGCCGTATATGTGGTCATATTCCCCAATAACGTGTTCATAATAGATGATTCCTTACTTATTTCATAACCCTTTTTACCCTGTACCAATCTTATGGTTTATGACTGATTTATGCAATGAAATAGGATTCATTTTATTTGAGGGTTGATCATTAGTATTCAAAATCATAAAAAACACATTTTTCCCCAGCATAATAAGGTGAATACACGCAGTCCAAAGACACAACTACACAAATGATGTCAGGTGGCTTTTTAATGTCTCCAAAAATAGTCTCTGAAACTAGGATTTGTTTTACAAAATCATCCATATATCATCAGGTATGGAGTTCCTATGTAAACACAGACTCGATGGTGGCACCAGAAAACTGAATGCTGAACCCTTGGCAGGAGTTAGACCATCCACAACTGAGAAATATTTTCTTGTTAAATTGCTCAACTACAAGGTCTTCAGTTGTCAGCTTGAGAAATTGTTAGCAGAGTAACCTAAAGTTTATTCCTAGAAGAGTACACAATGTACTAGAGTAGACGGACTAAGCGAGAGCAGTATAAATGCAGTAATTAATGTGACTAATGTCAATCAATAATAATGATGTCATGCTTAAAACTTCATGGTTCAAGACAGGTGTTACACATTTCTGCCCACGACAAGTTAAAACTCATTTCAAAATGCATGGCTTCAGTTTTAGGACCTCAAGGAATTTATCCAAATGCCACACAAAATACACTGACACAGAATTGTGCATTCATCATCCTTGGCCGCTCTGTCAAACTCATTTTATTTTCCATCTTTCACTACAGTTATGTGGATAAAGGGACGAAGGCTCAAGGAGAGTCGAATGGTTAAAATGTTCCAGTGACTATTATGCCCTTTCACAAAACATCCTCTTTTGTAGCAGAATTGTCCACTGTTAAGAGGAGAGGCTGTCTCAAGGACAATGAGATTTACTAGGGATGTACAAGTGTGTGTGTGTGTGTTATAGGTGGAGTGACAGAATTTAGGAGCAGCATCATCCCAGACTGACATCAGTTAGATTCAGAGGTATTCACAGCGGCTATGCCCGCAAGTGCCTCAGACAGCTGGGAGTCCGGGACAGAAGGATTCATGACGTCTGTTCTTTGGGTCATCACACGTCTGCTAGACACATTTATTCTGCAGCTTCGGTCTCCATTGCCTGTCCGGTTGCAGTCTCAACAGTCTTTGTAGCCTTTGAAAAAAAGATACAGATATTAACAATGATAGAAATTTAATAAAGGAAAACATTTGGAGCAAGTCTTTTTTGATGCTGCCCTGTAACTCACCTTCTTTTTCTTCTTCTTCTGAGTCTTGCGGCTGGCTGAGCTTTGAAGCAAAGTCTTAAAATGAAAAAAACAAAACAACAATGACTCATATCCTCAAACAAAACATCAACACATGATGGCTTTGAGATGTAGCACATTTTACCTTCAGCTCTTCGTCCTGAACCTCATGCTCAGACTTGTAGAGGTCTGGGTCAAAGAGGCTGTTTGTGATTCGCAGAGGTCCATTGGCCATGAGCAGCACGGTGAACTTGAACTGGGCAACACATTCACCTGGACAAAGAAGGGATTGAAAGTTACATTAAACGGTCTGACTCAAGCTTAGAAATCTAAAAGTTACAGTTCACAGGGCAAAATAAGACATGGACACAATTGTACAGATATCTCTAGAACGAACTCTACAGTCAATGCCTTCGTCCTACAGGTACTGTCAGGCTCGAGACTACGGTCACTGCGGGGAAGTCTTCTGCATCCCAAACCCATTTTCCATTGACAAGACAAGACAAGAGGAAAACACCCGGTTCTTCCCTGATAATGCTACATTTTGAACAACAAATATTAAAATACACTAGTGCTGTTAGTTAACAGAATAAAATGAAATCTTATTTATTATGACTTTCCTTCGAACTGCATATCAGAAGAGACAGGTAGAGTCTTATCAACACTGCCAATCAGAAGAATGTATGAATATGCTTCTCTTCAAAAAATTATTTAATTTAAAAACTGCAAATGACTTCATTCTTTTGCAGAATGACAATAATGAAGCAAACCCTTTCAATGTCACGTACTGCTACAGGTACCAATGACATAGAAATACAATATAATACAGTCTGACAGTTTGAGGACACCCCTATACTTTATTTTCCATGGGACAGAAAATACTTTGTCTACATGATAAGAAATTGAATATTTTCTTTAGTACAATATGTCTGACGATTGAAGAAGTCACCTTGGGCTGAGAGAAATTCTTTTGGACGCTTTCACCATTTTCTTTTGTCCTTTTATGGGCAATTCTATTTATCAACAAGAAATGTCCTAAATGGAACTCTTAATATGAACTGATGTTTCCCTGAACTTCCTGTTACCTTCAGGATGCCATTTTCTATTTATTTGGAGGTCAAATACCAGAGGATCGAATTCGGTGTATGGACCACTAGTTGCTCAAAGCCAGAAGGTTAAGGAAATAATAAATCACCCTGGCCGACAGATTTAGGTATAGGAACATTTTCCAAAGATTTCCGAAGAAACGTTCAGACTTCACTTCCTTTTGTTCCCATATAAACAAACGTATACGATTGTTTTTCAACTAAGCGCTTAATTACAGCCCTTCATGTTCCCCTCACCTTCTTTCTCATGCAGCACGTTGAAAGGCTGCAGGAGCTCATGTTTGGCACACTCCACCACACCCAACCTGGCCTTGCCTTCATCCTCAAACGCTCTGGTGACGCAAACAAAGAAAAGAATAATGAGTGGGTGAAACTTCTGTTTTTTAAAAGAAAAATTCAAGTGAAATAATTGATGTTTAGTTTTAAGAAGCTACCTCAGAGTGAACGGCATTGTATCGAAGCGCCTCTCCATCTCACTGAAGAATGTTCGAGATGTCTTCATCTTTAAGCCGTATACCTTGTTGGGGTCTCGTTTGTAGACGGTGGTCCTCTGACCTCCATCCCTTGCCTATGTTGCAAAACATTATATTAGATGTGCTTTTAAGAAATTGTAAAAATGAAGAGAAACAAATCACATTACACCAAGTTTCCTCTCACCTTTCCCTCTCCAGTGCTGATGAGCACATCCACTGCATATACCTCATGCACTTCAAACTCAGCCTTCTCATGGTCCTTTCTACAAAAACAAAGGGACCAAATCATCCACTGTTAAAAACGCCCATCCGGTTCAATGTTAGGTTAGACAGGAAGTAGTGGTTGAGTGAACTCACTTTTGCTGGTCTGTTGGGTTTTGGATGATTGTTTTCTCCCCATCGATCACATGTTGTTTGAGCTGATGGGACAGCATCCCTGCACACATTGAAGGAATATGCTGAGTCAAGCTGGTCAAATGACATTCGGAAATGTATACCATTGGAATCACAAGGATTGAAGGTGCCAAATGTTCATAAACACCCACCTTCAATAGGGGAGCACTTGAATGACTTTGCAATCTTGTTCCAGGCGTCTGTGACCTGGGAGTTCTGATGGAAGAGAGGAAATGATATTTATTAGATGAATTAAAAAAAAGTCAGGGTGTTGCTTTTGTCAGTGGTCATGGCGGGTGAGTTTTACCTTGTTTCCTGGCTTAACAAGACGAATAGCAGCCTCAGCACACAGGTGCGCCGCAATCAGGACGTCAGCCTTGCGTCCAGTCAGTGGGGTTTCCTGAAGTGACACAAAAGGAACATTTATTAGTTAGATATAAGAGGTCACGTAGCAAAGTTTTACTAGCCATTAATGGTGTCGTATAATTCAACGCTGGCGACAAACCTTGGTCACTCCAACAACGAAGCTGTGAGCCACATTTGAGATGAAGCCATCAACGTGCACACCCAGATCACTGTGTACAAACAGAACAGGAAAACATGAGCCAGAGAAAGTATCTGCAAACCAAATATAATCTATCGTGTATCTAGTTCACAGGATGGACAAGGGAGACATTTTGAAGCTTACATTTTGACAACGTCTCCGTCCTTCAGTATGACATCAGGGTCACTCTTCAGAGGGGAGTGATGGCATACGGTGTTGTTAACCGACACACAAGTAGGAAAAGCACTTCCTGCGAGAGAGAAAGAGGGTGAATGAGGAGTGCTGACAGAGACATTGATGATGACTGGTGATGAACTGAAACAATAGACATACCTTTCTTCATGTCTTTCTCCTTCTTGAAGATCTTCCCCGTTTCTGCCATGACAAAGGCATCTCCCTTTTGGCACAGGCTGAGAACAGAGACTCCAGGCAGAGCTGCCTCGACCACTGTCTTCAGAGCCTCTGCAGGACGAGAGAGAAAAAGGAGACATGATGAAGTAAAAATGGTAGGTCAGTAAGCGAGTACATATGGGCTGCAGCTGATGATTATTTGCCTTATTGTTTATTTGAATGATTATGTTTGGGGCAGTTGATTAATATTTTTGTTCCACTAAACATTATAATTTATGAAATTTCCAAGAAGATTTTCTAAAAGTTTATTCGCCTAACCCCCAGTTCTAAACAATATATTTTCTTTTTATTTCTTTGATTAATCCCTAATCATTTCAGCAGTATTAAACAGGCTCACACACTGTGGAAACATAGCACGGTTAGTTAAAAGAAGACTCTTGCTCACTGTTCAAGGTTCAATTAATGGCTTGTGTGTGTCCACAGCATTAGAGCATCATTACACTGTGAACAACTAAACTGGAGCAACGTCAAGTAGAAAACAAACATCTGACAGATTGTCTGACAGCTATACATCAGCTTGAAACAGCATAATGCAAGCGGTAAATTAGATGTCTTAACCTCAGATAAGTAGGTCAGCTGGGATAAATGTCAATACAAAAAAGGACACACGGTGTCATTTATGCAACACTGATGTAAAGACCCTACAGAATGAATCTCCACAACCTAGCAGAGGTCCAAGGACAGACTGGGAATGAAAACCGACAGTCACTAAAATGTATACAGTGAGCCACATGATGTTCTTTCCGTAAAGACCAGGATAATTGGAAAATTGAATATGTTAAGGCTAAAGTTAAGTGTTTTCCTAGCAACACAAATAAATTATCCGACATTAGTTTAGTTCAGATTAACTGTGGCTAACACGTGGAGGTTTTACTATGGGTGTATTTAAATGGTGAAGGTCAGCTGTTCATTAGACTGTTGGCTTGCCAAACAAAGACTGTAGAGCAGCTGACAGGTGTGAGTAACATTTGAGTGTTAAGATGTTCAATGTGAAAAGGCGTGTTTTAACATGCCTTTTAACTGGGTTAATCAAATGTAAAAATGTTATATTTGTGTTTTGAATGCTAAAAAAAAAAAATCGGAAATATTGATATGCCTTAAGCTTTAAATGCAAAAGACTGATGCTTTTAGGTTTGTTGGATTAAGATTGTAATCACATACGAAAAACAACTTCAAGGTAAACTATTTATTCCACACTAATGATGTTGTGTGCATACACGTGGTCTTGAAAACACTATTTGTTTGAACCACAAGCAATAAAAGCATGTTTAGCAACGTTTGCGATTCATGTTGGTTACTAAAAATGTACAATGTGATTTAGTTCAATACGTAATTTTAGTTGGACAGGCAGTAGTGGGTATTTAACTCACGCTAGATTATACTACTTACTTCTGACTTTAAATGACACCTTAAAAAATAACAAGATTTCCAGTTTCTCAAGTTACATAACACTTTTATATATCTCAGTTTGAAAGCCCTGTATGTTTAAATTTAAATGTCGGCTACTCAGTATTTGAAACAAGCCCATATTGTTGTTCAATTGTATACTTGTCATTGTTATCCGTTACGTTAGCAGTCGAAGCTAGCTAACGTTTGCTAGTGAGGTAGCTAAGCCACATAGCTGCTCAGCTAGCTCACCAGGCTAAGTTGACAGCAAAGGGTCCTTTAACAAATATGGGCTGTGTTAAATAAAAACTCGACCTAACATTACAAGCTATAACAAGCGTTATGCTGTATTGATATTAAAACAAGGCCCGCTATCTAATATGATCTGCAGTTGGTACTGATGCGGCACATGGCACAGCAGCTGCCTGGGTATGACTAGCCAACACTGCTAGCTAACACTGCTAGCTAACATCACACGGGTCCTGATACTTATGGACAGTCAAAACGGTGCGTTAAAGCTGCATTTCACTCACGATTCGCAATCTCGGCCCCCATCTTATACTTGGTGACCACCAAGTCATCAGCGATGGTCTGCTCCTGTGAATCGTCATCTCCAGACATGTTGGCAGTGTTGTCTGCGAAGTCAAGAGTAACTTTTTGCCCGGCGGTTGTCAGTCAGTCACAGTCACAGTACGGACCACGCTGCACACCGATCGGCCCGCCCGACTCCAGCAGCACAGCTCTAGATCCCGCCTGCTGCCCAAGACACATTTTACCGTCAAGATAGTTCACGGCATAGCAGCGTCTTCCTCGTCGCGTTACACCCGGAAAAGGCAAGGGTGATATTTTAAATCACATCATCTGTGTTTAAAATTAAACCATGGACAAGTATTCATAGCCAACAGCAAAGTATACTCGCTGTTAATGTCTTCCTTCTGGCTATGGCAGTCTTTGCTAATCACTTACTCACATGAGTCACTTAATTCCTATGGTATGGAAGAAGCAACATTGATTGACAAGCTGATACTATGTTACAGTATGTATGTACCATACATGTGCTTTCAATCAATCAATCAATGTTTATTTATATAGCCCAATATCACCAATGTTACATTTGTCTCAGTGGACTTCACAGTTTGTACAGAATATCAGTATGACAATATGACACCCTCTGTCCTTAGACCCTCACATCGTACAAGGAAAAACGTCCAGAGAAAACCCACAGTTTAAAGGGAAAAATGGGAGAAACCTCAGGGAGAGCAACAGAGGAGGGATCCCTCTCACAGGACGGACAGACGTGCAGATGTCGTGTGTAAATTGAAAAGATAATACATTAACAACAGGTTGTCCAAATGTTTGGAAATGCATGTGTCTATAATAAGAAGATGATTCCACGAGGATATCCATCCAGGACTCATGATCCAGGACCACAGAAACAGGATCAGCCACGACTCAGGATCCCGGCGTAGATAGACACCAAAAAGACATTTGGGGAAGCTGGGTTATTCGGAACATGAGAGTACACAGGTATAGACATAGACAGAGAGAAGGAAGAAGTAAGGTGTCCCCCGACAATCTAAACCTATAGCAGCAAAACTATAGGGGCTGAATCTAATCAAAAGCTCTAAGCTTTATCAAAAAGGAAGGTCTTAAGAGCACTCTTAAAAACGGATAGGGTGTCCGCCCGAACACAAACTGGAAGCTGATTCCACAAATGTGGAGCTTGATAAGAAAAGGCTCTGGCTCCCATTGTACTTTTAGAGACTCTATTGGAATTATTATGGAGTTATTGGAACAACCAATAACCTGCATTCTTGGAACGCAATGCCCTACAATAGGGTATAATGAGATGGCGCCTGCCCATCAAGGTTTTTTTTAGGCGAGAAGAAGAATTTGAAATGCTATCCTGTGTTCTATAGGCCAGGGAGCCAGTGTAAGGCAGCCAGAACAGGAGTAATGTGATCCCTTTTCCTAACTCTGGTTAGTACACGTGCTGCAGCATTTTGAATCAGCTGAAGCGATTTAACTGACTTCTTGGTACACCCTGATAATAAAGAGTTACAATAATCCAGCCTTAAAGTAACAAGTGCATGGACTAGTTTTTCTGCATCGTTTTGAGGCAAGATATGCCTGATTTTTGAGCTTTTGATTAATATGTTTATTTATGATTCTAAGATATTTATAATATTTGTGTTTATGATTCTAAGAGATTTCAATGTGTGTTTATGATTCCAAGACACTTATGTTTTAGTCGATTATTTAATGATTTACACTAATATTGACCTGTTCCCTATTTATCAAAAACAATGACAATGTTATAATTAATGTGAGAAAAAAATCAGAATAAGGAAAGATCCCATTTAAAAGAAATGGAAAAAGGCAGCACTGAACTCTCACTTCACCGATCATCTTTGATTGTCCTCCGACCAAATCGCGCGCGAGTGTGTAACTGATGCTTTCACATCCCTCCATCTCATTTTCTGCTGTTATCTGTATCACAAATACCTCTGTATCCTCTGTACATATTCAGAGCACATGTGTACAAATCATTATTCTATTTGTAATACATGATAATGATTTGAAAAAGTAAATATAATATAATGTATTATATACAAATATAAATATGTCCGATGTTTGTATTAATTTACTACTCACACAATGAAATGACACAGTTTATTTGATGTTTGAAAAATTACTGCATTTATTTATTTGTATAATAAAACATATTGGCAATAACAAATTGTACAAAAGACTGCTCTACAGAAATGCGTCCTCATCATCAAACTAGCCTACTAAACATTTCACAAGTCTTGTAAAAATGTCACAACATATTTATAGAAAATGCATGGCAACAAAGACACACAACACTATCATGCATAATAACTTTTTGTTGAGGAAATTGAAACGTTTAAAATGTTCTAATTTGTTATAAAGTTTGATATGAGTAGTCACTCATCATGACACATTTGGCATACATTTGCTGTCCAGCGTCTCGTAAGTCTGGGCACCATATGGTAAAGTACACTAAAATAAACAAATCCATTAATCAAAAATACGCAGGTACAGCGTTTAGGTGAACTTTATAAGTCTCAACAGACACTTTCAAGCACACAACATGTTTCCCTTTATTTTGTGGTTCTGCACCGACTCACAGTTGGTTTCATAAACATTTATATACTGCATAAAACTGTGAAATGTTGCACAGGTGGTGTATTTCTTTTATCACTTGAAGCTTTAAAGTTTGTTGGATGCTCAAATTCTTCAGGAAAAACTTAACAAAATAACCCAAGTTTATGGCAGGAAGGAACATCAAGCGGCAGTATGTGTCCCAGTCCACGTCATTAGGTAAGTACAGCATCTGGCTTGATGAACAGTCTGCTGTGCCAGTAGTCCGGGTTGTCAAATGAAGAGTTACTGCCAGGCTCCCCCATGCCAGCACACACCTTGATGTATCCCCCGATCCCCGCACACCTGCCACTGCCCATCTCTTCAGAAACATTTCTCCCCTTCACTGGGAGGTTCTGGTAGTCTGCCTGCTCCCACCCACTGGGCAGCGCTCCAAATCTGGTCATCTCCTCATACTCCTCCACCATTTCTGCCCCAGCTGTGAGCACATCTGGCCTGGGCATGACTATACTGCTCGTATTTCCCTGAAGTGCAGGTTGTTTATTTATGTTATGATCCTCCACTTCCTCTTCCTCTTCCTCCTCAAGCTCTTTTTTCAACACCTCCACTGTTTGGTTGGATGCCTCTGCGGCACTCTTTGCAGATGTTTGACTCCCACGTCTCTCCCATGCTGGATCCTGTGCCTCCGTAGAATCAGATCGCCTGATATCCATGTATTCATACCTGCCTACTCCTTGGGCTGCCTCTGCGTTGTTATCCGCTGCTCTGATGCCATTATCCGAGGGAACCGTGAGTGGATGTTTCTCCGTGGAGTCTCTTTCCTCTTCAACACCTGCTTCACAATCCTCATCTACTTTTTTACTTGTCACAGCTGAGGCTTGTTTCAGAGTTTCAACATGTGTTGCGTTCTCTATAGGTAATGGATTCATGAAGGTTGGTGAGGGTAAAGGTGAGGTTTTATGACAAACAGCAACAGAGGTGGCTTCTTCCGGTAAAAAGACACTGCTGTTTGAGCAAGAATGAGCACTTGACTCTTTGCTCATTATTTCATACTCCAGAGAGAGATTCACCACCACGAGAGACAGATCATTCTTGAGTCTTGAGTTTCTTCGTCCAGAATGAGACACTCTGACTGTGAGCCAGGACAGAATAAGTCAAAGAAAAAAGGTCAGGGGGAAGAAGCCTTGATTATGAATTGCTTTTGATAATATTTATTTACTTTTAATACAGTCAAGCAGATAATATGATAAGTTAGCATGCTGATAGTTTACCTCTTTCAGGGGTCACAGGTGATGCAGCCAGGACATAGCCACAGTTGTCCACCTCCTCCTCTTCCTCTGCCGTCCACACCTTATAAGAGGAAGGGCTTGATGCTGTTGAGAGTTTCCTGTTCTGTCTGATGGACATACGAGGAGTTCCCCTCTCGGAGCCGAACCTGGCCCTGTGAAGTCTCCCGCTCTGTGACCCCTCCTCTCGCGGCGCTGCCTCTCTCCCTCTGAACTCTGACCTCTCCGGCAGCGTCCGCACCGAGCTCAGTCGAGACCTCTGGAGCCACAGCTGAAAGAGAAAAGCAAATAATTGATGAAGCAGCTAGTACAAATCAATAGTATTATTTTCAAATGAGACCAGTGGGACCATCAGAATGATACATTTAGTCTTACTTCCTGAGGCCATGACCTTATTGCAGGGCTGGGTTGTAATATTGATTTTTAGGACTATCAGCAAAGTGTAGCACTAATACTGATTGAAGAAAATGCTGTTTAAAGTTAGAGCTAAATATATCTATTACCTGAAGCGGTGGGAGAAGAAGCCAGGCTTTTACTTTACTCTGTTACAAGATAAAATCATGTATTCAAAATGTATATATTAAGTTGCATGCAAAAGAATGCACTCAAAGTACAAAAAGTAAAACTACTGCACGGCCTTTTTCCGAATAATATTACTATTTGTTATACTTTGGAATTTCACAAAGGGATCAATCACACACAATAACACTTGATAATAATAATTTGTGAGGTTTTATTATTGATCTGAATTCAGAGTAACTAAAGCTGTCAGATACATTTAGTGAAATAAAAAATAAAAATCTTCCCGTCACCAATCCCCTGTGCGATTACAGAGTGTGTGAGTGTGTGAGTGTGTGAGTGTGTGAGTGTGTGAGTCTGCATCACCTGACGGATGCTGTCCACAGGGCTGGGCGTCATCGGCAGGTATCCCACAGGTCCAGCCTGAGAGGTACCACTCTACAATTCAATGTAAACAAAAGTGTTAAGTGCTGGTTTCCTCTGCCTCTGATGTATTAACAATAATCCCCAAATAGTCTTAATAACAATTCTAAGGTGTATTTCATTACCCTGTAAGAATTAATCCGTGAACGGGACAAACTCCAGGATGGAGAGTGTTGGAGAGGAGGAGTCGTCAAACCGTCCTCCAGCCCCTCCTCGTCTTCGTCCTCCAGATCTGCATCCAGAAGCCCTCGCTCAGATTCCCTTCGATGGCTCTCTACCAAGGCAGCCTCTTCTCCTTCCAACTATACAATAAAATGGAAGTCAATTGTTTAAGGTCTTAGTAAACAGCCAGTGCGACTAAGCAGTACAAGTAATGCAGGTGACAGCTTCACCTTAATGACCAGGTATCTGGGGGGGTCTCTGGCCATGCGAGTAAAGTCACTGGCCAACTCTTTGAAGGTCGGCCGAATGTTTTCATCAATCATCCAGCCTAAAGAAAGGAGATCATTTAAGTTATATGTACAAAAAAACATGTACTTTCTGATAGTATCAGTAGGTTTGTTAATGTTTATTTTGCATTGAAATTGTATCAATACTTATACATGATTACTATTATTACTAATACATGTCTTACTTAATTTTGTATTTTATTCTATTACCAAATGTCATTTTTTGTAACCAGGTTCATTCATTGTCTTTCACAATGATAATTGATGTTTGGCAGTGAGCTGTCATGGTAATACAATTGAATGGAAACTTGATTTATGTCTTTGTGTGTTTGTGCAAACTGGTCCCACTTACATTTCACCATGACCATGTAGACGTCTATGGTGCAGATGTGTGGCTGTGACAGCCGTTCGCCCTTCTCCAGCAGACTCGGCACCTCCTGAGGAGGCACAGATGTGTACGGCTCCGCCCCAAATGACATCATCTCCCAAACTGTCACCCCTGTCAGGGAAGAGAGGTCACATTTAAAAGCTCCCTTCCAAAAAATTGTTTTATTGGTACATACTGTCTAACACTACACATACTCACATGGACACACAGCCACTTACCATAACTCCAAACATCACTTTGATGAGTGTATCTTCGAAACAAAATGCTTTCCAGTGCCATCCATTTCATGGGTGTCTGGATTAAGACACACATTGCAAAGTCAGACAGATGGCTTTGTTTACATCACCGGGGTTTAACAATTCAAAGTGTATGCTGAACTGAATTAGTCATTACCACCTTGGTGTCAGTGAAGACATATTTCTTGTCGTCGGGATAAAGCAGGTCTGCTACGCTGTAGTCAGAGATCTGGACCTGGTAGTCGTTCTTCAGCAGGATGTTTCGGGCAGCCAGGTTCCTGTGGACCATGCAGTGCTCCTCCAGGTAGTACATACCCTGAGACACGAATATACACTATATATAATCTGACATCTTTATATATAACATTTAGTTGAAGTCTGAAGTCTGTAATTCTGGCTGAGCTCACTTTAGCAATCTGCACACACCAGTTGAGCAGGCGCTGGGGGTCCAGGCTGTTCTTGTGCTGCCTGATGTGCTCCAGTAAAGACCCCTGGGCACTGAGCTGGGTCACCAGCTGAAGACTGGGACCCGGACAGATGCCCAGCAGCCTCACAATGTAGGGATGGTCTAGGCTGCCCATGCACAGCATATGCTACAACACATAGCAAGGTGAAAAATCACAGTTTACTTAGATATTTATCTTTTATCTGTATTTCTGAATGAAATGTCAAATGTATTGCTATTTCTGTAGTTATAACTTCTTTCAAGAAGCTTTCCTTCTCACATCAGTAATCTCATTGAAGGTCTGTCGGCCCGAGCTGTCCTGGATGGTTTTGATGGCCACAGGGATCTTCACTGTCTCTCCCCAAGGAGTCCAAAAACCCTAGAACACAAAACAAATGTGGAGAAGAAGTCTCAAATGAGTCGGTGAAGCTTGATACTGTTTCAGATTAAAACTGTGTATCTATGAGGTTCCGGTAGTGCATACAAAATCATCACAAATACATTATTTATGCTACATAACTATACATATATGCACTATAAGAATTGTAAACAGAGCTGATTATCATCATCTAAGATGATAACATGTTATCTAAAAACCAAAATGCTCTCAAATGGAGATATTTGGTGGACATTAAAGCTGCACAATTAATGTGAAGTAATTTAATGTAGTAATAAAGTAATGGCACTTAAATCATTGGATAAAATGTGTATGTGCATGGAAACAAAGACGATAATGAATACCTTGTGCACAATGCCAAAAACTCCTGAGCCAAGGGCTTTGATTTTCTTCAGCTCCGAGGGCCTCAGGATGCGAGCATGAACCTTGGTACCTTTCTCTCCAGGACCCAGAGGCTCAAAGCTCTGCCAAAATACACATAACGGTTCATTTGTCTCACTCACTGTAACAAATGCATGTAGTGAGGGCAGCTCATGAGGTTGAATGGTCTCACCTCTCCACTCTCCAGGTATCTCCTCATGGCTCTCTTGCGGCGGATGGCCAGGCCTCGGTGGTACAGCACGCCCAGGAAAAACAACACCAGGCAGAAAATCAAACCAGCCGGCACGCCTAGAGCTATGCCTGTGATCTGACCACTGGAGCAGAGAGAGACGCATAGTGGGGATACAAGCGGAACATCAGAAACAGGGCTTCACATTCATATTCATTATTCACTGACTGTAGTAAAAACAAAAATGTGTAAGAAGTGGTGAGTGCGTGAAAAACAAATAACATCTATCAGGGTACATTTTTTCAAATCCTAAGTAGTTTACACTAATATCCAGTGTTCATTTACATCACTTTTTGAGTTCTTGCATTCATTTTGTGCATGATTTTTAGGACAAACAACTTCTCAATGACGAGGTCAAAGGTTGCAGGCATAGCTAAGCTCACTTACTGGCAGCACTCAAATGATATGAACTTTAGGATTCATGCAACTACTAGAACAAATTGAAAGAAGCATAGGACTTCACAGATCGAATTTCACCTTGGTCTGTACGGTAGGGAGGATTAATCCGTTTTTGTATTTATATTTTCCACTTTTAGTTTTGTTTATATTCAGTATCTTTATGGTTTGTCTCATTAAAGTCTAAAATTAAACTTAAAGGTTCAGGTGTGCAGTCTGTAAAGTTATTAGTCCATGCATCACATTGCAGTGTAGTGTTTTATATGCACCAGCAGGGGGAAACACTCACCTGCTGACTGCCAGTCTGACTGCCTCTAAACAGTCATTCAGTCCTGGGCCTGAACATCTGTCACAGATCAAATCATTGATTTTAATTTTGTTACACAGGTGGACACAATAAAATACAAACATATATTTTGAGTCCAGTCTCACCCCTGTGTGCAGTTGTGGTGACATGGTTCACAGTGACCCTCCCTGTTTGGGTATTTGAAGATCAGTCCTCTCTGTCCATCGTTCACTCCAGTGGGACAAGAGGACATGCAGTACGGCCCGTCTCGAAGGTTGGCACACGCCACACACTGGTCTGCACCCTGTCAGAGGAAAACAGGACATTGAGTCATTGAGTATTCTGGCCTGAAATGAACCAAAGTATACTGCAAGTATACTGCTTTTGTGCAGTACTTATAGATTGGTTCCAACTACGATTTAGACCATATATTACTGCATATGATTTTTTATATATTGGGTAAAAGGTGGAAGAGATTAATGAAAAAAAAGTCTTAATGGAAGTAATCAACAGTTTTGACAGTATTTTGTTAAGATCTGTTGCAGATTTTACATTTGGGTGGACATTGTGCCAAGGGCATCAGAAGTCTAAAGTGGTTCAAAATTAAATTAGTTTTCCGTAATTTACATGGCCATCATTTTTTTCAAAACATAGCTCATCTTCTGACAGTATTTATGTTACTGTTACTGATTTAAGGTTTGGGTTCTGAGGTGGTGAGACACAGTAAATCAAAATGCCCCCTAAAAACACAATGAGTGGTTATGAATAATTCATATAAAGGCACTAGGCCCCAGTTTACAATCAAACAAAGTGATTACCGGTCCAGTACAGCTGTCTTTCCCCCTCTGAGGCTTACACTCAGGATGACAGGCGACACACTCGCCATCAGATCCAGCAAATTCCCTTGGAGCTCTGGGGACACAATATAAAAAATATATAAAGTCAGAGTCAGATTCATTACCATAACACACAATCAGTAAGAATATAAACACATAGATATATCTACTGACCCAGTGTTAAAGTTACAGCTGCCCACACACGTGCCGTCTCGACTGAAGTTCCTACAGGAGAGACACTGGTCGGGCCCCGAGCCCCAGCACCCTGAGTCTGAACACAGCGGGTCACACACATGGCCCTCTGCAACTGCACACAAAAGAATGATCAGAATCAGAAACAGGTTTATTGCCAGGTAGGTTTGCACATACTAGGAATTTGACTTGATGTCATGGTGCATAAATAAAATATAAAAAACAAGAAATCTAATATAAAACAAAAAATCTTTTACACCGTAATAAAATAGAGTTAAATAGCAAATGTTTGGAGAATTTATTTTTCTATGACAACAGTATAGCCTTTTTAGTATAATAATAAGATTGGTACATGTATATATCAAAGTTTGTTCAGCACAAAGAATACCAAAGGATAAGATGGTTCATTTGTATTATAGGCAGGTCTACAGTGTCTCTCCTCACCACACTCTGCCAGCGGCCGGTTACTGGTGAGTTGGTTTATTCGAACTCTGCGGCCTCTGAACAGCTTGGTCCAGTTCACAGTGTGGTGGAAACAGAGGTTGTTATTCTGACTGATGTACACACTGCCGTCACTGATCTCACGGAGAGAGCGCAGGCCCAGTGAGGTAAGGGTGCGGATGCGCATCACCATCAGAGAAAAGTGCCTTTGGTGGGAGGATGGAGAAGGACAGAGACACGAATAAATCAGAGAGATAAAACATTGAAGTCAGCCAGGGAAATATTTGAAGTAGAGCAAATTAAAGAATTAGTCGCACTGCAGCTTTGATTACAGTGTTATTGGGATCACACACACACACACACACACACACACACACACACACACACACACACACACACACACACACACACACACACACACACACACACACACACACACACACACACATGAGCCATACCTGATCACAGCTGCAAAGCATAAAGAGAGAAGATGGAAGTTAGAAAGTGTTAGCACAATGCACAGGGCTCATCATCAGGTGTTACATCGAGAGCAGATTAAAGCAGATAGGAGGTGTAGATGTTATGTGAGAGTAGTGACGGCACATGCGTATGCAACACACTTTACTGTATGTCTAATACAGAGAGATATCACTTTAGGCAAGAACACAAGAATAAGAATCAGACTGAGGCATAAAGAACATTTATTTGAAGTTACATGAAACCATTGTGGCTTTTATTCCGTTAAAATAAATGCTCTTGTTGACAGATTATTAGTTGTATCAGGTTCATCTTTTGTCCTTTACCCAACTTCTGCTTGGTCATCTTCAACTTACACAATAATAAACAACAGTGTTAGTGAATGAGCCTTACTTGAAGAGCGACCTCCCTTGAATGGTTGTGAGACTCGAGAAAACGGACAGATCATTCAGTTCTTTGGGCCACGACTGGATGTTCAGGATATCTGACAATAAAACACAGTGAAAGCATTAAAATAAAAGGTCAATTAAGGTTGATATCATTGTTTTTGTCCACCAGAAGCATTTTACATGTGCTGTAATGATGTTCTTCCAGATAATTAGATGGATAAATGCAATAGGCATAGAAAACAACACAACACACATTCTGCCGTATTGTATCCATAACTTGTTTAGTTTACTGTATTTATCAGAAAGCAGACTGAATTTAACTGTGATTAAAATATTGTGCAGTATAAAAAATTGACATTATACTAACATTTATTTTAAACAATTGTCAACAGGGAATAATGACATATACATTTAAAACATACTTTGAAAATGTTATATATAGGCATTTTAAGATAAGTAAATATGCCATCACAATAATCGTAATAATTTGTTGAGAAAGATAATTCCTTTTCTTGATCATTTTTGTCTGCATGTATCCGAATCTAGTAATCCATTATCAACAACATCAATCTTCGCTGTATAAACAAACCTGTTATTTCTCTGACGGTGCGAAACACTTCCAACTGTTTGGCATCCAGGGGCGGGATGTTTTTAAAGTCATCTCTGAGAAGAATAAAAACAAGGTAAAATTAACAAGCCACCTGTACATCACTACACTTCAAGATCCTTCAGGTAGGACAAATATAAATTACCCAAGAATCCCTGTGACCAGGAAGTGAAGGCTGCCCTGGATCTTGGTGCAGTTAATGAAGCTGTCGATGTTGCTGGAGTCCACTGTCTGTCTCTGTTCAGCGCCAGTGCCTTCACACACTGCAGGGAGGACCAAACACTGTCATTATCTCTGAGGACTGACTATAAACTCAGAGTAGAAAAGTATTAATTAAGTGTCAACCTTTTGGACAGAGTCCGCTGCAGAGCTCACACTGCTTCTGGCCTTCTCGCTCCACCTCCATCTTACCCGGAGGACAAACGCTCACACAGGAGCTGTCGTCCACCACAAAATGTGCTACAAGGAGGAAGAAAAAAACCCTGTTAGGATTCAGGCTTGCAATATCAGGAAGGTTAACATATAAGACAACATGTTAAGTATCAAACACTCACTGGGACACTGGGAGACACAGATGGACCCATACTGATACTTGGCATGGGGGTTGGTCTCCATTTGAAACGTCTGCTTGTTATAGATCAAAGTCTGGGGACACTGGGGCACACAGGCTCCAGAGTCGTTGAAATGACGACATGCCTACACGGGCACACACACACACACACACACACACACACACACACACACACACACACACACACACACACACACACACACACACACACACACACACACACACACAGAATGAGATGTGAGACCCATTTGAGAAGAGATTGTAAGAGATTGGTAAGGGCGGTATTTGCCGTCCAAATTGCAAAAGAACAAGGTAGATGAACAAAACAAACACTTTATCAGCTTAACATCAGAGAACATCATGTTTGCAATGTATTTGTATAATAGCATCCTAAAAGTTAGCCTTTACCTAAAGGCACAGAGGTCGCTAAAGGCCTACAAACTCACAGCTGCTATGGCTGCAGACATGTTATGTTGTCAAATAAACTAAACCAGAGGTTACAAATATGGAAATATTTTTGAAATTATAATCTCCATTTGTCTTTCCTTAAGCAGCTGCCTCAAATATCAGATGAAACAAAAGAAGAGGGTTTTGAAAACAGTTTGCATGCACAGCTGTACGCTGATGACAAACATAAAGTGGGTGTAGCGTTCAAAGTGAGCAATTGTCTGCAAGGGGATTTCCAATCTACATTATTGTACACAGTATTACTGTAACGGAAATGTGTAGATGCATGGAAAAACCAGACTCGTTCGTTCCATAGTTTGTAATTGTAAAGTCCTTTTAACAAGTGTGAATATAACAGTAAAATAAAAGGAGTGAAGGAGTTTGGGGAAAAGGCTTCTTTACAGCTTCTTTTTTACTGAAGAATAAAATACCTACAGAGTATAGACTGCCTTTCTCTTCACGTGATCAAAGATGGAGTACTCACAAAACAGTCCATGTCCAGAGGGCCTTTACATCCCGCTGCACACTCTATGTGACAGCAATCCCTGGGGCTCGTCCCAAAACAGCGGCCATTACACTGCGGAGCGCACACCGTCTTAGTCACTGAGACACACAGGGAAGATGGGTTGAACAGAGGTCAGCAATGTGTATGTGTGTGTGTGTGTGTGTGTGTGTGTGTGTGTGCAGAGAAAGAATGAGGGACACAGAACAATTGGGCACTCACATATCTGACACTGGTCCTTATTTGGCCCCCAGCAGTAATCTCCACAAGCTTTGTGGCAGGGGCCTGAGATAGAGGGAAAGAGAGGCANATCAAGGCTGAACT
>NW_011359122.1:974368-1066240 GCF_000735185.1 Notothenia coriiceps | reverse complement strand
TGACTTGTGAAAGAGGTCAAATGCATACATAATGTAAAATAACTATCAGCAGGCAACGCAGCATAACAGAGAATCGGAGAAGTAATGTGACAAATGTACTTAACCTTGTATGTACTGTGTTTTGATTCACCTTAGTTAATTGGTTATGTCTATTTGTTTTTTATTTTCGATTATAGTATTAGTCAGAACTCATATATACACTATTTTATTACATGTCTTTCTTTTGTCTGGTGTTCAGGGATTGTTATGGTGGGTTTTCTATGATGTGGTTTTGAGATGTAAAAAATGCCATAAATGAAGACTTAACTATTTCCTTCTTCTTTTTTTTTGCAGGTACTCATGAAGGAGGACTTATATTGAACTGTACAGGAAGTGATCCACCAAAGCCACAGAATGGCAAAAAGTGTCATGGTAGCCTATGTCCTTTGGGCAATGGGTGGGCCTTTGGGCCTTCACCATGTATATTTAGGAAGAGACAGCCATGCTCTGTTATGGATGCTCACCCTGGGAGGATTCGGGTTTGGCTGGGTCAGAGAGTTCATACGTATTCCTGCATATGTTGGCGAGGCCAATCAAGAGGCAGAAAAAGACAGAAAAACACGTCCCACTATGGTCCTCCCACCTGTGAGCCCTGTCAGATTTGTTGGACAGGTGTTTGTTGGGATCTATTTTGGCACCGTGGCTCTGATTGGACTGAACTCCTTCAGCTTCTTCTACTTGATTGTCCTGCCTTTATGTGTGGGTGCAGGGGTACATCTGGTGTCATGTATCGGCCAGCAGACTTCGGATCTCAGGAAAACGTTGACTACTTGTCTCATAACCTCCCCAATATTCTATGGCAGCAGCTTATCCCCCCTCCCTATAAGCCTGGCTGCCAGTGTTACTGCTGCATCGCACCGCAGGCACAGACCTCCACCGCCACCAGGGAGCTCACAGAAACTAGGTGAGAACACCTCACAAGACAACACCATCAGTTCTACTTATACTTCCACTGTCCCTCACCAAACCTTGAAGATTCACTATAATTAAATGTTCTTCTGTCTTATAGGACCACGGATTTACAGGCTTGGTCTGGCCTGGCTGGCCTTCTCTGCTCCGCTGGGTTACTGTATTTTCCATAACACCACAGCCACACTGTACTACCTATCTGACTGTGTAGCAGCACTGCTGGATATATTCTGGTTCCTGCCTTGGCTCCGAAATGTGTTTGAGTACATTCTTTTAATGCCATATCGGCTCTTGTGTGTAATTACTGGAGGGGGTTACTATGAAGACGCTTGGAGGAGGATGTTGGAAATACTTTTAAAAGAGTACACTGAGAAAGAAAAAGAGGCTCTGCGAGTGAGTAAACACATACCTCTGAAAAGGCTAGGTGACATATATGCCTTAAGGTGTATACTGTGCATCAGTCTGAGCATTTTTAGCATGTAAAGCAACTCATCTGGCTTTGTCATAATCTCAAAACTGTGTATGTGGATATATTTGTGTTGCAGGTCTTGTCATTGGAAATAGAGGCCTCCCTAGAAGACATAACACGCAGCTATAGGGAACTCGCCAAGACATGGCATCCAGACCATAACCCCAGCAAGGATGCTGAGGCCATGTTTGTGAAGATCAATGAGGCTTATGAGATCCTTCTACGACGGCACAAACCTCAGAGATTCAAATAGTTTCCCTGAATAAAGTGAGACTCTTGATGACAATGATTTTCAGTCATTTTTTATATTCTGTATTGAACATCAATCAAAAAAAAGACTTACACAGCATTTCACAGAGTACTTGGCATATTTAGTCTCAAGCAGCACTTTGCTGCCACCTTGTGTTGTTACAGGTGTAATGTCACCATAAACTATTTCATCACAAGAATTGTACTTGTTTCACTGTGTGCTTTCTTGATATTACATGCTTCCCTAACACCAAGTTGCCTAGATATCCTGCAATTTTAGAGCATTTCAATAAAAAAAAAAAATTCAGTTATGTTCATGTTATTATAGTTCAAAGACAGACGCCAAAAAAGGGAACTAACTTGTAAAAAAAAAAAACCTACTCCATCCTCTTGCATTTCCGGAAGAGGCCTTGATGATAAACTGTCTGCATTTGCTTTGAATAACTTGATAACATGTAGCAGGTAAACTGGCCTCTGTGCAGCCAGTGTGTCTTTATCCAAACAAAAATGTATGCTCATCAGCCAAAATAAGTCTGCCTATTAGTTATTGTCATGGCAAACATAACATCACATTTTTAGCACCTGTACACGAAGCTGACATGCATCGATGCATTCGGCGATCACTGAATCAAGAGCTCTGTTGTACAATTATTCGGTCTGTATCCCAGCATGGGCCCGGAAGTTGTTTGGGATTCCCAGGTAAAAAAAAAAAAAAATCCCGGAGATGCTGTCGTCGCCTGGGAAAACAAAAAGCCATCCAGACAATTAAAAAAGGAAAACACCGATCGGTCGCCAGGTAAGGTGAAGGCTTGTGGACTTCACCGCGGCGCTCGGTAAGACCATCCGTCGGTTTTGATGTGGAAGTGCGGCATGTTTTTGAATAGTTGGTTGGGTGAATGCCATTTGTCGTGTGGTCGGGTGCCATAGCAACGGCTCATGAGAAACATTGTATAGCCCTGGCCGGTTTGACGTGCTCGATGGTGGATGACAGCCGCCTTCATGCGGACAATTTGGACCGGGGCAACTCCTGCAACAAATTGTCGTGTTGTCTAGCCGCTGTCTCGACCGTCTATGAGCTGATTGGTGTCATACATTAAAGGAGCACATCCACCGAGCAGCTACAACAAGTAGCCACGCTTATGGCAGAAGAAGAGGCATGATAGTTATTTGAACATGTAAGGCAGTATGTTTTATAGCACAGTCGCCCTGAAAGGACTGTCAGACAAGGGTTGTCGCTGGTGCGCGTCCCGTCCCCCCCCCTTTATTTTTTTAATCGCCGTGCCCTGGTGTGACTGGCGCGTCTCCGGGCTGCATCAGCGCCTGTTGCTCCCCATGCGCGGCCAATGCCAGAATATTCATTTTCCCTGCGATCCGTTGTCTCCGCCCCCCCTTCCCGCTTCACAGTCTCCTCTGTCCATTGTTGTTGTCATCCATTTGAGCAAAAGGTGCAGCATCTGTGTTATTTTTCTGTCCATTTTTTTTCCATCATGAAAATAAACCAAGCTTCGCCATAACTGTGGTCACAAAAAATCAACATGTTCTCTGGAAACCTTGTTACTCTACACCGCCAGTGTTGAAAATGTGTTGCATACCACTTGAGGTAACTGCACTATGTAACCTAGAATTAAAAACCCAAATGAATAATTATTATCCAATTACAAGTATGCAGAGGGGGTGGACAAAATAACAGGAACAGTAGAACTAAGGAACTACAAAAAATATATATAACCTGTATTCTCAACAAAAAAAAAATGAGAAGGTTTGTGAAGCTATATAATTACGGAATATATCATACAGTACATATGCTGTTTTTGCAAATACATTTATGAACACTGGTTAAGGAACATACTATTTATAGCTTTCTAACATGGATTTCCAAAAATCTGTTTATTGTAGCCATAAAGTAATGTTCTTATCCATCCGTATTCTTTCAATCTCTGTCATCTTGTTCTGCTCTATTGCTTATTTTCCCTCCTTGAGTCAATGAGGTTTAAGATGTTCCAGCTATTTTGTCCAACCCTGGAGTTTTAACTCCTCCTCTAAAACTTTAAGTCTGTATAAATGTGAGACTTCTCATATTCATTTGCTGGCCACGGCGTGGAAGAATCTACATGATACATAAGGGCAGAAGTTTACTTAATTAATATATAACAGTGAATTAAGACACTTAGATCTGAAAACAAAGAGCTATATCTTTGTAGCAAAGAGCTGGTAAGGATATTTTTTTTGGTAAGCAGCCAAGTTGATATATGCTATTTTCATGTGATTAACATTTAAGAAATTAATTCAACAACAATTTGAAAATAGTAACATTTAGATTTTTGTATCCTATTTTTGTAGGCATCTGGGGAGAATGAATGCTGATGACTGCAATGGACGCTCATATGCACCAGGTACATTTATATGTAAAGAAGTAACTTTGTATATTGGGGTACAGTCTCTAGGCTTCAATGTTTCCCTTAATAACATGGGCATTATTGTGTTTCAGGTAATGGAGGAGAATCATCTACGGAACAGGATTTTTATAGCGGGTCGCAGGGCCCTTCAGTAAGATCTCCAAACAGTCAGCAGTCCTCACCACACCGCTCCCTTAGTGGTCAGTTATTAAACCCCGGTTTTCATTGTGGCCCCATAGTCTGTATGAAATGAATATTTTAAGTCAGAGTTTTTTTCCCCTTACCCTCTCTACTCAGAAAACTCCATCAAGGTCGAGCTGTGCAGCGATGATGAGTCACCAGGTGCTCCACAGCCGGAGAACAGAGAGGCTGTGAGGGTCGATATCAGGAGGGATGACAGAGGGGACCCCATGGAGGAAGGGAGCACAGAGTACGCTAGGGCTGGAAAAGACGGAGGAAGCATTTACAATGACATGGCCAGTCCAAATACTTCTTCACCAGGACCTATCCGGCTCCCCAATGGGAAGCTCCAGTGCGAGGTGTGCGGGATGATCTGCATTGGACCCAACGTGCTGATGGTGCACAAGCGTAGCCACACAGGTGAGGACAAGCCAACAAGTACATTTTAGAGACAGAATACTACCTTCAATGTCATTAAATCCTCTGTCCATTTATCCATGTGTTCATAGGTGAGAGGCCGTTCCAGTGTAACCAGTGTGGAGCTTCCTTCACCCAGAAAGGGAACTTGTTGCGCCACATCAAGTTGCATTCAGGAGAGAAGCCCTTTAAATGTCACGTCTGCAACTACGCTTGTCGCCGGAGAGACGCCCTGGCTGGACATCTGCGCACACATGCAGGTAAAGTGAGCTTTAAGTGCCAGACAACAGGAACTATCATCAAAAGCATGAAGAGCTTTTTCATGTACCTAATTATTTAGTGAACCTGATGGATGCAGTTGTCCCATAACATTATTATTACTTGTATTATGATGAAGGCTATAAAGTGTGTAACAGTGGGGATTCATTAGAACGGCCCCCTTCTGTGAAGAAAATAGGAAGTCATCTTCACCAGAATGTACTGTAAAACACATGACTAAATATGACATTTAAAAAGTTTTTGAAAACAGGAAATCCTGTTGGCTCTATAGATTTTGGAACACACATTCAACAGGTGTTGACACCCTCCAGTTACAGTAGGTCTTGTTTGGTGGATTTCCTCGGGTCTCAGGTTCATTTTCGAAGAAAAGATTCTTGCAAACTGGATTTCAGCGAATTGACGTCAGCCTTTTCGACGGCTTTCGGAGAGGAAACGTTGCGGTAAAGGGTGAGGCGTTTTCTGTCATCAGTGGCGAGCAATATAAAACGATTTCAGGAATTGCCAATCAACGGGGAAATCCATTTTGTCATACCTAGCCATAAATAAGTTATATTTTGCAAAAATCCCCTCCAACAAACACAATAATAAACATCACCACTCTGGGTTTAGGTTTGATCAACAGTTTCCTTCGTCTAAGGTTTTTTTGTTGGGCCAGATAGTGCCTTCATTGATAGATAAAGGCGGAGGGGGAAGACCGATGGAAAGACGTTCTATGATAGTGAGTTGAACCCGCATACTTGGCAGTGGAGACCACATATGGACCGCTGAGCTACCCGCAGATTTGATTTAATATATTTTCTGAATTTTCTGAATTGCAGCCTCTTCTCCAACCGTGGGCAAACCTTTCAAGTGCAGCTATTGTAGTCGCAGCTACAAACAACAGACCACACTGGATGAACATCTAGAGCGCTGCCATAGTTATCTGAAGAGTTTGGAGCACCAGACAGCAGTCGGCGCACAGACAGCACAGGGTAACATATCAAGCAATCATGAAACTCACCAACAAACGTATACGTTTCTGCATTGTTGTAAATGCAAATAGATTGAATAAAGAAAGAAACATATTTATGCACATGAGTTATTTGGTATATTGATGACTATGTGTTTTCTGTTTTAAGGTGAAGAGTCAGTAAATATGGAGACAATTACTAAAGCTCTGCTCCAGCCATCCAATGAAAAAGTCCAGTTTGTGGATAGACTGGCTATCAGCATCACCAAACGCAAGAGGTCAACACCACAGAAGTTTTTAGGTGAGTTTATTTTTGACAAAGACAATCCATGTTTGTCAGAATTAGTAAGTGTACTGTATAACCTACTATGCATGCATATTCCTTTTTAAAATGTCCATTATATAGTTATATTGATATGTTTTTAGCTTGATAAACAAAACATAAATCATATGAACTGAAGTCTAATGTCAACAGCTGTCCTGCAGTGAAGTCAGAATCGATGTTAATTGTTATAATGCCTCGCGTCAGCGTTGTGTTGTCAATCACTTTCTCATTCTTTACATCCATTTGTCCCATTCTCAAGAACCCAATATCACAGGAAAGCATTCAAGTTTTCTTTCTTATTTGCCACAAAAACATCCACTTCCACTGAAGGATGAACCGATTAGATGTTGGTTGTCAAAAAGGTCAAAGGTCACTGTGACCTTATAACATTTTTATTTTCTGTTCCTCAAGAATTTATATGCTAATCATGACAATCTCAAATAAATTCAAAGCATTCGACCACGAGGCGGGAAATAGTGATTATTGATATTCCTTCTCACAGGTGAAAAGCACATGCACCTTGACCTACCTGAAGCACCTTATGAATTGTCCTCCGGCTCTGAGAAAGAGGGGGACATTATGAGCTCTCAGACAGCAGGGGACCTTGTTGGGTTGGCTGGTTCCCGTCTCCAAGGCAGCAGGGGTAAAGGGGATCACCTTGAGCCGCCTGCCCTGTCTCAGCTCGATCCTGCCTTCCTGACAGAGCTACGCACGGTTATGGGCTCAATCAAAAGCAACGTGAATCCTCAAGGCCCCAGAGCACGTGGTGGGGGTGGGCTGGTGGCAGTGTCACTAGGCCTCGCTGGGCATGAGGTAGGTGAAGGCCGCGATGACCAACGCTCAGCCCCCAGCCACACTGCCTCGCCCAACGGCTGCCCCGACTCTACAGACACAGAGAGCACAGCAGAAGAGCAGAGCACAAGGGCTACAGCCCCGACAAGTACCTCCAACAACCACCACCTCCACTACCAGACCCCAGCACTGCCCCGCAACCATCCCACTTCCAGCCCCAGGCGGGCCAAAGACTTGGAGTGGGAGAGAGCGTGTCCTGTGCCCCCCACCATAGCAAAGAGGAACCCTGTCTCACCCCTTTCTTCCAGGGGGACTGTGCAGGTGTTAGACAGGGATGGCCGGGCTGTGAGCTCCTTCCACTGCCAGCACTGTCGCATCCTCTTCCTTGACCATGTCATGTTCACCATCCACATGGGTTGCCACGGCTTCCGCCAACCCTTTGAATGCAACATCTGTGGCCACCGCAGCCAGGACCGCTACGAGTTCTCGTCTCACATCAGCCGCGGAGAGCATCAGGTGGACTGAGAAAAGGGGATAGTAGACAAATTAGGAGAGGTGACTGTTGCGCTTTAAAGTTGTAGGCTCCTGTTTGTTCTGCACCAGATCAGTTGCTTTAAATCCCTAGTGTAGGTAGAAGGATATATGGTTTTATTGTGAGGATATTTATTAAACTAAAGTGAGTAAAACAATCTTTTTACCGCATCATTTAAAGTTCAGTGGAGGCAAAATACATTCTATGATTGATTGCACTCCCATATCAAATCATCTGGCAAAACAACTGGTTTTGCTTCAAAAGTGCCTTCTTTGGGGATTTCCTCTCGACTTAAAAAAATGGAGGGGAAGTGGTGCTCAAAAAAACTTGACTAGCCATCTTTTGCTAAGTGATTTAGTTAGCACCTTTTAAAGGTCATGTGCACAGGCTGTTAAGGAAAGCATGGCATGTACATTTGATTAATTCTATTTGGTACGCTAAGAATGCACTAAGAGCTTTGTCTTTGTGGTTGAGGAGGGTACTGTGTCGTGTGTCAGGTAAGCCTAATATGCACTGAGAGCTTTGTAGCTCTGGGTTTAGGAAAAGCTTTTGTCACAGACAAAGCACAGAAATGGATTGCCTTAACTCTTACAGTAGTGTGTTGCTGTGGGAATACATTGTTTACAGCATGTGTGAAGTCACCTCAATGCTTCACAGAGAGACAAAGCAGTGAGACTATCAGGACAAAATGAAATTGTGAGGGGAAATGAACTTGAAAACATTTTAGGGCCTTCAGGGCTCAGGCTTAGAACAGTTTTTTAGGATTTTAAAGTGAGCCTTAGAATACTGGTGCAGATCAGACCAGGAGCCTTGTCATGAGATGGCCCAGAGTGCTTTTACAGGATTGCACTTTTTAGGTTCCCTGCTTATATATGAACATCCATGCCTAATCACTTGATGGCTTTACAATTTGATTTTTGTTCTACTGCACTGATAAATTGCATAGTAATCACAATAATTGATCATCTAATTTGCAACACCAGTGTATTTTTAACAGAGCTGACATTTTACAGAAACCCACCATGTGCACTGGTTCTGCAGTCTACACTCAAGTTTGCTGCAATGTGTAACTGAGAATTAAAAGATCTGTTAAACTACAATCGTTATTTTGTGGTTTTGCACTCAGCAGGTAAGGCTGAGGTTTTAAACAGTTTGCATAATGAGAAAACAAATTAATTTAATTAATATTGAAAGATTAACAAATCAGTTTGGATCTGTCAGTTATCCCTTGTGATTATCTATTTAGTGTTGTTTGTTTTAGCCTTGGTGTATTTAATCAGCTATATTCCAAATCTTATCCAGCATATTCCTCAAGTCCATGAAATGTTACCTCCTGCTTCTTTATAGCACCCGAATACCTTATTGCTACAGTATGGTGAGTTATCTGATAATGTTAATATTGGGAACATGAATGACACCAAACTCAGTATTCTTACTTGTTATTGTTGGTTTGCTGCTTCATAGCTTAACTTAATTTCCTTCGATTGCAGGCAAAAATATACTTGAAACTGTTCGAGAAAAAAGTAACCTAAAAATGCACTTGGTTTGATAAATAGAGAAATGTGTGTGAATGGAATATAGCATGTGTGCTTGTCATTTTCTGCTTTTCCCTGGATTGCGAATTATTTTTGAAAATGTGAAGTGATTTCAAGAAGTGAAAATGAGGCATGGGTTTTTGTCTCCTTGTGTGGACTTTTCAATGTTATACGATATTTTGTGAAAGATGTAACATGACAAAACACTTTACCTCAAAGTTAAAGATGTAAAACTGCCTCATTATTTTAACAAGTCGTGTTGCTTTTCAAGATGTTCTTGCCGTTACAAATGCGTGCCCCTTGATATTCACAAAACTTTTTACTGTCAATAAAGTTGAGTTTATTGTTAAAGTGATTTTCTGGTTTGACTTATACATTAAGAGTTTTTCCATCAGTTTCTCAATGAACAAAATGTCTTAAAAAAACATAAAATCGTAAAACATATTATATATTGTCACCCTAAAGTAAATATTATGTATTTATCTATTGTATTTTCCAGTGTTGCTTTAATATATTTGAACTAGTTTTTAATATATTTGAACTTTAAATTGAATGTTAAGCCTTCGAAGATAAAATAAGCAGTTAATTTCTTCCGAGAAACACATTTGAAAACAGGAAAATGTTAAAAATGAATAAGGCTTAAAATAGTCTGCATTATATTCACACCGACATTTGGCCTTTGTGACTTTTGTAATGTCAGATTCAGGTTGCTTTTGACCTTTTTCCCCCTGCAGTGGAAACTCTGTGTGCGGCGGCTCCTACATACAAATTCCAGGTGCAATTCAGAAAGTACATAAAAAAAGACAACCCTTTCAGTGAATGGCAGCCATCAGAAGTGCAAATAACCAAATTATGTAAAACCCACATACGAAAACACAGCGTATTCTTCCTTGCTTTGACAACACGCATTGCTGCAGTGTGTGACCTTAAATGCACCCATCAGTATTGAAGTGAACTGAAGGAGAGTTCAAGTGTTTTAATTTGAAATGTTTCTAATCCTTGACTACAATTCATAACCACTTCTTAGTGTGTCTATCACTAGATTTGGAGAGACTTTTGTTATGTCAGTTTCAGGTTGGTTGTTTCTGCAGTGGAACCATTTGAAAACTCTGCTCAGAACCCCGTTTTTTTCCGTCTGCAGTGGAAATTCTGTTGAGCTCCTACAAATTCCGGGGTGCAATTCAAAAATTATTAGCAAAGCCAGCCCCAAGTGAATGAAACCAATCTTCATTTACAAAATAATAATTACATGTAAAATCCACATATGACTACTCAGAATATAGTGTCTCACTTTGACAACTCACACTTCTAGATCTAAGTGACCTTAAATGCCCCCATTTGTACTGAAGTAGAATTTTAAAATGTAAATTAGATTTCAATTTGCTGACCTTTCACTACACGTGCAAATCTGAACCATTTGTTAGTGCAAATTTCACTGGAACAATAAACAAAACAAACAGCACAAGGAAATACAACATTAATTAATTCACGGCTTCTGAATGGGGAAACCCTTTTTCAGTCAGGCTGTCACTGCCTCTAAAAACATCAATATTTTTTTTATAAAGATAAGAGATGTTGAAACTATTTAATGTACACATGATGGGGGATTTCAATCATTAAAAGGTAAGGATTTACTTGAGAACTTGAGAAATATCCGTACTTGTGGTATGCACAGATTTTACAATTCTGAGGAAATAATCTGCCCACAATCCCTATTTGAATAGACTGAGTTTTAGTTGTGAATTTACGTTTACAAAGAATTGCCTTTCAACAGGAAGCTTTCGGTAAGCTTGTTCTTTTGATTCATTCTGTGATGTGTTAACCCACCCAATTTACAATACAAATATTACATACAAAGGGGACTAAAGTACAATAAAAAGAGTTGTCTTGTTTTTCCATTTTAGCTACTACTACTATATTGTATCTATGTGGAGTCACTGAGTCACATGATAAGAAAGTTATTTAAAATAAAAAGAATATTATTATATTACATAGATTTATATTAAACAGAAAAAACACTGATAAACAACAACAAGAGTTGTGTCCTACCTGCCCAGTGGTGTAACACAATGCTGCAATTATTGGTGTCTTTGGGTCACAAGACCTGGAAACAGATGAAAAAAATATCAGTAAAAAACAGCTGAATTTTGTATTTGTTTACTAAATGAATTGCTACAATTGAAAATAAAGTCGATTTGGGTCTTCTTAGGTCGGTGTTCAGGAGGGGCGGAATGGGACTCAAAATCAGCCCTGGAATCTCATATTATTTAAACGGTAGCCGAATGTATTGATGGTCCCTAAGTGAACCCCTGAGGTTAACATCTACTGTATAAAGGTGGTTCAGATCGAGGCCTCGGATGTGAGCTAACCGTCCTACAGACACTGTGAAACTGGGGAAGAAGACGCCACTGGATAACTGGATCCAGAGTGAATGTCTGTCAAACACCAACCTGAAATAACTGATTACCATAGTCACGTCCTTGGCTTTTCTTTTTTAATTTGTTTGTTCAAAAAGTTAGTAACAACGTTACATCAACACACATTGTGAGCACACCGTTAGGCCTACACAGCCACACATTGTGGATGGTGAAACAAGCTATGTCAGTTTCTGTAAGAGTACCTACTAAGTTGTTATATTCTCCCTTTCTTTATCTTTTCCCACAATTCTGCCACATAGGTACTTTATAAACTATTTGTGTTAGGAAACCCAGGATTGTATGCTTCCTGTGTTTTAAAGCAGCTTATACGTTACGCTAACGTTAGCATTACTGCTCCGCTCACCTGAGAAGTGACTCGAGACCTCAGGTAAGTTAACTGCCCATTTAACATAATTTAACGTCAATGTATTGTATTATTTCCGTTTTTTTTGAGACTATCATAAACCTTGTTTTAGTCAAGGATATTAATATGTCGTCTATCGGCTCACTTTGTTGTTGGGACACTCGAGCAGAGGAAACCCATTGTTCCCTCCTAAAGTCTCCTAACTGTAAGCGTAAACAAAGGCAGTTTAACCCGTCTTTCTGTTCTTGTAGCATATATCTTCGTCTTTTTTTGTGTGCCATTAACTTTCTCAACAAGTGTGTCACTTCTGCAGTGCAAATATAGATAGTTTTGTTTGATACTGTGTAACACGACATTTATTTCACTAGATGGCAGCACTGCTCTTTAACGCTGACTTGACAGGGCCATGTCTTCTCTTTGCTCTGCTGGGCAGCACTTTTTAGCATGCGCTACTGCTGCCTGCAGTTGTAAAACATACAGTGAATTCCAGATAATAGGTTTAGCTTATATTTTGTGCATGTTCTTGCGGCATGTTTCCCCACACTCCCCATTCACCCTAAATTAGAGACCACTGGGCTTTTGGTAACTGAATTGTAGGCCTATGTAGAATGTGTTCAGCAATACATTTGAAATGGTCGACTACACTCCTTTGTAGGCCTACAAGTAAATATATTGGCTCATTAGTTAGCATTATTGTCTCAAGGATGTTTTGTGTTAAAATTCCAGAACAAGTACTTATTAAGGTGTGCTTGTGTGAAGCAATCTTTCCTCAGATACTGTATATCTCCTATCCTTATCATTCCTTCTCCAGGGACCCACAGGAGCATTGCAGGTGAAATATAACCCTGAAGATGAAGTCTTGTTATTTCTCTGAAGACCACATTTTTTCATAAACAAAAAAGGAGACCCCTTAGAAAAAATATCCACCCCTGCAGTGCAAACACACTCCCACACTATTAATATCTGGATTAATGTGCGGACAATACAGTGTACAATTCACCTGACATATCTTACATTTGCAGTTCTCTATAAGCCACATTATTAATCTATCTTCTAAACAGTAAATCAATTAGAATTTTAATAAACCTAAAATCCTCTGGCTGATAGATAAATGTGTAACTGGTAGCCTATCAAAATAAAAACAATTATTATATCACGCAAACACACCCATTTGCCTTTTTAGATGATCCAGATGCTAGAAAAGTAGCTAGCAGCCAAGCAAAACCAATTTGTCTTCCAATGAGCTGCTTACTGGAGCTTTAATGGGCTACAATATGCATGTGATATTAATTAATGGCATTTGTGTGCCATTTCAAATATACAAAGAATGTGTTTATTTTTCAACAGCTAAGTGTCAGCCAAGGACACATTAGGGTGAACCCAGCATACAATTATTATTTTGGTGGTCTCGTCTGCAAGGCAATGCTGAGGGTTCAGTGTCCATTCAGCATTTGTTGATAGCTGTAGCATCCCAAATTATGACATTTTCATAATTTAACTCTGCAATTTGGTCAACAACATGCCACATTTTATGTCCCTAAATTAAACACATTTGTACATCAAATCAAAGCACTTCTGCAGTGTAGCTCACCCAGCTTGTGTTTGACACTCACACAGTACTCATTTAGGCGCCAGAAGGAAGTTTCTAGGGTGCAAAATGTACTGAAAGCTTGCTGGCACACTTTGTAGGACAGATCTTGCTCTGGAAGTGATTAGGGTGAGTATTTTGCAGAGAGACAAGGGCGGGTGGGAGCAGTATCATGTGTGCATGCGTGAGTGGGAAATGGAGAAAGAACTTGTATGTGTTTTGAGAGAGGGAGATTGGGGCGGTTCAGTTATGCAAGCAGTTCTCAGTATGCATGTAAATTGGAAGATGTGTGGCTCCTGTGGTTGGCTGTCCCCTGTGTCACTGCCTTTTAAAAAAACAGTTGCCAAGAGAAAGGTCTTCTTTACAGGCTTTGGCTGCCAGATGCTAGGGATAATGGATAGGACTGCAGAAAGAAAGATGGAGAGGTGCGTACAGCCAGCCACACACGCATATGAATACACACACACATTCACACGTTGCACACTTTGTGGGCAGGGCTCTCCATAATGCTGAGATAAGGCGTGAATAATTCATCTTGAAGTTGTACAACTGCCACACACACACGCACACATACAACCACACACAGGGGAATAATTAGGCCTAGTAAGTCATGTCACACTAAGTCGATTGAATGAGCATATGGGTTGGGCATGCTTACAGATTCCAGAGGTGGCACATTTTGTTGATGTGTGCATAAGGGAGTAGTTGTGTGTGTGTCTGTGCAGCCGTGAAGCGACACATGGGGCGCCAGTGTGTGAATGCCATAATGTGTCTGCGAGAGCAATAGCCAGTGACACAGGAATGTGTCATAGTGCCTGCAAGCCACTCAGCTCCTAAACTGCAGCAAATAAACATTCCTCTACTGCTGTGTCAGTGCTGAGCCCTCGCCCACTGTCGCTGTAAAACACAGCTTGTAATTAAAACCAAAAACTGAGCATTTTTCCTTTTGTTTCCAACAGTATTACTACAATAGAGGGCCCTATGCCTTCAGAAATGTCTCAGTACTGTTTATTGGCATGTTTTGGTCCAGATATGTGTCAAAGTGAGCCAACTGATAATAAATCCATCAAAATCTTTATTGGTTCAGTGCAGTTACAGTAATTCTGACTTACTGTGGTTAATCATAGTTTACTGTGTAGCACAATTATCTCACATCTAGTAAGAAATTCAGTAACTGTACAAAAACATCAAACATACTGACAGTTTAGATTCTGATGAAGATAACTGTTAACATAGATATTGTTGATATAGCCGGACACATATTGCTGTCATTTTATTTATCACAAACCAGTCTGCTTTATTTAAATAAATGCAGGTGTCATCTTTGCTGACAGGTGAAATAATGTGCAGCTTTATGTTGTGTCATATTTCATGACGAATTTCCGAGCTGAAATGCTGCCTTGCTGTACCCATACATTGTCAGATGTCTGTAAACATATTTCACTGTTGGTTGTCCTTGCCCTGTGTCTTTCCCTGTCATTACCACTCTGTTTACAAGAATGCTAACAGTGTTTGCTAGCATAGGATCTCCCTCAGAATATACAGTGGTTTAAAGTCGCACTCTGACGCACAGTTTTCCAACTATAACACTTAATCCCTGTGGAACCGATTCTGAAATGTCACTTTATCCGTTTGTTGTTTCTTGTATGGTCTTGCTAGGTTAACCATTCACAGATGTGTCATTGGGTATTTTAACCTTTTCCTTGTTGGATAAATACTGCCTGTGCAATCCAATGTTTTGGCTGAATGGTACTTAAAGCTGACCATTAGGTATTTGCAATGGACTGAAGACCACTTTCAGGTATTTAGTTAGAGGTGATGTTTCATGGCGATGAGGTGTTTATCTCAGCAGTTCTGGTCGTGAAAAGTATTTAATATCGACACATAATGGGCCAGCAGAGAAAATGGCCTTCAAGCCAAGACTATCAAGAGGTCATGCTGTGTAAGTGCAGAGGGCGGGGAGTGTTGATAAGTCCAAATATATATATCACTGTGTGTGTTGACGCTGCTATTCACAACATCTTCATACACGTGAAGAGTGCTGGCATATCACAAATGCAAAAACACTGCAAAAATATATATCCCTCTGGCCTTTAACTGCAGGGCTCGCTCTCCATCTCGCTCCACAGGGGCGCAGAGCCCGACCACAGACATCATACTGATTGCTCACCATGGTCGAGTGGGCTGTCCACATTCCCACCCTGATTCAGTATGTGCAGAAAAACCCAACAACGGAAAACAGTGGTTTGAGAGTGTCTGGAGGTTTGCGGACAGCAGTGAGTGTCCGCTGTGTCTCTCCTAAATCTATCCTCCTCCCATCCCCTTCGACTGCCCCGCTGCTTACCCCAGGAATATGGGAACAGTCGAGGGCAGACCCGAACTGATGTCTGTGGAATGTTGTGGACTCGAGTCGAGAGGACACTTGAGTGCGTGTATGCGTGTTGTGATGAATGTAACCTTCCCTCTCTCCTGTGTGTGACAGGTTGTGGCAGGCTGGTAGATGATGAAGTGATGGAGATGTTAGGAGGCCACGGCCATTGTGATGCTGGGTGGCTGTTAGTCTGGAACTGCCATCTGCCGAAAGGTCAGTTGCTAGGGGACGATTCTCCTGGACCGTGTCTGCCTCCCAGCTGCCATCCACACTCCCACTCAGATGCACACACACTCAAGTATGCGCTGAAACTCACACACACATGTACACGATTCACACACTCACACTCTTTCCATTCTTTCCTATACATCTGAATTGAGTTTCAGTACGTTTGACTCACTGTAGTGTCCTCTATTAATTTTTTGAGGTGAAGTTGAGATTATTATTATTATTCCTTATGTTTCATTCGTCTATAAATGCAACTTAATACATCACAGCCCATGCCCACAAATGCTTCAGATCATTATGAGTGGTGTAAGGGTGTTTCTGTCATAACAATGTCCCAATTCATTGGCGGTGTGCCCACAATTTTAATGCTACAATAAATTGTTGAGGCAGCACGAAAGTCAAATCAGGATAGTGCGCCAGATCCAAGCCATGCCACATTGTCCATCACGACCACAGTGAGCAGTTCATCATTCAGTGCGGTGATCCAGACCCAATTCTAAATTCCACATTATACGCCCTTCATATTAAAGGCAACTCCACCCAAGGGGCAACATTTTCCCACAATTTAACAGGAATTTTAATAGGAAGCTGCTGAGCCTTCATTGTCCTGTATCATCTCTGCATGTTCTCTGGTGATTGACCTGATTATTGTAAGCAGCACAATGTGGGCAAGGGAAAAGTGTTTCCTCTCTCAAGCTTAAATCATCAAAAACCTTTTTCCTCTAAGTGACACTCACTCTCAGGTCAATTGCAGGCAGTGTGGCTGTAGTTGTTAGTGTCAATTTGCTTAACCCCCTGTCTCTGTAATGATGCTTACTGGCTTCTTTAAAGACAACGCCAAAAAGCTTTTTTCTTTGGGAAAAAGATTTATCCTGATAGGGAAAGGACCATGTCATTTTCCACAAAAACAGTTCACTTAAAAAGTGAAATCATCTTAAATGTTGGCAATACGGTAACAGAGGGGATTTTGTGCCATGGCTATTTCTTTTCTTCATACTTCCTGTCACACTTGTCGTGATCTCCTACCCTTTTTTCCCTCCTCACACCCACACCTCCATCATGCGCTTCCCCACCAGCCTCCCAGAGACAGTGACGTTTGTGTGGTGGAGCTGTTGTTTTTGTTTGTGCCCTCCCCACCATGGCTGCCTGCTCGCCGCCTGGCAGCCCCGTGTGTCAAAGGTGGCTGCAGCAGAACAGACTGTGGGAACAGCCGGTTAGCCTCCCCTGGTCCCCTGCTCCCCTACCAGAGGGGCAGCCATCAATCCAGCACCCCCCCTGCCCCTGCACACACAAAATGCCCAACCAAACACACACTCACACAAAAAGCCTACAACGCTCACACCCTCTCCCAATAATCCTCGGAAGCAATTTCATCTCGACTCGGGTGGCGGCCCATTGTCGCCAGCCCCTTCAATCTTTCCTTATTAACTCTCGCTTTGTCCTGCATCCGAGCTTCTGGACTCATCTCTCCTACATTCCGATCGGGGCTGCTCCCAGCACTCCCAGGCAACCTCCATTCGCTAATCCCACTGCCTCCCCCACCAGCCGCCCCACCCCAAGGAACTCTTACTGCTTTTTTTTCTCCAACCTGCCGATCACCTACTTACAGAGTAAGGTAGGGGCATTAACTCCATGGGTTTTCTGAAGGCAGAGCGTGAAGGCGGGGTGGGTGAAGGAGGAGGCGGCCACAAAGTGACTCCAGCCCAGACAATTAGAACAATGAGCCGGGCCTGTAGGGGGCTAACTCGCTGCGTCACGCCTGGACGGTGGGGTATTTTGTCAGTTTAATGAATTGTCCGTCAGGCCAGGGCCACATCGCAGGCTGCGCAGGGAGAGGCCAGCAGGGACCCAGACACTAAGTCGGTATTTATTACACTGCCTTTGTCACTAATTGAGCTAATTATCACTGACTCCTCAGCACTCCCACAGGCAGCACCCCCTCCACTCACTCTCTCCTCCAAACTCTCCCACCTCACTCTCACGCCTGGGATTTGAACTCTGCCTTCCCTCTTCTTTTCCTTAAATCTGTTTGCCACTTTCTATGTCTTTGGTTTCTTTCTGTGTATCTTTGATCGACTGTTAATTCTCTCTCCAGACAGACTTGTATCATATTCACGTTTCTGACCTGTTGCTTTCCCTTGACTTTTTACTTTCTTTATTATATCCTACTTAAAGCCATATCATATTTGTACCCCTGATGCAGTAATACAAGACAGAGTATTAGGGTTTGGAAGCAATTCAGTGTGTAACTCTGTGAGCAATATGTAATTTAAGTTTTCGTATTTCTCTTTAAGTGGGCCTTCCAACCTCATGTGACCCCAGTATTTTTGATTCAGTTTGGTCTATATTGTTGTTTTTGACCTTTTTATGTTACACCTTCCAGCTCTATATGAACTCTTTCTTTCAGATGCTGGCCATTCACTGCTCAATTTATTAATGTATAGCTTAAATGCTTGCTTTCTTCAGACAAACACATTTACCTCCCTCATTTGTTTTGGGTAACATCATGACTGTAATTCACAGAAAAGTCTCATCCAGATCCCCTATCTCTCTTCCTGCAACTACTTATGTTGCTCTCTTATTTGTGAGTGTCGAGTGTGTGTTGGTGGCCTTACTCATGCTCTATCAGCATGACCCTGGGTGCTTCTGTGCTGTGGTGAAAGTGCAAAGTTCTCCAAACTCCTGTGGTTAGTCAGGTTGCCAGGCGCTGAGGGAGACTAAGATTTTCCATGATTGTTCACACTATTTCTATAGTTCCTTTTCACATTAGGCAAATTAAGCACAATATTCAATTCAGTAAAGTCCTATACTGTATCAAATAAGGTATGTGGCTGGATAAGAAGGGGCCGTCTCTTGTGGTTGGGAGCACAGATGCAGGGATGTTTTGTGAGCTGGAGAAAAAAGGCTGCTTTGGTGATGGTAATAGGATTAGGCGAAGGACACCCAGGGACAGGCTTATATGTTCACTTGGTTGGTTGTCAAAACTATCTCAAACACAGACTACAACAGACATAATGGCATCTTTTGACACATTCAGGAGGGCAACTTAATTGAAAATATAGACTTTATTGTTCTATCATACAATACAAAACCAACTGGAGCCTAAATCCTTTGATTAACATCTAAACAAAACATTTCTTCTTTTACATATCTCTATAACAGTATAAAAATGCTCAGAAATAAATATTTAGTATTTACACTAATAAAAAAGTAAATATTCAGTGCATGAACACAAGTGTTTTTACAGGAACAGAAAAAGGACAGAAAGACGTGATAATGTTTGGTTTCTAGTAAGAGTCGGATTTGTGTCAGCTGCATTACACCTAAATAAAAAAAGATCGAAACATCTCCTGACACTTTTGATAGCAAATTCTCCAGCCTTTGACAGGTGCATAAATCATTCAGCAAACTTACAAATGACATCATTATAAATATATTCATATATTTTAATATTTACAACATTTTGGTTCTAAAAGCTGATATACAGAATCATCTCTCCTGCAGAGGTTGTTTCCTTCAAAGTAAAATGTTATCTGCTGTTAACAGCTTATCCTGGAGTATTACACATACACCTCATTTTAAACCTGCACCAGTTTTATACCACGCATCTATTAACAGGAATGTGTGTCTTTTTGTTCATTTAATATACTCGGAATGGCATTTGTTTTCATTTTTGAGAGAATGGTGAGATTCTGCAGGTCACATTTAGTTTCTTTTTATAATATTGAACCCTCTGATTTGCTAAACTACATCTAGTCATGCTGTGATATTCAGTGTATTGATAATACATTCAAATTACATTGCCTTAGTAACAATTGTTCACTCAGTTTCGTTTTTTCCTGAGTTGAGCACTGGGCCCCAGTCATCAGGACCATCCTGTGGTAAGTCAAGAGTGGTAAATCAGGATTGAAGTGTATTCAACTAGAGAAACTAAATAAAAAGGGCAAATGTGGTGAGGACATTATAAGTGGTTGGGCTGCATCAAGGGCCTAAGTACACAAGTTGGGAGCAGACGGCCCATCCCTAGAGATTAACTTCACACAGTTTAATTTAAGAGAAGCCAAACTTCCGCATAAGAAAAAAAAAAAAAGATCATTTTTTTTCAAATTACTCTCCTCTTGTTAGAGGTCTTCACCAGTTTATGAGAGCACATGTTTGAGGCTCTCTGGCCACAGAAACATCTGTGAAACATTGTGTCCAGTCTCTGCCCTCACTGGGAGAGAAGGAGGCTCTACCTGGTTACAGCAATCGATTCGCCACCAAAACATTTTTCTCCCTTTTTACTACTAAATCTATTTTTCCACAGTGTAAACACTTGAGGGATATGAATGATTTCCATTCTGCACAGATGTTTGTGGTGTTTAAAAACCCTCTTGATATTTTTAGGCATCAAAGGCGAGGAGCAAGCACATGTACTCCCTCTTTACCCTGTTCATATATTTGTGCTTTTCATTCTATTCAAAAACATTGATTGATATTTTTATCCCTGTATCAGTATACCCGCCTTGAAGTTTTCCTACCTAACATTTCAAATCCCTTCCGTGCCAGTGGTTTTCTCAGCCTGTCATGCTAAGAAGTTCTTCTTTGCCTTTCATATGTCGATGTCCTTCTGTGATCATAGACACTGGTGTAACGTTTGTGTACTTGTGCAATTCAAGCAGCTGACATGACAGCACCAGTGGAAAGTGCAGTGGCAACGTTCAGTCACACTTTCGGTCCGGGTCTTTAACCCACGTCCACAGCAGAGCAGCTCACATCCATCTAGGCCTGGAGAAGAGCTGTTGCATGTTCTCCCAGAAGTTCCCAAAGTGCCAGTTTTGCCATTGTAGGAGCAGAAGTTTGGTGATTTCTCAAAATAGACCAGGTCCATGGCAGAGGGTGGTTTGTGAGCAGAGTTTTCAGGCTCCAGATGGCGGGGGTCGGCTCTGTGAGAAGCACGGTTGCTTCCCTTGTTGGCATAAACAACTCTGGATGCACCATCAAACCGGTCCTTGAGGAAGTCTCCTACTGTGCGAAAGCTGGGCAGGCGCATCCAACAGGTGCGCACGGTGCAGGACCCTGACATGCCATGGCACTTACACTCCTGACGCATCTCTGATGACACAGTCTGCAAACAGGAAGAACATAAGCTTTTAACAAAGTGGAGATTTCAAATGCTTTTTAAACTTTTGGGATTTCTGATGAAGATAGACAATTTTGAAAAGTTTGAGTTTCAAGTTCTTACCATTCTGCCTGCCTCATTATTGTGTAGGTTGGTGAGGTAGCGAAGATCTCTGCCCCTCTCGCTGGAGTCCACAAACTCACGGCTGAACATCCGGCCAAAGTCTACATTATCACTGCAGCCCCCCCAGTGCCAGTCTGGCCCTCCAGGACCTCTGCGACGGTAATCACATGTGCAAGACTCAATGGCCCCTTCTGAGCAGGAGCGAGCCACAGCGTGGGTCACCCCTGCGCTGGTAATGGCAAAAATAAATGCTGTCTCTCGGCAACCTAAAGAAACAACATCAAAACTTCCCATCAGAACCAATTCCAGCCTTTTAGACTCAACTGTGCCAATTTCTTTGCCTACAATTGAAAAATATTTAGAGACATAGTGCACAACAGATTCCATTACATCCTGGCCAAAATTGTTCAAATAATGCTAGTGAGAAAGACAAGAGAGGCTCACCACGATTGACAATTTTCCCAAAGACTGCTGGGCTGTGGGTGGTCGGGCAGTTCCAGCGGCGGTTGCGGAACTGCCACTTGCACTCCTTTATGGCTGTGTGCAACCCAGCGGCGATGGCATGCAGGATGCCAGGATTCTGCCGAATCAGCCGGCGCTGGCGTCGACTCAGTAGGGCAAGGCTCGGGTCCAGGACCAACTGCACGTTCTTGGAATTGGTTAGGAGGTTGGATGAGGAGGCCACATTGACAATACCCCTGGCACAGCACAAAAATAAGGGTAATTAGTGTTAAGGAGCTAGCGGTTTATAGATGTAGCTCCTTCTGTGAACCTCCAAACTGGTAAAATGATGCATCAGCATGTTGAATCTGTATTGTCCAGATGGATACCATTCATTTACTTTATTTAGTTATTTTCAAATATTAAGTAATACCCAAAAGCTGAGAAAAAATGGCCTGCATGCACTTTTGGATTAAAGTGTCAAAAGACATTTTCCAATATGACCATCCTGTCAACAAGTACTAGACCTAGTCACTAAACATAAGGCCTTAAGCTCTATGCTGTAAATTTAAAATCCTCTCTGCCAAAGATGTAAAAACTCATATTCTTTAGACAACTTAATGTCACAAGTCGTCCATCAATTATTATTCTGCTTTTATATTAATAACTAAGTGTTTGTTGCAATCACAAAGTATTATGTGTATTTGGCTTCAAAACAATATCAGTTAGTGGCACCTGCTCATCTCCATTATGGGCTACACATTTCAGATCAATGAACATGGCTTAAATGCACTCCTTTTACTGGCCATGTTTCAGAACAACTATACGTTTAGTATTTCAGTACACAGGCTGCATAATTTTCCACTTTAGTTCCTGGCGAACTCTTTTAGATTTATGTGTTTTTGATTCACATGTAGTGTATGCGTCTCCTGTTAAGCATTATCATCCGGAAAATCGGGGAGTCTTGGCCTGTTACAGGGCCAATCCAGACAGTTGTGTGGTGAGGCCTGGGAGCATTAATAATAATGTCGACTTTTTTAATGTTTTGTTTCCTTCCAACAACTCCGCGGTGTCTTTTTCCTCCCAATTTTTTTTATATCAGCTGACATTTTAAATATTTGGAAACGCCCGCCGTTGTGCGCAAATAATGTCCATCTAATGAGACCGCAAAAAATACAAACTATTTCGTTAAATCATAACCTCCACAAACCCAACCCACAGTTTATACACTTTTTAACAAAAGCAAGGCAATGTGCCCACTGACGCAAAACTAAACAGATCCCATTATAGTGTTGTTCTCTAACAAAATATTGTGGAATTGGCCGTTTTAGTATTTGTTTTCAGTCGAATTTACAGTATCAGAACAACGTGACCCTTGAGAAGACCTCATGGGATTCCTATAAGCTATGAAACAAATCCATATATAATTTCTCCCACATTGGACTGAAAAATCTTGTCTCTTGTTCAAACCACATTGTCCAAATGACAGGGCAGTAGCGAGAAAGAGAGAGCAAATTAAATCTACCGCAAATAAAAGGTAATCCTGTAATTATTACAAATGTAATTCGTTTACTGTTTAATAGATAATCTAATTACACTGAAAGAGCAATACATAAAAAAAAAGCCCACAGACTTTATTATCATGCGGTTACTCTCTCAGAAGTCGTAAAGGATGCCAAAACTAACACGTTATTTAGAGCATGCAGCACAGGATGTGGCAACGCCAATAAAACACCGTTATACTGTAGCGCATGGTCTTCCTTGCCCAAACCAGCATTAAACAGAACTTTTCCGATTGTAGGATGCTGATCACTGAATTCATGTGGATGTCTGCTGAACTCACCACCACCGGCCGCTGTTGTTGACGGCCCCTGTCCCTGAGAGCGAGGACACCAGCAGGATGCAGGCAGCTTTCACCCCTATCAGCAGCGCCAGACTCCTCATCGTGTCTTCAGGTCAAATGAGGAGGGAAATGTCAAATGGGTTTTGTTCAGACAAAGTTATAGCCAAGTCCCAGATACCTTGGATCATCTGAACTCTCTAGCACATCTTGGAGTTAAACAATCTAATAACCCATAATAAACCTTTTGTCTTAAACAGAGACAAATCGACAGACGTCTGGCAATAGGCTACATTGTTTCCTTGCATCGCGAAAAACCCATTAAGTGTGATAAGAGATTAACATGTTAATGATCTATTCAATAGTTAAAGTAATGCAAGGTGGATACTCACCACGCCACGGTCCGGTGAGAGGACTTGAAAGGTGAGAGAAGCAGACAGCCCTAATTGACTTAAATTGATGTTAAGAGGAGACAGGTTGCTAAATGATGTGAAGTGTCCAGGCAGGATGCTAGTGCTGCTGCAGTCCTCTTCACTCTGTCTCTCTCAGTGATGCTCTGCACGGCGCATTGAACGCGTGGGACAGTCCCGAAGACTTGATCCCCTCGGTGACTGATAGGCAACACATTCTTCTCTTATTGAGCGCTACGAAGGGAATAAAAAAGGGATTTGCTGCTCTCATCTCCCTCTGTTTTTTTCGGAGCCTTTTCAATAGGATTGGAGGGAGGGATAGTTAATGCTCTTCATAGGGCGCACAATGAATAAGGAAACACAACTGGGCAGAAAGGAAGAGAAGAAATAGGGCAATCCAGCAAGAGTTTCGCATATTACTTGTGGAATCTCACGGTCACCACATAATCGATTCCCTGTAAATGTGTGCGGCTGCAAGTATTTTCCAACTGGCCGTGCGCTTGGTTCCACATCCAGTCTTGCAGAAAGGAGAAGTGCCCTGCAGCAGTGATGTGTTGGTACAGATGCTGTGGGTGCGCCCGGTTTGGTGCTCCGCCGCTGCTCGAAGCTGGTGTCACGGTGCAATACAGTAACAGCGGAATATGAGCCATCTAAAACTGCCCTTTTTACCCGGTGGTTGGATTAGCCTACTCCCTAACCACATCTCCTCCTCCTTTCTCCCAACGCGCTCTAAAAATGTGCAGTGACTAAGGACATTTCTGTTCATTTCGTTTCCTTTTCACACAAATCCCTTTATAAATACACACGAGGTAATTGTACCAATGAACAATATTTATTAAAACCTTTTCATGAGGTGCTCTTCATTTATTAAGATTAGGCCCAATAGACACAACTATTATCGCCAATGTTTATAAACCCATGGCCATGCACACGCACAACGAAACTTGCAGTTGTCGCTCTAAATTGTCATATTACTCACACTCCCTGCTGGGCTACTCAAATGTTTTTTTCAAACGCAATAGGGATGATATACGGTCTCCATTCAGAAGTTTGATGTATGATGAACCAGGAAAGAGGGGGACGAGTATAAAAACCATTCCAAACATCTGGCCTGCAGACCTCCCTCGACGCACATGTAGCCCAGTGTAATCACAGCTTGAGACACTTTGCGGCATCTCCATCTAACCCCAGACTAGGAGCAGGCTTCAATGTCCCCAAACTTCTCCATGTTGGTTCATGGCGGAATTTTTCATTATGTGACATTTATCTGCTAATTTGCATGTTCCAACGTTAGTCACTGCAGCGGTGGTGTTTGGATAATCTCTCCCCATCCCTCTTGCTTCATCTCTCTCTCTCCCTCTTTTCCCTCAGATGACAGTAAAAGGAAGTGGGCTTTTGTAAAAGAAAAAAAAAGGATTTAATGACAGCTATACGTTTAAACTCCAGTCTTATATGAAGGTGCTCAAACGAGTTTCCTGGAGCAGTCAAGCGACACCGAGCAGATTAGAGCTTCAATCCGGATAAAGGGGGCCTTTTATATACAAATCAACTTCAAATCACTTTTTAAGCCACTTATATATACACGCCAAGGCAGAATGCTAATGCACTTTTCATTGCTGCAGCTTAGGGAATGGAAGGAGATTAGATGAATTGGTGTCACTATGCGAACGGTGTTCGAGGGGGGTTTTAACTTAATTTTATGAGAGTAACCCACATGCACCTTCCCGATTCCAACAGCAGTGTCTCTTATTGTTTAATGTCTGGTCGAGAATCCTTTTTTATTTGTTAGAAAATTATATCAACGATGGACATGTTGATTTAGTGTTGCCATATTTATATCAATATGCTGATTGATTCGATGCCGAGCTGCCACAGTATCCTAAATGCTGGCAGAGTGCCTGAGCATAGTCATTATTGAGCATGAACATTGATTTGATTCGATATTATATTTTGTATATAAATGAAATGTTTAAAGACCATTGAGGCCATACTTACACACTGCCTTCTAAAACCAAGAGGTGTTATTTGCCTTTAGATTTTTGTTGGAGCACGTCACGCCGTAATGTGATAAATCATGACCCAAAAAAAGAGCTGTCACTCCCGTAATTTATGTATATAATGTTATTCTCTGAAATAAAGACTTTAGAGTGACAAAGTGAAGTTGTTTCAAACACAACAATGAGGAACAGCCGCACTGATGGAGGAGGGAGGAAGGGGGACCACATGACTAAAAACAGTATTGTTGGAGGGTCTGTTAGCGGAGCCGCCTGCCTGCTGCTGCCTCCCTGCCGTACAGTGGAACCATCAGAGCTCCCCCTCCCCCCATTCATCATTTAACTCAACCCTTTATGAACAAAATCTCTTTTGACTTTTCATATTTCCTTTTTTCTGAGTGTTTTTTGTTATTTGTCATCGAAAATGAAGGAATGTGTTTCACAATTTACCTTCCCCTCAATAAAAACCAAGTATAAATATAATAATATTTATATAAGCTATTAAATATGTTTGTATGATCCAGTACTTTTGATCATCTACCAAAACTTTTGACAATTGCGCGGATTGGAACTTGTGCGTAAAAAGTTTGGAGACGTCATTTTACGCTCGGACAAAAGTTCACACTCTCAAATGATAAAATAATCAACTGTTGATCCAACTCTCATGTTGGCCAATATTTAGCAAACAGCCGCCTGTGGAGGCATCTCCTGCCCTCCCCTCTTTCTCCCCCCTCCCGTTTACTCTCGCCCCCGAGCTCCTCTGTTCTCCGTGTTCACTCCTCGCTCGTTTGGCGGTGCATCGATAATACTCCACTCTTCTTCTTTTTTTGATATTTCCATTCAATACAGGACTTTATTACGAGTGTTTTAATGTCACGTCGCGAAAGACGCTTAACAAAATGGAGCTATCAAACAAACTCCGTTGGGACCAATTCCTGATTTTGGCAGCAGCACTTATGTCACCTGCATTAACGTGAGTGCACTTGAGAGCGCGAGGAGAGTTGATGGAAGTTACTGTGTATGACTTTAAGATTTAAAAGAATACTTAACATATTTAGTTTAAAAGTGAAAGCTCTGCCTATGATTTTACAGGCAGGTTGTGTGTAATGTTGAAACATAAGAATCAATTTTTACTAATATTTTAGTCTACAACTCTTAGCAAGGCCATAAAGAAATCAGTTTACTGTAGATTAGAATACTGTTATTTCTCCAGAAGATGTGTTTGGCAAGTATATTTCTGCTTTTGGGACTTCACAGCTGCTCTGTTTAGAATTATATTTCCCCGCTTTAAACAACATCTGATGAAACTGTTGTAAATTCTTGTGCAATTAATTATCACATTTTTTTAAATGTAGCCTCAGCAAATCATTTAGAAATGAGATACATTATTGTAAAGTATATCAATCCTAAATCTTACTTGTTTTGTATTTTTATATTTTCTTAAGTATCCAAAAGCATCTTGCTTCTTCGGATTTGACTAATGAACTCCTGACCAGCTCTGATGCCCCCCCCCACTAACTCTCTTTTTCTCTCCCTTTCTCTTTCTCTTCCTCTCTGCAGGGTGCTGTGTAATGATATTCTCAACCTGAAGGTGGCAGGAGATCCAGTGCTAACCCCTAACTCAGTGTGCCTGAGGCTGGCAGGCCTCAGCAAGCGTCAGATGAGGATGTGTGTGCGAAGCCCCGATGTGACGGCCTCCGCTCTGCAGGGCATCCAGGTGGCCATTCACGAATGCCAGCACCAGCTCCGGGATCAGCGCTGGAATTGCTCCTCACTGGAGGGACTTGGCAAGCTTCCCCACCACAACACCATCCTCAACAGGGGTGAGAGCCGGAGGCATGCTTGATGGTCATAATGTGACCTGGGTTAACAGGGGGTGGAGATGTAAATATGGGAGTAGAGGTTGTTCTGCACACAGATGCTGGTCTGTTTATTTTTTTCATCCTCTGAGTGTTTATCTCCTGTTCCCAGGTTTTCGCGAGAGTGCCTTCTCCCTGGCCCTGTTGGCAGCGGGCGTGGCTCACTCTGTGGCCTCGGCCTGCAGCATGGGCAAGCTGCGGGGGTGTGGCTGTGAGGCCAAGCGTCGCCAGGACGATGACAAGATCCGCCTGAAACTCACACAGCTGCAGCTGCAGACCCTGCAGAAGGGTGGAGTAGGCCTCGCCATGTCACGATCGTTACCCTCAGAGCTCAACGGTCACCATGGCGACCTGCCCGCTAACCTGCGCTCCACCCATCCCTCGGCCCTGCTCAAGCCCATACCAGATGAGCTGAGCTCCATGCAGGAGACGTGGGAGTGGGGGGGTTGCAGCCATGACGTCCGTTTTGGGGACCGTTTTTCCAGGGACTGGCTGGACTCCCGCGGCTCTCCAAGAGACATCCACGCTCGCATGAGGATACACAACAACCGTGTGGGACGACAGGTGAGGAATTATCCACAATGTCTTAGTGTTGCTCAGAGAGCAGTCTCACTTCCACACTCTCACTGGCCTATATAATCATAGGTGACATTGTTGCATTTCTGATTTGTAACACAATTGTCTTTTCTTTACACAGATAGTGACTGACAACATGAAGAGGAAGTGCAAATGTCACGGGACATCAGGGAGCTGCCAGTTTAAGACCTGCTGGCATGTGTCTCCAGAGTTCCGGCTTGTGGGTTCTCTACTCAGGGAAAAGTTCTTGTCAGCCATCTTTGTCAACTCCCAGAACAAGAACAATGGGGTTTTCAACCCTCGAACAGGAAACAGCGCCGGCGGAAGCACAGGCGGACCCAACAGAGGTCGCCGACGGACCATGTCCAGAGAGCTGGTGTACTTTGAGAAGTCTCCTGACTTCTGTGAGCGCGATGCCTCTGTAGACTCTCCAGGTACACAAGGACGCATTTGCAACAAAACCAGCTACAGCACAGACAGCTGCGGCTCGCTGTGCTGCGGCCGCGGACACAACATCCTGAGACAGACACGCAGTGAGCGCTGCAACTGCAGGTTCCACTGGTGTTGCTACGTGCTGTGTGAGGAGTGTCGTCTCACAGAGTGGGTCAGTGTGTGCAAGTAGATCTTGTCCCAGATGCCTTTACCTATCCCAGACTCAAGATGGTGAGCCTGTCCCCTCTCCCACTCCTTTTGTTCGAGCCTTTGTTTTCCTCCTTGTGTAACTCTCCCAGAAGTCTGTTTATCCCCCCTTTCCTTTTTTTGTGTCCATCATCTGGGATCTATTTTCTCTTTGTAGCCGCTGTTATTCTCAAAATGCCAAGTCAGAGATTGAAGAGGTGACTCACGACATTTGTCCTGCTATGGTTGTTTAGACGCTGCCCTCTCAGCCATGAAAACAGCAAATACCCAATCTTTTCTATCCCACCAAACAAAGCAACAGTGAACAGCAAAGAAACATTCCTGTTGTAGACATTTCTATATGTCTACATGATGACTCATCACATTGTATAATAGGTGTGTATTTCAATCTGTACATGTATATTTGTAAATGTATTATTATTAATATTAAGATTGTGTTGTGCCTTTCTTTTTGGTTATAGTTACTGACAGACTTATGCGTAAGAGTGGTTTAGTGCTGTAAAACAGATCAATTGATATCACATTGAACTGGTCTCTTCTGATGATCATCAAGATACATCCATCTGTTTTCAACCGGTATCCGGAGTCGGGTTTGCGGAGTAAGCAGATTTCCAAGATATTAACTCCATTTGAATGTCTTGCACCTGTGGCTAGAAAAGGGCCACAATACTTATTTTGAATAAGTCAGAACATTTAGACAAGGCTTTAACTAATGGAAGAAGGAAATTGTTTTTTTGTGGTTTTTAACTGACTGATACATCTGATAGATCTCAGGACAGAGAGAACACTTGTATACTGGTAAAACTAAAAGTGGCAAAGTCCTGAAATTCCTAAGGCTGAACCACTAACACAATGTTGGTTATGCAAACCGTTCGAACGTTAGAAAATGGTCGCAGGTAGTCATATTTTTGTATGAATATAGCTGTGATACAATGTGTCATTTTTCTTATGAATTGATGACAGAGCGCTTCTTATTCTGTGCTTTCTTTTGTCAATTTTGTCCGAGTACTCCTTAAATTCTTCCCACATGTAGTACATGTCAAAGTGAGAGATGGCTTTAGTCTTGAACTGATGCTGAAGGAAGTGTGTGTGTGTGTGTGTGTGTGTGTTTGTGTGTGTGTGTGTGTGTGTGTGTGTGTGTGTGTTGCTGTGTAAATGGGGGGGGGGGGTAAGTTCTACGCACTACAGATTTGGGAGGTGAGAGCTTTTTTATGGTCACTTCATGCTGAGAGAAGGACTTTTTATGGCTGCAGGATATTGTTTCCTTAAAGTATGACTTTTATTACTGGAGAGAAGCATCAAGCCAGCAGAGAGTGGGGGTGATTATACCAGTCTCTGCTGTGCAAGCATCTGAGGGGATCATCTGTCCCAGAGTTCATGGCCAACCAAGGGACTCGCTAAACCACGTGGGATGCTGTGTCATGGTTACCTGGGAGACAGACTACACAAATGTAAACACAGGCACATAAACACGTGCATTTGTTTATGCACAAAGACACTTACATGTAGGAATACTGGCAGTGATGCACAATCAAAACCATGCATGCTGTCTCACATTTATGAACTGTCAGACAGAACTCCTGGTGACCCGAGATGCTGCAGATTTAGCAAAATTCCCATGTCAACACCTGACTTAATTAACGATGGCAGCATTCCTAGATATCTTGGATGATCCAAACTCAATATTTTATCTGACACAATAAGATTTAATGCCATTCAAGTGTTGTTTGTATGGATTCCTGTAAACCTCCCTCAGCTCCTAAGGAATGGTGCTGCCAGTGGCTGAATCAACTGTTGTGTCTGTTTGGTATTTAGTGAGGGAATAAATAAGAGACAGCAACTCGTATGGAATGATAAGGCAAAAGATTTCTGGTTTGAATTTCTTCATTCCTTTATCATTTCACCCTGGAGCTGCTGCAAAAGGGAATTTCCTGTCACTGTTTCTCGCATGTGTGAGACAGAGGTTGGTGGACAGCCTGGGATTGGTTTCTCGCTCCCTCTGTGCGTTGTTTTTCCTCTCGTTCCCATTCTCCCCCTCATCGCTGCAGACATAGACGCATGCATAGCAACACATTGACTGCCCCCCCCCGAGTAATGACAACCAGACTGGGTTGAAATTAAAGAGAGGAAGGCCGAGAGAGGAAGTTAGGAGAGATAAAAGTGACCCACTTTGATTGACAGGATGATTATATGTATAAAGTAAGGCGATTTAGTGTGTTTAGTTGGATATAAAGATGGGGAGATAGATCCTCGCTGTACGTACGGCGGAGATGCAGAAGCAAAGGACAAATGGGGTATGGTGAAGGGGGTGAATAAAGTGTACTCTGTATAAATACATGCCTCAAAACATCTGCTTCTCAACTCCCCTTTCATTTTTTGATGTGGGACAGGCAGAGAAGGAGAGCGGGAGAGAAAACACAAGGAGCCAGCTACCCAGAACATCAAAGCCCCTGCCCTCAACGCGCAGGCCCTCATTAGTTCAGCTAGCAGAACCAACGAGACTTGTGATTGTGTTTGCTGGGGTGCACGCTGGCAGACACTTCAGAGGAAAGGCTCCTTTAAGTCATAGCTCCCCACCCCACCTCTTTCTGCCACACTGTAACCCCCTGTAACCCTCTCAAAACTCCCCGCGCACAAACTCGGCAGGCTCCCCCACCATCCACTCCACCCCATAATCTGGTCTGCAGCTGCAAACATCTGCTCCCCTCTTCATTCGTCTGCCTTCACCACTGAGTTGATAAACACATCTATCACTGGACCGCTGACTGACACACAACAGAGAGGAAGAGGGGGATAAATGTTGGAGTCACCTATGGTTTTAGGGCTGGGATCCGGCGTGTCATTTAATCACACTATAGGTTTTTTTTTCAAGGTAATGAGTTAAACCCACACCTACTGGGGGGAGGTTTCTTCCTGACTTTGACACGCACTGCCACCTGTAAAACCACATCAATGCAATTATGAATGTAACCAAGCACATTTAGGGTAAGAATATTATCCTATAGCCTATATTAAGCTAAATAAAGTATTTAAAAACTTTATTGGATCAAATTGAAAAAGCATTGTTACAAAGCTGACATCTGTAATTACGTTATTTATTTATTTTTGAAATTCGCACAACCTTAAATATTAAAATGGGAATTAATCCAAAAGCATTGTATATAATAGTCAAACACAGACAGGGAGTATTTTACTGCATAAAATGTACTTTGACTTTTAATACTTTAAGTATGGTAATGTTTAAATACTTTTGTAAAGCTTTGAATGCTGCACTTTTTAGTTGTAGTGGAGTATATTCACAGTTGTTATTTGTACATTTATTTCACCACAATACATGTTCAGTATCACCTTCTGATATTTGATACTATGACACAATTAGTACTCATTGTAAGTAATCTGCGATATTGATTCAGTGTTTTGTTGCTTCCTGTCACCTCACTGACAGAAACAGGCCAGGAAGCATCACTTGGCATCCTATACAGTAAGCCATTTACTTATCCATTAAGATTATTCCTGTTTTAATTATTTAAGCATGTTTGGCTGCAGACTCTGTGTAACATTTCATATTGGTTTTGTTGTTGGCCTGCTGTAACATCACACAAATAACATTTAATACATGCAATGTGTATCTATCATAAAGAATATTTTGTTCAAATTAAAGCTGGACACTATTAAACCTGAAGCTGGTAAAATCTTAAAGCAGGTCGATGCTGATGTTACACAAAAATATTCATGTTTTATAAAGAGACATTTAAATTACTGTTGCCCTCCAGCAATTCCTCCTGGCTTTTAACAAGCCATGGCAAACGTGAGAGGTGATCTTGACATTTAACTATCGCGAGAATACAACACTTCACATCCTCTTATCATCGCGAGACTTTCTTCGAGTCCTCTCCTCTGCATGAATCCAGCTGGTAGCCTGCCTGCCGTGGACGGGTAAGTGTGAATGAGATGCAAATGTTGAAAATGCTCCAAGATGTATACTAAGTAATAAAGATGACCGCAGCGTTGTTTTTGCTGTTTAAACGCCTTGTAACACTTTACGGTAAAATAACCGCCGCTAATCGACGACATTAGGCCGACGTTAGGCTGATGTGCTGCCTTGTCGTGACTGTACGAGGAGGATTACATCAAACAAATTGACCCAGAGACATTTATTTTTTCAGAACTGAACACGTAATATTGTCGCTATCTAACCTTAGCTCGAATACTTATCGTTTTACGCTTTATGTAGGAAATGTATCTCATTCAAATTCATCGCCTGCTTGGACTGCAGCATCAGCCTCTTGCGTTATCATGAAAGATGTACAGGTTGTGCGGCCACTGCAGCTGTAACAGGCTGTGCGAGCAGCTACAGTAAAGCCTATACAATTGATATAAATGAATGGATACTAAACTAGATTATTATCATAAAAATAACGTCTTTATACAGGGAAATAATGATCCTCTTGCAGCATCACATTCGGCTTTGTGTGCATTTCTGTACTCTTGGTATATCACTTAAGTACATACAAATTGCCACTCAGGTGGAAAATATTAGCCCAAGTTGACAGGTGGCCAGTTAAAGGAGCCATACCAAGACAGCATGGGCTAATTCAAGCTTCTGTGTTGTGTGTTTCTTTATTGACATACATCCTTAATGTTGTAAAACAATACAATATATATAACTTTCAAGGGAATGTGAAGGAGAATTCCCTAAAATAAACTGGTATTCTCAATGCAGCATAATAGAAATGGTTACATCAATGTAATACACATAATTTGTATCCATTAGTAATAAAACAAAGTAAACATTGTAACAGAGTGCATAATACCAAGTTGACAACATTGCATCCCATAATCTCCCATCTGTTACCTAATCAGGAGTTAGTCAGACACATAAGACGCTCACAATGACTCATGCACTCACACTCAAACACTCACAAAGCTGTAAACTGTTTGCATTACATGTTCTCTCAACCTGAGATTATGTTTTATTTAATATAATATGAATTGATTATTACACTGGCATTCATTCAATTGACAGCATTAAAGGTGGTTACTCTGCACCACATGAAAGCTGATCCACATAACAGAGATCCAACATGGCGGTTGCTTTTCCTTGCTAGCTGTAAAAATGTAATGCAACAGCTTTTTGAAGTTTGATCAGCTGCCTGACGAGGTGTGAAGTTTGCTTTTACTTTTACGAGGTGTTAATGTTGAGAGTTGCTTTTGAAGAGCTACTGTGTCTAACCGCATCTTTTACTTTCTATATGTGGTCCACAGGTTTGTTTTATCGCTATATATGGAAAGAGGTCTCTTCCGTTACCTGTGTTTACAGTTCTGTTGCAGTTGAGGTGAGAGCCGTCAGTCATCATGGGGAATCTCTTTGGCAACCTGTTGAAGAGCCTGATAGGCAAGAAGGAGATGCGGATTCTCATGGTGGGGCTGGACGCTGCTGGAAAAACCACCATCCTTTACAAGCTGAAGCTGGGGGAGATTGTTACCACCATCCCCACAATCGGTGCGTGGGAAAAGATTATTACGGATCCACCTGTCACTGCGCTTATGTAACTCATTTGATTATTGCTTTTCACTCAGGTTTCAATGTAGAGACGGTGGAGTACAAGAACATCAGCTTCACCGTGTGGGATGTGGGTGGCCAGGATAAGATCCGTCCCCTGTGGAGACACTACTTCCAGAACACCCAGGGTGAGCCAGACCAGCAGCCTCTCTGGTGATGCACGAGTCGGCCATGTTGGAGTTAAAAGGGTCCTGTGGCAAATCCTGCATCGCACACTTCCCCCCCAGCAACTCTGGGCATATCTGACTAATGTTTTAGATGAGGTCATTTCAATACAGCCTCCAACTGTTTCAAATTATTATCAGCTTAGTTGTGTTGAAAGCTTTGGCAATAAAAAAAATTGGTTAAGCAATATGACGTCAGCATATTGTTAAACCATGGGAGGAAAGTGATACTGGCACAGTATAACTTTTTAATGTATTCAACCCTTAAAAAATACACTTATTTGTCCCTGCAGGTTTGATCTTTGTGGTGGACAGCAATGACCGTGAGCGTGTAAACGAAGCTCGGGAGGAACTGATGAGGATGCTGGCTGAGGACGAGCTGCGGGATGCTGTTCTTCTTGTCTTTGCCAACAAACAGGTATAGCCTCCATCGATTCCCCTCATCTGCATTCAATTCTTTCTGCACATTTATACCGACTCAGACCTCCTGATTGACCCACCTGATGGGATTCCCTTATAGGACCTGCCTAATGCAATGAATGCTGCAGAGATCACAGATAAGCTGGGTCTACACTCCCTACGCCATCGCAACTGGTACATCCAGGCCACCTGCGCCACCAGTGGAGACGGTCTGTACGAGGGCCTGGACTGGCTGGCCAATCAGCTGAAAAACAAAAAGTGAGGTATCAGGTCAGTGGAGTGGGGAAGAGCCTGGGTGCCATTCCCAGGTTAGGGATTAAGTGGATCCATTGAGTTTACATGGAGAGGCTGTGCTGAAAAGCCCCCAGGGGGGTGACTCTCAATGGCTTTCTCCCCCCAAAATACTTGTTTCACTTCTTTTATTATAATTAATTTAAATTGTTTGGATCTGGAGTGAGCATTTTCTTAAGGATAACAAACCAATGGTGTTGACCTAAATGACTTACATGCTGAATACGTACATTTGTTACTGTAAAAGCATATACATTCCCCTACTCTGTAGACTCTTTGACCTCCATCACGTTTTAACTTTTTCTGAATAATGACGATATAGACTCATAAAGCACCCATCTGATACACTAAACCTATGTAAATTATAAAGAATGTCATAACAGTATAAGTGGAACTACTACTATTACTACTATCTCAGAATAATATAACGTTGTTTAAAACATCTTACTCAGACAGGTTCTAAAAAATGTAAAATTGTCTTTTTGTCCATACTTCTGTTTTGCCACAAACCTATGTGCTTCAGAGCTCATTTTCTGCTGTAAAATAATTATATGCAAATGTGTTTATTCTTTTTATTTATTTTATTCGAAACAACACTTGATGACAAACAGGAAATTCTTAAACTATTTATACTTTTGTTGACATGTATTTATTCCTACATTTGTTTTGATTTTCTCAGTGCATCGTGTGGTTTCTCTCCCTTTATTGCAATATGCATTTACTGCTAAGGCAGCTAGTGAAAAAATAAGCCCTGGTATCACTGTATGTTACTTCCCAGTCTGCATGGAGATGGAGAAGACCCCAGTACTGGTTTGTGGGCTTGTGAAAGGTGTGAACTATAGGCCGCTGCTGTAAATACAGATTTACTTTGAGTTGACGTGCCTGGCTAAATAAGGGTTAAACAATTTGTCTGGCGTCAGCGAGGTGTGATAGCTGAACTGATACAGATGACAGAACAGGCACATCGTACCAGCTCCGTGACTTAGGGAGAAAAAACACTGCTATTGGCCTGTTGAGAGTGATGCAGCAGAGCATGTGATTGGCAATATCAGACAGCTTACATTGTTTACGAATGTTTATTTGTTAAGTCAGTTTGTGCGAGCAGCTGCAATATATCCGTCAACAGAACTCATGCTGCTTGTCATCCTGATTTATTCATACCTGATTGGCGTGAAATGTTGTGTTTCTAGTGTTTCTCTGTATTATGTTGCACAAAATATCTCTAGATGCATTATTGTTGTACAAAATGTAATGTCTGTTTGAATGGAGTATTCATTTATTTTGAACCAAAAGGCAAGTGTTGATTTTGTGTTGTTTCCTGATTTGCTTTCTAGCTCATACAGTTGTCTTTTGGCGTGTTTTTACAAACCCCATGATTTGAAAAAATATGAGAAAGGATAATCGTAATACTGCATCATAAGGCATGTTAATACTGTACAAGATCTGTAATAAAAGTGAATTATAATAGCCTATTTCCTCAGACTATATTTGTCTTAATTAATACTGCTGGTTGGAACAATGTTATACCGATAAATGTTATGGATTTAGTGTAAAGTTTACCAAACAAACTTCTAATATGCAAAAGCATGGTTTTCTATGTCAGCGCAACTGTATATAGGTTTATGTAACAAGAAGAGTAAACCATGGTATTTGCGGTCAAATTGAAAGTCTTGTTGATACACATGTAGATTCGGGGTCAGTGTGTTGGCAGATATACATAACTGACAGCAGCTTGCGTGTGTGATGTGCATTACGTTCAGTTTGGTGTGAAAATTGTTTTTGTGGCCTTATAATGCCAGTGTTTTTATTTTCTCTTTGATAACCGGTTTGTATGTCAGAATGTCCAACATTCGAGTATCTCACCTATGATCTGCAACACTGATGCACTATACTGTGTTGGCTTAACATCCTTCTTTCAATGACTATTGGTGGATATCCACTAGAAAAAGTGCAGAACATTCCAACTAATAAGGTTTATTTTAAGCTGAACATGGATTATGTAATTGAGTGGAATATTATCAAGAGGAGGAAATAAAAACAACGCGTACTGGTGCAAAAGTGTTGAATGATTTAATGATTTCTGGCACTATGTGGATCAATCAATAAAAATATAAAAACACACATTTGCTTTGCCTTACTCATTGTTCCCTTGTTATTAATTGTTTCCTCCGTGAAGACATTATGAGATGGTGCTTATTTAACTGTGCTTGGTTCTCAGCCTTTTCCCCACTTTGAATCAAACAGAATTTAATTATCCCTTACACATTTGTTTTGATACAAAAAATACTCTAAAATAATTATTTGTGTCTGTTTATCAAAGAAAAACCGGAGAAACATTCTTACAAGTAAATCGAAAAACTCGATTGTTGAATAGGTCCTGGGGGCCACAGTCTTGAAAAGAGCCTGGTAAAGAGGTGGGAGGAACATGTATCTTTATCGTCTTTCTCTTTTGGCCTTTCCTAACTGCATGCCATCAAAAGAAGTTTGGCACAATCAGGTAGTTTCCCTGTGGAATTGCAGTGCTCCACACAGAGTCATTTAGTCTGGGCCAATCCGAGAGCCATGTAGGGGAGACTGCCGCTGTGTCTCCAGGGGTGTGACAGCAGTATGTGGGTCAGAGCTGCTCCCGGGGCCACCAGCCCCCAGGGCCCCCTGCAGGACGGCCACAATAGTAGCCCCAGGGCGGATGCCATAGCTGGGATTCCCACCCGTAACCGGGACGCCTTCACCCAGGGCACAGACACACTGGCAGCAGCCCCACAATCAATTCATCAATCTCTGAAGGGAGTGGTTTCTGCAAAAGGCCACAGCAGTCCCCCCAACAGCCCGCCTTGGAAGGGACAGGGCCACCAAGGCTGACACTGAGGGGGACACTGAGGAGGACACTGAAGGGGACACCATGGTGGCGACGCAAAACTGCCTGACTGCAGAAACCATGGAGGCCTTTATTGAAGCCACTTTTCTTGCCCTGAGCCCCTGACAATAGGGAATGTGAAAAATAATCCCTGAACACTTATCTGTTCATTCCCACTGATATTTTCACTTTATACTTTTTAAGTGAGCAAGAATGGAAGAATCACACAGATGTTATTTAATTGAATGAAGTTGTGAAAATGTTTTCCAACATACTGAGCAATGTTTTGCAAAGTGTTGCATCATTACAGAGGCAACTGGACGAGTCTCAGTTGATTTTAATAAAATATGAATTGGAATGGGTCAAAGAATATTTATGTAAAACCATCATTGTAGGTGCAAACAGGGCCAGAGTCCTCCTCCTGGCCCTGAGACAGATTTGATATCTGAGCTCTGAATCCTCTGTCTCTGTCTCCCCCTGCTGGACAGAAACTGATTGTGGAGAACAGCTTTAAATGTCATTTAATATTACATGCTGATGCACAGATAATTACTGTTAATTTAAACCATTATCATCATCATTTTTTTGTATATAGTGGCTTTAAGAACATATCAGATGGATCAAGAGATCAACAATACAATCACATTTTCATTGAAAACAGATAATAATTACAATTGAATATGTTTTAAATTCCCCATACTTCTTAACAAACAGTAACTGTTCTTCTATCTGTTTCTCATAAAAAATCTGATTAACAGTACATGTGTCGGAATCAGTTAATGATGATCTATCCATTATTGAGTCGTCCACTTTTCACTTGCTGCTCCATGTTCAGGAATCTCGTCTGCTTTGAGACCATTTTCTCAAATTAAGCATTTTCTTGTTTAGAGTTCAGAAGTCACTTGACCATCTGACAATGTGGCCCATTGTGACAGGCCGCTCCATACGCATCAAAGAAGTGATTAACCAGTTGACAGCACTGTGGGGACAATAGTGCTCTTTACAGGGGAAACAGTGCAGCCACTCACTGCACTGGGTGCTACTGGGAGACCCCAGCACACATGCTTCCACACAGCAGCTGACAACATGAAACCAAAATAACTGCACATAAAGGGACATATAGGGTCCACGTTGTTCACAAAGTTTATCACACGCATTTCTTTGCCATATAATAATCTGCATATCATCATTAGTGTATGCACAAATGCAGTCATTTTGACGTAAGTAAAAGTGCATGGATTTAAGTGTTTTTCAGCTTGATATTTTCCTAATGTGTTCGTTGTGAGGTACATTATTTGTTGAGGGGAACAAAAACAATCTCTTTATACATATTCTGCTTTAATCTAAGAGGATGTTAGCCGGTTTGATGCTAAATGCAACACTTTATGCATTAGCTTGTAAAAAAAACGACGGACCAACCTCTGATTGGTCAATATATTGGGCTCCTGGCCAATCACATGTGCCTCTAGGGGAGGGGGGGCGAGCGTCAAAATAAACTGCCACTTGTTCGTTGTTTTCAGTTTTGCAATTGGCGCGATTTATCTGGTCTTATTACTGATGTTTTGTGAAACGTTTTAAAGAAGGAGTTGCATTTCTGCTTTATTTTGATTTAATGATATTGGATTTTTTCAGAGAGGGAGCCCTGAACATTTTATTTTTGTTTACATCCACACTTTCCTACACAACATTGGCTACCTGGAGGACTACCTAAACCTGTGTGATGTGATACAATCTAACTAAATAGGCTCAACATCGACAAGATGATCTCGTGGGGAGTCATACTTGTGTGTGTGTCATTATCATGGAGGCTAGAAACAGCATCATCCCAGACTCATGAAGGTAGGGGGATTTATCATTCCTTATCAGAACACGTGTGAAGCCTGTTTTGATCATTCACTTAAAAAAAAAAGATGTTTTGTTTGTCTTGCTTGAATGGCTACTTGGTTTTGCATTTGGCTGCCTTTAAAGGTCACAGCTTCTTTTATAGTCTGTATTTTGTGGAATGGCAGGACAAAAGATAACTGATAGAGAATAGACTAGAATAGAAAAGGATCAAATCATTAATTGAGGATGTAATCTACATTTATCAGAGGTTAAGGGGTCTATATTTTCTAAACCCTCAACTCTACTTTCCCTTGTCCATCCTCACACAGCACTCACTGTGCTCTCCTGCTCGAGAGCTTTTTTACTATTATGGGCTCTAATCAAGGCTCAGTCTTAAGGCAGCAATATATCACCACTTTATATGCTGCTAGTGATGACTGGCAGCAGTGGAGACCAAATAGCCTTCATGGCAATGACCCCAGTTGTAAAAAGCTACTGAGGACAATGGACCCTGATCATGTTCATTTGTGAAATCTTCAGATGATTTTATTTTTCTTCTAAAAGTTAAACACCCTAATTGTTTCAATTGAAAGTCCATCAAGTGAGTTTTAATTGTGTCAACAGTCTGAATTATAATAATCTTAGATAAGCTGTGTCTATTATATTCAGTCCCATGCATTAATGAATAACTATAAAGATATGGGTTTTGCTATGCAGTCATCGGTCAACTTGCACTTTTCCATAAATCACACACAAACCATTTCATAGAGGTGATACATGTTTTAAGTGTTGCTTTACACCATTGCATATTCTCAACAAAGACAGGAAACGTGTCTTGTGTTGACGAGCAGGTGTCTTATCTCTGCACACAAGGGCCAGTGCCACAGTTTTTGTTGATGAGTACGAGATGGTGTGCATGTCTCCTTCCGTCCACGATATTTCCCTTCCCTCTGCCAGAAAGTCCTACTCACACACGGCCCATTGTCTGTGGGTATGATCTCAGCAAAGCAGACACACTCACACATAAATACGCACATGCACACACACAGAGCCACTGTCACTGCATCACTCTTCAGCCACTGGGACACACAGTCCACATTTATAGCTTTATCACAATGAGGAACTTTGTCTGAGGAAGCCCCTCTGCCTCGACCCTCCATCCACTCCATCAGCCCCAGGCCTGCTTCACGTACCAGGGATTCAGCCTGCCTGTTTTACTGTGCTTCACATCGAACTCTCCAGCCAACACAGCAGCGCACACACAATATCAGACTAGACTCACCACGCCCATAAATACAGCAGAAACCGAATAACGCCAAATCTCAAACACTCATCATTGGTTCATCTTTAAAGTACCAAACACGTGTTTTTGTATATTTTAGCTCCTTTACCACTCAAAGCAGCAGACTCAACTCTTAAATGTTGCTTTAATCAAGCAATGCATCACAGTCTATGTTATTCTTTGTCCAAACAACACATTTTATTGCAGTGCATCATGTTGCAATGGCCGTGTAACTGTGACCAAATACACACTTGATGACACACAATGAAAAAAGCTTTAATTGTCTGCTAAATAAGATAAATCATTACAGAGATGAATGGAACTCAGACAGGAAAATAAATGCGAAAATACAAGGGCATAGTTGGAGATTTAATAAGCTGTGATATAAAGTAAATTGGATATGTAGCAAACAGGCTTAACATCCAAAGAGTCTTTAAACATCGTAAAGTAAAAGTGATACATACACTTCTCTTAGTCTGCCCCTGAACCACCCTTTGAGTGTTCCTTGGTTTTGTCAAACTTAGAGTAATATGTGTGTCTCTTGTATGTCAGTGGTGTGTTCAGGTACGCAGAACGGACTGAGCTCCACAGGTTCTCAGGAGATTCAGTACAATCTGATTAAGGAACGATATGATGGCTGTGAGATCATCATGGGAAACCTGGAGATCACTCAGATTGAGAGTAACTGGGACTTTTCCTACCTCAAGGTAAAAATCCTCTCTGCCTTTTTCTTTCTCCTCATTTAAATGTAGAAGGTGTTTAAGTGTGCTCTTCTTTTTCCCCTCCAGACAATCCGAGAGGTGACTGGCTACGTCCTTATTGCCATGAACCATTTTCAAGAGATTCCTCTTGGCCAACTTCGGGTCATCAGAGGAAACAGCCTTTACGAGAGACGCTTTGCCCTCTCTGTCTTCTTTAACTATCCCAAGGACGGCTCCAACGGCCTGCGGCAGCTAGGACTCGCAAATCTGACAGGTAAAAGAGGGTTTAGAGATGAAACAGAAGCATGGAGTGTGTAACATGTTCGTTATCTGAAGTGTCTGCTTAACATATCCTGTCTGCTCTCTCTTTGAGCATAATGTCTCACCATTTCTTCACAGAGATTCTGGAGGGAGGAGTGCAGATTATCAACAACAAATACCTGAGTTATGGCCCCTGGATCTTCTGGCAAGATATCATTAGGGACAACAGTGCTCCTATTGAAATCCAGTTCAATGGAGAGAGAGGTCGGTGTTAGAATAGTCCTATTACACACGTCCCCAAATAATCTCTAGTTGGTCTCTTTCTTACGTAATGCCTCTCTTTCCCTCTATCTCAGGCCCCTGCCACAAAGCTTGTGGAGATTACTGCTGGGGGCCAAATAAGGACCAGTGTCAGATATGTGAGTGCCCAATTGTTCTGTGTCCCTCATTCTTTCTCTGCACACACACACAAACACACACACACACACACACACACACACACACACACACACACACACACACACACACACACACACACACACACACACACACACACACACACACACACACTACACACACACACACACACACACACACACACACACTACACACACACACACACACACACAACAANAGAAACCTTAAAGAAAGGCATCAGTCAAATGGAACTTCTGTGTGAACTATATGAATAAAAAGTACATGAATACAAAGTTACAGTGCAGTTTAAGATATGAATAGTTCACACAGAAGTTCCATTTGACTGATGCCTTTCTTTAAGGTTTCTCCGAACATGATCTGTGTACGCTTGTATGGCACATAGGTCCCGAGCAGCATACACAGAAAAAAACAGCCAGGACAAAGTCCCCAGACACTGATTCCCTGGGGTTACTAGCCCTAAATGTTCATCAACAATGAAGCAGAACAGCTCTGTTTAAATTAAAAGCAGCGGCAAAAAGAAAAGTCTTCAGCCTAGATTTAAAAGTAGTCAGAGTTGCAGCGGACCTGCAGGTTTCTGGGAGTTTGTTTCAGATATTTGGTGCATAATAACTGAACACTGCTTCACCATGTTTAGTTCTGACTCTGGGGACAGAAAGCTGACCAGTCCCTGAAGACCTGAGAGATCTGGACTGAGACTGCCAAGGCACACNCTGCTTTACCATGTTTAGTTCTGACTCTGGGGACAGAAAGCTGACCAGTCCCTGAAGACCTGAGAGATCTGGATGGTTTATAATTTAGCAGGAGATCAGAAATGTATTTTGGGCCTAAACCATTCAAAGCTTTATAAACCAGCAGCAGTATTTTAAAATCTATTCTTTGGCACACAGGAAGTCAGTGTAAAGACTTCAGAACAGGAGCGATGTAATCCACTTTCTTAGTGAGGACTCGAGCAGCAGCATTCTGAATCAGCTGCAGCTTTCTAATAGATGTTTTAGTGAGACCTGTAAAGACACCATTACAGTAGTCCAGTCTACTGAAGATAAAAGCATGGACAAGTTTTTCCAAATCCTGCTGTGCCATTAGTCTTTTAATGCTATTATGTTCTTTAGATGATAGTAAGCTGATTTAGTCATTGATTTAATGTGACTGTTGAAACTCAGGTCAGAGTCCATTTAGGTCGTGATAAGGTAAAGAAAAGGACACGTGTACGAGAAAGGACAGTGATTTAAAGTATCTTAAGTTACTCTGTACACAAAAATAATTGTTCTCCTTTGTTTATGATCTCAGAACAGTGGAACAAAGTGTATTCCATGATCATTGCAAAACATTGGGCAGATTTATTTTTAAAGATTTTTTTGTTGTGTGCACCACTACCCCATGTTCCCAATAGTAACAACAGCAGAAGATTAACAACAATAAAATGAATTTTTAGCCAAAAGAAAAACATTACTGTCATGTCATATCTTGCTGACACACAGTATGCATATGTGTTAAGGTTCAAATTAAAACCTATGATTTAAACTCATGGTGAACATCTTGTGGCCGAAAGTAATATTGCAACAACAAACAATCCCCTGCTTCAGCATTTCCCCCTATACCTCATTGGAGAAAAAAACTTTTTTTTAAGAAACTTGGAAAGATTATCCTTGCAAAGCAAAACCTTTTTTTTCACCTGTTCTTCAGGATTGAAAACAATTGAGATTGAGATATAGACTTTGAAAATGGATCAACAGTTTTTTTTGTTTTCTCACTTGCCTCTCAGTGCTTCAAAACATAAATCCATCTCAAATGCAGACTTCACTCACTGTACTTATTAAGTAGACCTACTTCAACAGTTGTTAACATTTATCAATGCCTTAAATACAGTGGTGTAAAGTTAATAAATAGATTTACTCTCAGTACTGTACTTAAGTACAATTTTGTGAGACTTGTACTTTACTTCAGTATTTCAATGTTTTGCTTCTTTGTAATTCACTACAATTCAGGGGTAAATGGTTACTTTTACTTCACTACATTTAATACTTTTGGTTACTTACTGAACAATGGTGTGATACATAATCAACCCTTAAATAAGGCTTTAGTTAAACCTGGAGTAAATTCACATGCTACCTTGCATTAAACAAAGATATTAAAACATGCTCCACCTTTACCAGCTATGATAACACTCTAATGCATCAATACTTTTAATCAAAACATTTCATATTCTGAAATGGGCCAATCTGCATTTACTTTTACGTTTGATACATTAGCTATATATAGATGCAAATACTTTTCTAGTTGTCTTTGAGTAACTATTTGAATGACTTTTACTTGTAACATGTGTAGTCACTCAGATCTGAGTATACAGTAGCCTACATGTGCACATCAAAGTGGTGACCAATACAATCCGTATCTGTGCTATTTCAATTATGTAACTATGAATACCATAATAAGTGTGATAATACCGATGATGCTGACGTACAGTATTAATTACACTGATGACGGACGTTTACCTTAGAGAACTCACTGCTCCATAGTTTTAGTTTCCCCCTCTACATAACCATGAACATTTTGCACAACAGCAACTTTACACAAATGTAATCTATATACTATCATATGTTTCTGCTAATGTAATATATATAAGTCTGTCTATTTCTGTTGCTGTAGTATGTTGGTCTTTTATAGAACAGTCTAACTTATCTAGAACATTTTACAATAATTCCTTTCTACTCAATCAATCAATCAATGTTTATTTATATAGCCCAATATCACAAATGCTACATTTGTCTCAGTGGACTTCACAGTTTGTACAGAATATCAGTATGACAATACGACACCCTCTGTCCTTAGACCCTCACATCGTACAAGGAAAAACTTCCAGAGAAAACCCACAGTTTAAAGGGAAAAATGGGAGAAACCTCATGGAGAGCAACAGAGGAGGGATCCCTCTCCCAGGACGGACAGACGTGCAATAGATGCCGTGTGTAAATTGAAAAGATAATACATTTGCAACATAGGTAGTCCAAATGTTTGGAAATGCATGTGTGTATAATAGGAAGATGAATCCACGAGGATATCCATCCAGGACTTATGATCCAGGACCACAGCCACGACTGAAGATCCAGGACTCGCGATCCATGACACAGGACCGCAGGATCATCCATGACTCCGGATCCCGGCGTATATAGACACCAAAAAGAAAGAAATTTGGGGAAGCTGGGTTAATCGGAACATGAGAGTACACAGATATAGACAGAGAGAAGGAAGAAGTAAGATGTCCCCCGACAAACTAAGCCTATATCAGAATATTCTACTGTATACACTGTTGCCCATAAAGTTAGAATAAAATATGTTTTACCTCTTCTCATGAAATGATTGTGACAATTTGATTTTTTCTTGATAGATAAAGTGTATAACTTGTCAAAACTGTATTAATCAATCTCTTCCAAACATATCACAGTGAAAATTAGATAGGAATACAAATAGGAATGTGTCTGAAAACCAAATTATTAAAACTTTATGGGCAACAGTGTTTACTTGCTGTTTATTATTTTCACTTTTATTTTATTATTTTACCACCTTTTAATTATTTTAATTAAATAAGTTCCCAATTTGGGATCAATCGAGTACCTACTGTATCTAACTGCACACATGTCTGCTACCCCCCTCCCCCCCCTCAGCTTGGCCCCGCCCCTTCACGACCCCTCCCTGCTTGTCTTTTATCAGCGAGTGACTGAAGCTAGCAGCTCACGGGCTAACTCAGCAGTTTAAATGCAGCCGGGCTCCACAGCCACACATCCATGGCATTACTCACAAGATGCCCCGTGTTTTAATTTTGTTAACACATCCTCTCCTCCAGCGCTTCTCAGCCTGAGGACACTGTAATGGTTTCGGAGAATGGAAACGGAAGACGTGTCGGTTAGGGAGCAACTTTTCCACAACCGTGTCCGGGAAACCATAGTAAGTAACGTTACCGCTGTGCTAATGTAAACGTCAGTTATTATGCATATGAGGGGTCTCCTCTGCTCTCACAATGCAAACAGCTGCATAATCAGGGCAGGAAAGCCACGTCGTTTAATTAGAGTGTGTATCACTGCTCAACGCTCCAGTTTAAGTTGACAGTGTCCCTTTTCAGCGTTGTGCAACAGTATACAAGTATAAGTTTGTCGTGACTTTTAGGTACTCTGATGTTAATTTTCTGGCAAAACTTCTGTAAACGTTCATAAAAGCACGCAGGCAGCTGGTCATTATTGTGTGACACAGGAACATCAAGGAGCTTACTCAGCATAGATGGTGCTCTTCCTTTGTTTTTCTGAAGTCCCAGACCTCTTTTCAAATCTCCATTTTCTTATGTCCATGGTTTGGATCAGCCTACTTCACATTTTTCAGTTCGACTATACTGTTAATGATGCATCTTACTCTTAACTCTGCTGTGTTTGACACTGACAGACTGACTGGTTTGTGCAACGCCTATTGAACTTCAGACTTGCAAGAAAGATCACTACAGTTACAGCAAGGCACATGGATTGTGACCTTTAACCCTTAAAAAAGTACAATCCGATTGCAATGTATTTTCACAGACTGGTGATATTGCTGACAGTGTTGCATACGGTACAATGTTAAACATGTTATCAATTTGCCCTTGTAAATGTATAATTAAAAGCTCAAATTGTACAAGACGGCCTTCTACAAGAAATGATGTACACAAATTGTCCCTCTGTGTAGATTAGGCCAGCAAACGGGTGTACATAATGGGTGAACGATGTACGATGTAAATGAAAATGAATGATCCGATAAGGAGGTTGAGTCATTATAAAAGCGAAGACTAAGGTAGAATAAAATAACTAGTGGAGCCAAAAGGCCTTTTGCAGAGCAAGCCTCTCCTTAGCAGCAAAACCACAGATCTATTAACATCAATCATTTCATATTGTGTTTAGGTGTCCCCATTTCAGGGTTCTGGTATTGTATTGGTTAGGAGGTTATGGTACTTGGCCATAGTAAGTGCTTAACACCTGTGATTTGGTTAGCTTTCTGCCTTCCTGGATTTTTATTTTCAAGGTATTACTGAATCTGCCAACATGCGGTATCACAGGCAGAACTGATTACATCCTCTAGACCAGGGGTGTCAAACTCAAATACACAGTGGGCCAAAATTTAAAAAATCGGTACAAGTCGAGGGCCGGACTAGTTCAATGTTTATTGCAAAACTTATTGAAATGAACTTATTGGGACTAACAAAGCTTAAATTATTGCCTATAAAAACAACATTAAATAATCAGTTGCTTTAATTTCTTATGGCTCTATCTGCAGCTTTTCCGGTGTCATTTCTTATGATTACATTTTTCCACAGGCCAACAACAGCTTAAAAAAAACAATTCCCCTCAAAGAAAAAACTAAACATGCCCTGTTGTCACAAGCAGTCAAAAAGTGCAGAAGGAAACATCCATTAAACTCAGTGTGCTGCTCTGTGATGCTAGTTCAGATACTTGGCATCTCATCTTGGGTGCAAGTTCATCAACGTTTGGGCTCAGGCTCTGAGCTGAGCAAATCCTCAGGATTGAGTGAAGGTGTGCGTGCAATATACCGGCGGGCCATATCTAATAGTAATTAAAAAATTATCCTGCGGGCCGAAATACATTTTAATAATAATAGTAATGATTTGGCACCCGGGCCTTGAGTTTGACACATGCTCTAGTCTAGACAATCCTACGTCAAATAGTACTCGGAGTAGCAGAGAGATTTTCATTTGTGTGTAATCAACTTTACACAAGCAGCATATAAAGTACTCATGGGTAGTCTTATGCCCTTGTTTTGTCATTGTCCCTTTCCCCTAATGCTATTAGTCCACACATCCTTCTTAATCCCCTGGCTGACCAACAGCTACCATCTCCTCCCAGTGCGCCCTGTCAGCTGCCCCTGTTTAAAATGAATACATTGACCAAATGTGGCCCCAAATGCTGGGAAAATTGGATTAAGGCCAAACGTCTTTATTCACTAGCTAACATTGTTCAAGCACCATTGTTTATCATCTTGGATCAGAGCATCTAGCAAGTTAACAGGTGTACATTTGTCTAGATACATCGTCATGGTAAGATGGTGTTCACATTAGAGCCAGGAGAACACTCCCATAGCCAACGCCTGAGCCGCGAGGGATTAAGAAGGATTAGTTATCAGCAGAATATAAAGTAACAATACGTATCCATGGAACGCCCAGCATCAGAATACCTTAAGATATCGAGTCACATCACACTCATGAAAGATGGTTGAGTACCATGTTATCTGATGTATTATGGCTGTGCTTGTGGGAAAAATCTAAGCACACTTTCACTGTTGTTATACTTTTTCTGTTCTCAATAACAAAATCAAAATCACTAATCTATCACATATTGCATGATGTGGTTCAGTAAAATGATCCCAACAAACTACAGCTGCCAACCACCTTCTTTTGGATTAGGATGGCTTTGCCTGTGCATGATTTGAAGTTATTTCTGGCTCTTGAATAAATCTTGAGTAGGACTTGCCTAATCTATCCTCTTAGTTATAAACAAAGATCGTCATACTTTGCCTGAACGTGTTTAGCTGGGCGCCCCTGAAATAATAAATTCTCAGGGACTCCACTCGACACTTAGCAAGGGTGTGCTGTGACACTGCCAACCTCCTATTCCTTTGAGTTATAACAGGAAATATGAGGTTATGCAAGATGTGAAATCATTTGAGCTTTATTGTGTTTTGCTTGAATCAGCACAAAGATGTTTAGTTCAGTCTGTGAATTTTAAAAGATATCCATCTGGATGCTGGACTCTTTTTAAACTCTATGGCCTGCTAGGTTCACCCAGCTCTCAACATTGCCTGTCAGCGCACACGTGTCCCCATATTTGTGGACTGAAGGGGTGTTTTTCTACTCATCCACATATTTCTCACCCCAAACCCATCCTTTGCTTTTCCCTTTGTTTTTTAACATACCAAACTAGTCTGCATCATGTTGCAGACTGAGCTGGTTAGTTTTACAGCCGTTGTTGTTTGTGTGATACAGCTGGTATATTTCTGACGATCCAGCCCACTTACACTGTTTCTCAACAGATTTTATGTTGGTTTTACATAAGATAGTTTATTCAACAAGTCTTTGTTTACATTGTAAAGTGGGTCAAACTCTTGCAATTCCTTGAGCCAAACAGGAGGAGGGGTGTAAGCCCGCACCCCAACTCCATTGTTATTGTAACATGTCCATATGTCCCATGGATCCAATTTATAATGAGCGTGGAAACATAATTTAAATGCACACTGTCTCACCATGAATAGTATTGCGAGGCCCTCTATACCGTTGAGGGTATTTTTATTGTTCACAGTACATGTATTGAACTATTCCATTGCAACATCACTTTAATGGAAACCCGATGCTAATAAATCTGTAGGCTTTTTGTTCTTCCATGAAGTCTTCCATTTAAGCATTAAGCGTGTTACACCTGTAAGTATGTCATCACATTTCTGTCTTCCTACAGAGACACTCTCTTTGTTTGCTTTTGCTGTTCTGACCTCAAGGGCAAACTTCTACTACTGCTACCCTTACTGACTTCTAAGTTGCCATGTGGAAATAATTTCTGATCTGGCAACATCACTTCATTCAACTGTCAGTCCAACACTTTTGTGAACTGCTTCTCAACTATTGAATGGATAAAATATGTAGGAAAACAGTCCAGCCTCAGCTGTTCTTTGACAACTAATAGTAATACTTATAGGTAGCAGGCTACACTACATGCCATTGGTTTATTTTACTTTTTGAAAATACTTTAAATCCTTGTTTCACATAATTGTAACTTGCACTCTCTTACACAACTAACATACTAACCTACTAACATGGCTTGCAACATAGAGCTGAGTTAGACTAGCTAAGAACTGGTTTCCCAAAATGCCTGCTGCAAAGAGAGTAAAGAATTAAGATTTTGCTGACAAGGACCATTTTGACCAGTAGGAGTAATGATAGAACTGAAAAGTTATCTATGAAATGACTTTGTTGTTTTTGTTTAAAATAAGTGCTATGGCCTAGTGGGGCACGAAGTGTGGCAAAAGGATTTAAGTCTTGTTAAGATTGCTATTAATGTTGAAAACGAGTAAGGGGAACATTGTGCCCAGATTAGTTTGGGGTGCATCTGTGAATTGTTTTGCTCTGACGGCATGTTTTTTTTTTACCTAACAGGTACACAAGGTTTAGAAATATTGTATTATTAATTTGTAATCATACAATGTGTGTCTGAGCAACAACAAGGTGTTCTACATACTGTCACCCGTGGTGCATGGAACGGACAAAGCTGAAGTTAAATTGAAAGATGTGAAGATTTATTTTGTATCCAAAGGTATCTGTTCCATCATGTTTTGTGTTGTCATGCATGCAGTTTACTTCAGTATTTTGGGTTGAAAGGTTAAAAGCTTTGCCAGACAACTGATTACTGAGTGAATGTAGGTTTAGTCTAAATTGTTAGCAGAATTGGAGCAATGTCAGATGATGATCTTTACAAGCAGCATGGGGTCTATCTGTCACGGGTATAAACCCTACTTTCTTCTGCTTCTCCTAATCCCCCCGAGTTCATCACTGTCACCCATTTCACTCTTTGTTGGGAGCAAGTGGTAATCTGCAGCCTCCATCTGTCTTTTGTGACCCGTGCAAAATGGTGTATGTTTTGGGCTGTTTGCATCTATTAAAAATATTTCTGCCTGTTTGTTTATATGCAACAGAATAAACTATGAAAGAACAAACTGTTGAAGCTGACCGTGTCCTTGCCATGTCCTCTCCTCTTATCTTTTTCCTCTTATTCTATAAGTGTTTGTGCCGTGTACAACCCCCTCTTTTAAGAACTATCAGAATATCCTACACCAGAGAGCCTGAATATATGTGTTGCTTATCAGAAGTATTGGGCAGAACATGACTCTTTGTTTTTATTGCTGCATTTCCTTTATGCGATTAGCTGTTTAAACGAGTAAAATAAATAACCTTATCTCTTCTTTCTGTCTTTCTACAGATATGTGTGCTCCTGTTTACTTGCCTTTACATAGTGTCCTACCTCATACTTACCCACTTCAAGAAGACTGCAGAGTTTATCACAGGTGAGTTTTTTAATATGACTCATCCTGGATTTGAACAGGTGCACCACACAAAGACTGCTCTGTGAGAAGATTTATTTCAAAGGCTTATGTAGAATAGCTTGGGGGTGAATTGATGGTGTTGACAAGTAGAGTGATTACATCTGAGTTTTGGAATTTCTTCCACAGAGTACGTTTGCCAAAGCAAGCCCAGGTTTTGTTAAAACACCACTTCTCTATTTTGTGTCAATCGGTTCTTATTTATAGTTCGTGGCTGAGTTTACGGCTACAGCAGCAGCAGCAGGGTCTAAAGCTAGATGAATCTCAGGAAAGCAACGCAACGACTGAGTAATGTTTGCTATTTCCCAAACCTTACTCAGTTTCATCAACGTTCCTGATATCGCCACACTTTTGAATTATTGTATTATACATACACATTTGTATATTTGAAAAACAGCTATTGTTAACAGAGCTTACGTTGAAAGTTACAATGCCAGGCATGCACGTTTTAACCCAAGGCTCTGGACCTTGGCTGGAGCATTCCAGAGGGGAAGAATGTGTGTCTTGTAACCTGTACTGTGTCTTCAGGGGGTATCCCTGCTGATCAGGGTGGTGGAGGGGCGCTGAAAAATGTTGCTACATGGAAAACAGTTGCACTTTGGAGTTAATGTTTGAAGGCTTTACAACAACTCAAAAGTACAACTGTGTTTCATATAGCAACATACTCTGCTACTACGAGGAGAGAAAGATCTCAAAGTACTTTTTTTTTAACATACTGTTCAGTGTTCAACCATCAGCATCCCAAAACTGGCTTAATCTCACATTACTTTCACTTACTGCTTTCTTTTATTTTTGACAGTTGTAACAACTATGTTGTGTGGTCATCACAGTAATGCCAATTAACACATTTTTACTGACAAGCATTTTCATTAATGCAACATGCCTTGCGTATTTGTATCTACAGTTATTTCTCGATTATTAAAACTAAGAAAATATTTAAAGTTCTGCAGGGGGAATTGGCTGCCAGAAACTTAACAAATCAAATAATATTCCATTATTGGAAGCAGATGTTGGATCCTTTGCAAGATCTCTCTGCTCGACTGAGGCCGGGCTGAGTTAAAATCCTGGGATATGACCAGATCTTTTCTTTTTTTGAGGGGGGGACCTGCTATGTACTAGCCCACTGTTGTAAATGTTATCTTTGCATCAACAACAGCAGGACAGTTTTACCCTGCAGCTAAATGCCGATTGTGCAATCCCTCTCTACTGACTTGTTTGGGAAAATAAGGAGCCAAGAACTGGTTTCTGCTCCTCAGGCTTTTTGTCATTATTAGAAAACTGTGCCAACATTTGCATGTTTTCTATGGAGCACAAGTTTAGAGATGTATAGCAGGTTTTGTAATACTTTACAGTGCTCTGGGCACATAGTAACATTTAGAGACTGCTCCCTTTCACACAAATACTTCTCTCTTTGCAGTTTCCTGCTCATATGTTTTGCACTTTTCACTAGTGAAAGTTGGCCTTGCTTGAACAAAATGTTCCTAACATGCTCGCCCCCACTAACTCCCCACTCTGAGGCCAGGGAGACCCTTTTTATCCTGCATAGAGACTGAAGCTACTACACCTTTTCCCTATATATCTATGTATATACAGTTTACACACACTGCCCCAAAAGCTTTTACTAACACCTGCTCAAAAACACATAAGTTGGCTATATCTGTGGCAACATATAGTTTTAATCATGTGTCTAGTTAAAACATAGATTGGGCACCTTTTCAAAAAATTTAAAATAAATCACACTTATATAATATATTGAATACAACTTATTTCTCTACTCTCTTTCAGATGATGTCGAAGATGCCACCGTCAACAAAATTGCGTAAGTAAAGCCCTTTTTAATAATTGCCTGCTTAACAGCAATCTGTTTTTACTCACTCGTATAATTGTGTCCATGTGAATGATTGAGCACATTAGTCAGGGTGACGTCTGGTGGGCTGAGGTAATTGGGCTGTAGTTTTATTGCCCTGGCGTGTTGGTTGGGATGAGGGCACTTAGGTGTCATTCTGCCCTTTGTCCCTACACGCTGGCGCTGTATTATCTCAGTCAACCTTTCACCTTGGCTGTTAGGCTAAACACAAAAACAGTTGTGACTTCACTGATGGCTTGTTTTTCTCCTTCTTCCAGGCTGTGGTTGTGCACGTTCACCCTGTCTGTCGCAGTGTGTGCTGTGCTCCTTCTCCCCATCTCCATTCTGTCCAATGAGGTGCTGCTCACCTTCCCACAGAGCTACTACATGCAGTGGCTCAACGGATCTCTCATCCACGGTACACCCTAATGTTTGTCTAAGTCAACAACACCTAAGGGTTAATATTCATGAAAAACTGTCTAACAGCAGTAGGCATTGATTTAACTTTCCTAGGCCATGGACAAAACACATTATAATTTAAGTGGTGTTCCCCTTTAAGGATCACTAATAATAACCTCCAAATCAATACACTGTGCAGGCCTGTGTCCAAACAGATAATTATTATGGACTGAGTGTCTGTGACCTTGCTGTGGGCAGAGCAGTGCATGTTCAAACTGTTTCACAACTGCTCATGTTGACCTCTGCCGAGCCCTTTGACTCCGTATAATTACTGTTTTACTTTCAACTGATCCTGACGCACACAAACTTAAAGAGGCCTGTAGTGTTGATTCATATGAGAAACAATTGAATGTAAATATTTTCACAAATGTTTTGATATTTTATTCTTTTTGGTAGGACTATACCTCACAGTGGTTGGCAGTGGTACTGCTGAAATGCCATGTCACAGCCCTTTTATGATTAAAGAATGTGTGCACGGAAAACTGACACAACATCTCTCTTTCTCTCCATCAGGATTGTGGAACCTAGTTTTCCTTTTCTCCAATTTGTCGCTGGTGTTCCTCATGCCTTTTGCCTACTTCTTCACCGAGTCTGAGGGATTTGCAGGGTCCAGAAAGGTACTGCCTTCAGCATTTAATCATCAATTGCACCTCTAGACTCCAGAACCATATAATAAAGACTTAACAGAAAATTCAACTTGACATATTTTATCATTATTGATTACTATGTGGATTATTTTGTTGTTTATTTGATATAGTTTATTGTATAAAATCTCAGGAAAATCCAAGGTGAAGTCTTGTGTATTCAGTTTAAAATAACCTATAACACGGAAATCAGTAAATCTCTATATTTGAGAGGCTGAAAACAGATTTGATTGCCTTTACGCATAACATAAGATGAATATACAGTTATCAAAAAAAAAGAAAAGTTGGCTATTATTGTTCTGTTGCACATCACAGAGTATGTGTTTTGTTTGTGTAGGGTGTTATGGCACGAGTGTATGAGGCCGTTGTGCTGCTGTTGCTGCTGGCTCTGCTCGTGCTGGGCATTGTGTGGGTGGCATCGGCCCTCCTCCACGACAACATCGCCAGGAAGAGCCTCTACGGTGAGTCACACGCATTATACCTGAAGAACCCTGTGTAACAATGGGTTTTACAGTTTAATAAAGCTGCTCTCCTTTTCTAAATGTCAGACCTGTGGGAGTATTACCTTCCCTACCTATACTCTGGCATCTCTCTGTTTGGAGTGTTGCTGCTCTTGTGTAAGTATGTCTTAATCACAATGACTTGAGCAGCTAAAGGCTATGACATATGACACTTTCACATCACCATCTGTGTGCTTCCCTCCTCAGTGTGCACTCCCTTTGGGTTGTCCCGAATGTTCAGTGTCACTGGCAGCCTGTTGGTCAAACCGCGGGTGAGTCACAGTTACTACACTTCCCACTTTGCATAGAGTAGTCTTTATATTAACAGTCATCTTGTGGCTGTAAACTGTAGTTTCCATAGCGATTGATGTCTCTTATATCCCTTAGCTGTTGGAAGATGTAGAAGAAACGTTGAACTGTACAACATTCGAGGAAGACTCGCTCTCCAGGAAACTGAACTGTGAGTGTGTCACCATAAACATTTGCCTTTTTCTTCACATTTAAAGCGGAGTGATTGACTGTTCGTTTTTATTATGTGATGTTGTGTCCGGTTGAAGACGGCGGATCGGCGTCATGCTGGGTCAAGCTGAACTTGGAGGCAATGAAAAAAGATCATCAGACAGTTCGGAGCAAGCGCATTGCCCTGGGTAAGACTGTTCAACCAAGCTGCTCTCTGATAGGCTTATCTCACTGATTTACATTGTAAAGCAATATGTTGCTTTACACTAATTTTATTGTTGGTTCTTTCTATTTTATTATTTTGGCTTACCTCACAGAAATGCGTAGGAAAGCGTCCCCATGGCAGCGAAACCTGGGATATCCACTGGCCATGCTTATGCTGCTCGCATTGACGGTACCCTACCATTTCTTTATGTATTCTTACTGCCTGTTTTAACTCTGTTTTTCACAAAGATGGTTGTTTTTAATGATTGTATAATTACTGTTTGTGTCTTTTCAGGTGATGTGCGTACTGATGGTCTGTTTCAATGTGCTGGAGTTGCTCCTGGATGAGACTGCTATGCCCAGAGGAATGGAGGTGAGGATTTATTCAGAAACAGCCTGTGAAGATGCTTGGTGAGCTACACTGAGTCATTTGTGTACACTGATGGTTGTTTATCTTTCTGTCTTTTAGGACCCTCACCTGGGGATGGCCTCCTTCTCCATGTTCGGCGCGCTGGGCGCTGCAGTTCAAGTAGTCCTCATTCTGTATCCTTTTATTATTTATATGTCCCCTTTGGCTCTGACTCAGCCATTTACAGACTACCATTAATATTTGACATGCGAGTTATGTTTACTCATGATGTTCCATCCATACATTTAATAAGCATTCAAAATGTGCTTGGATATTTCTATCTCTGTAGTCTTCTTTCCAGTGTTTTTCTTAAAATGAATGTCAGCTACCTGATGGTGTCCTCAGTGGTGGGCTTCTACAGCTCCCCTCTTTTCACTAGCCTCATGCCTCGTGCACAGGACACCAACCTCACACAGGTAAATGAAAGCTAACCTTTGCATGCATTTTATCGCATAGTGAGGTATACGAGTGATGTGTTTATTCCTCATAGTAACTTCAACATTCCTGTTTTTTTCTTTAGATAATCGGAAACTGCGTTTCACTTCTTATCCTGAGCTCAGCACTGCCAGTCTTTTCACGCACTCTTGGTAAGGAAATGTGTCTATATAAGACTACAGACAGGTCACAGTTCTATATATCATACTGATTTCTAGACGGTTTTGAGTATGTGGTGTCTTTACAGTGGAATATTGAAGTTTACAAAATATTCAGGATGCATAAAAAAACATTTTTGATACTTGAGTGCCGTTTTGTTATTGTTCCACAAGGCAATGCACAAAACTAAAGTAAAACAAATTGTGAGACAGTTCAAAGGAGGTCGTTGAAAACCTAAAAAGCAGTATTTAATCTGTGGAAAAATGTCCTTTTTCGTTTAGATTTATTTAATTTAAAAGGAATATCCTTTGACAATAAAAATTATAATAACTTTAAACCCCTTTCCAACCGCATTTACTAAGTGCTTTACAATTGAAACAAAAATACATATTACATTTAAGCCAATTCATCAAAAAGCTTAATTTTAAAATCCAAATAGTTTGATTTACTATTTGGATTTTAAAATTAAGCTTTTCGATGAATTGGCTTAAATGTAATATGTATTTTTTTCTATATATAAAACATGGCAACAGAGCTTGCTGATTCAACATTTTACTCGTAGTTTTAGTAATGCCCACAAGAGGGCATCTGTATGCCATGAGAACTTTAGCTGAGGGCTAAGCAGTTTAATCAAGCAGAACATTTTATTTTGCTTATCTTCCATCAGGGATCACCCGATTCGATTTACTGGGAGACTTTGGTCGGTATAACTGGCTCGGGAACTTCTACATTGTCTTCATGTACAACATGCTGTTTGCTGGACTCACCTCGGCCTCCCTGATCAACACCGTAACCTGGGCCGTGCAGCGAGAGCTCATCCGTGCCTTTGGTCAGTCTAAGTTTTATTTTATTCTTTCAAGCAAATCAAAGTGCTCTATATGCATATATTTCTCTGTGTGACATTGTGTTACTGAAATTCATTGCACTCGTATCATACGTTTTCCCACCTTTGGCCCCATTTCCCGATGGGCTGGTCTCTCTTCCTCAGATAGAAAGAATACAATTCTTTCAGGAAAGTGTAAGGGGACAAGAGGAGAGTCAGGTCTCCTTGGGGACCTTTAGGCACACCGCCCTGGACCCCTCGCAGCACACACACCCACTACCTCCACCCAACACAAACAAGTGCTTGGAGCTTGGACACGCCAAACACACACACACATGCACACATTCCCCTTCCTCACAGTATAGATAGCATCTCTGCACCATGGCAGCTCTCCTGCACTTTCCCATTGCCTCCCAACCTACTTTTGTTCTGTGATTAATAGACTCCAATTCAACCTAAATCAGTATTTTTCTTAGCTTTGCAAGTAAAGTGCTCCACTGTGTGCGTGATGTTAAAGCCCTTCATTTTTTTTTTCAGGTCTCCACAGATTGCCTTTAACTGTGTCACGCTCGACCGTACCCTTCAGGCTCCTCCTGGCCAGTGGACTGTCTAAAATCCAGTGACTTTTCCTCTTCACTACTGCCTTTCCTGAACTCACCCACTTAAAATGTGCAACTATTGGATTAAAGGCATTTGCAGTTCAGTCGGTTTGCCAGTTGGTACACGGGACAGGGCGCCCAGTGTGAAGAAACCCAAGAAGGTGACAAGTCTCCGTGTCCAGTGGGAGCTCTGCTGTGTTTGTTGACCAATACATCAGGGTCTGATATTGTGCAGTTCTTTTTTTGCGGTTAGCTGAGTCATGGTTAAGACTAAGACTAGGGAAAAGGGATTTAAGCCATACCGGCAGTCTTGCCATAGTGGACAATAAATGTGCAGTCCCCCTCACAAAGCCTGGTGCTTCATAAAAAGAGGATCCAGTTGATAGTGGTGGTTTAGTTGACACATGTGAAAGTCAGCAGAGTTATTTTGAAATATTACATTGTAACTATGACTTAATTTCCTCTTCCTGCTCCAGGTCACTTGAGCGCTCTCTCTTTCTCTGTGGCTTCCCCACGCTTTTCCCTCTCTGGTTGTACCACTATTTTAAGATTGGGAATCTTACTTCCTTGTGTTTGGTTGTCCAGTCTGCACCGGTGTTATGTTAGTAAATGAGAGGAAAGGCTTATTGGGAACAAATAGGACACAACGTACCTTGTCTATCTATGGATCTTTAGGTTACACAGGGAATATGTGAGTGGAGTTATGATATTAGTGTTGGAGCTATTTTTATAAACCCAGTTTACGAGCAAAACTAAGCATTTGCTGCAGTGATTATTAATCAGGGTTTTTATACTTTAGTAGATGACAGTACATTTACTGAGTCTGAGGGTTACTCATACATTGACAAAGGTACATTAAAAAGAAAGCTTTACACTTTGTCTTATGCAAGACTTTTGAATGTCAAGTGACACTCACTAGGAGGAACTTCTGCCTTTTGACCAATCAAACTGTGAATAAAGAATCTATGGGGAGAAGTGCAATATTTCAAAGGTAAACGCACAACATTTAACTTTACCAAAAGTAATTTTTAAGTCTTCTTAGTGCTTTTATTTTTATTTTTTGTGAAGTATTTGTTCATCTCGTTCCTCTTTGAGAAAGCTCAGAATAGTTTCTAGAATATTTTTGAAAAGTGAATGTGACCACCACCAATGCAAGCATTTCCAGTGTTTTTATTCTTACCTAAATGCTTTTATGTTTATCAGCTGTATTTCATCCTCTTAAATGTGTTGGTGACCCTGTGTCACCGTTTGCCATTGCTGCTGTATCAGCAGGTTATTAGCTGTTGGTTTGACCAGCAGAGGACAGTGTCTCTTAAACCCAACACCAGCCTCTGTGTACGGGTAGTCTCTCTCTGGTCAGGTATTATGTATAATAAATATGGAGCACTCTAAGGTTTAATTATTTCACTTTTCTTCGGGAATTTTCTTTTTGTTTTTTATTATTTATGGGCATTTTGGGATCTATACTTCACATGTTAACTCTTTTTAACAGTCATTAAAACAATTTCAATGTGATACGGTTGAGACAAAATAAATTCTTTAGAGTTGTTCTCAAAGATTACAAAAAATAGTTTTGTTTACCTTAATGTTTCCGATTGATGGACATTGTTTTAAGAGCAAAAGGCAATAAAAACCGTCTTGTGTTTTTAACTGCTTTGTGTCCTTTTTGGATCGAGATGAATTTCACTGCTAATGCCGCTACATTTCATTTAATTTAACTACACTACTTTTGATCTGCTGTGGTGGGTGTGATGGTGAAGGCGTCTGTCCTCTGTGTCCTTCCACCCTTTTGTTGCACTTCTTTAATCAGCGGCAGAAGAAAGCCATATTTTGGCCTGTCTGTCAGCAGTGTCCAGCCGCGACGCCACTACAGTCATAGCCCACGCTTTCCCCACTCTGATGCAACTGCCAGATTAGAACCTGCAAATCAGGAGGAGAAGCCACATCCACTCACATTCACTCCTCACGTCCCCACCACCCACCTCCTTTCTACCATCCCTTTTCCTTGCCTATTGTTCATTTCCTCATCTAATTTTTCTGAAGTCAGTTCAAGAAAACCCAGTCTCTGATTAATTTCTCCCTCTTGATTTTTGTTTGCATTTCTTGTTTTGTTTTGTTGGATGTTTTAATTAAGTTTATTTGGATTAGATTTTGTTTTGCACTGCGTTTCCTTTGCCGAGAGGAAATGAACTCAAAGGTCGCTGTAACATTACTTGCACATCTGGAGAATGGTTACCCTCTGAGGAAACATGTAAGCCAGATATAAGGTGTGTAGAAAAGAAGTTTGTGCATTATCATTGTCTTGAAAGAAGAAGCAGTTTTGAGTTCAAAAGGGCCAGTCATTATTCACCAAATTCCTTTGGGGAACAACTTGAACAGCACACTTAGCCATTGCTGAACAATGCTAAGTAAATATAAACAATTACTGTAATATATTAAAATTGTTTGTATAGTGCTCTCCCCAAACTAAAAGTATCCTTGAGTTTAAAAGAAACAATGCCAAGTTTTACTTTTGAAAGTTGTTTTTAAGCCAGGTGATTTTTATTGGCTTATTAGAGAAAGTAAAGCAAACTGGATTTGAGGTACATTGTTCACACAGACAGCAAGTAACAACCTGACATATTCCTTAATCTTGGATTTAGTTGGAGAAACATTGGGATAGCACCTCCCTTCAGCAAAATATAAAGGTTGATAGCAGTGCAATCAAAGTGTCGCAGCAGTCCCATTGGGTAACACACACTATTGGACTGGCTGTTGGGCATATCGGGGACAAGGCGGGAGACGGGCAGTGTGTAATGGGATGAGATAGGCTATCTTTATTGTCAAAACATAAGAATGAAGGGGGGAAAAAGATACAGATTAGCTTTCCTGACAGTCGGCCTTTTGAAGTCGGTGCCAAAGTGCATTAGGGGCTGTTATTCCCTCGGTTGTACGCTCGCAAATACAGAACCACTGACAGGAAAAGGCGAGACTTGCCCCCTAATCAACTGATAATGGGTCACACTGTCCATTTGTCGTAGCTGCCCGCCATCCTGCGTGCACACTCACGGCACACTTGCTTCACACAGTCGCCTGTTGCAGGCCTTTGTTTCATTAGGTCAGGGTGAATGGCCCTAAATGGCTGTTGAGGACTGTAATATCACAATAGTTAATTATTCAAGCATACACTGTCTGATCTTTACAATGTAAATCATGTTTTTTGGGTCAGGTTTACAAAACAAGGTACGCATCATGCATGACCTTTGACCTGCTTGTCTGGGGCCAGGAAGTCCCACCCTTTTTATTCTATTGTCCACTTCAGTGCAGCATCGCCTCAAACTCAGCCCTCTGGCGTTCGTTTTGAAAGGCCAAATCAAGGCTGAGCAAAGCAGCTTGAACCTGGACTTGGTGTACGCTGATGTCCAGCAATTTGTGTTCTTAAACGTCTCCTACTATTTTTAGGCATATATTATTGGTCTCAGATATATACAAATATATAAAAAACATGTCTATGAAGTGTTTTGCTCAAAATACCAAACAGATCACCCATTTAGCCATGCCTCATACCCCTCTATTTCAGGCCTGTTAGAGAAGTGCTGATTCTGGGTCCCTAGCTAATTGAAAAACAAATATTTAAAGAAAGAGGGGGAGGGCTTATGCCTGCTCAGAATTCTACCCTAAATGCTGCCGTGATGAAACGCCAAATCATCTTCAAGACCACATCAATGATTATTTCTGAAAAAGTGTGGAGCTCGAATGCTTATTTTCTTGCAGGTTTACCACAAGGTGAGTTCCTTTTTTTATTTCCTGCTTTTTTACACATACTCTCTCCAGTACAGCATTAGCTCTGAGTGTTAGCGATGCTTGCTAATGTAAACAAAGACCATATTACGTCCAAAACACGTTCTGCATTGTTTCTGATAGCGATGTTTCTAATAGGGCTGTGGGTGTAAAGCCATCCCACATTTCTGATATTACGTCATATTGGACGCAAATCTGGATCAGCTCCGTTGTACCCACGTTTTTAGAGATTCGGGTACGGAGGAAAAGAGAGAGGGTTTTGTTTTCTGACCCTGACACACCGGGGACACATATTAAAGACATAAAAAAGTGCATTTTGCATGATAGAAGACCTTTAAAGGTGAGGTGAGTAACTACAGACACTCAGTTACAATACATTTGCCAAGAGTCATCCAGCGTGTGCAGCCACATCAGAATGCACCACCCTGCCTCTTCCTGCACTGATAACATGGTGAGAGACAGTTGGGCGGTGTAGTGTTGGGCAGAGAGAAAGTGTGTGTGTGCGTGCGTGCGTGCGTGCATGCGTGCAGGAGAGGGGGGTGGTTCGGTGTCAGTTCCTTGACTTTCCCTTTCCTCGGCCTCCATCTGAGGAAGTGAATCCTGCTGAGTGTCTATTCACTGAGAAACAAGACAAGCACTTGAGATGTCAAAGCCTAATTTCTGTTTTAAAATGACTATCTTTAAAATCCTGATTCACTAATTTTCTCTCCTATATTTGCTGATTCCTTTTTCTATTTTAGTGTTCCTGCCAATCACTGATAACCCCGCAGAAGAAGAAAAACCCAGCTTGCAGCAGTGATTTGTATTGACCATGAGGTGCAGTCCGGCAGTGGCTCAGTCAGTAGGGGCTTGGACTGGGAGCTGTAGGGTTGCCGGTTCAAGTCCCTGACCAGACCTAAAAAATATGGAGTGTGAACTGCTACTTGGAGAGGTCCCAGTTCACCTCCTGCCCTGCCGTGGTGCCCTTGAGCAAGGCACCGGACACCCCCCCCCCCTCACTCCCATTGCTCCCCGGGCGTTGTACACTAGCTGCCCACTGCTCCTAGTACTAGACTCCTGGTACTAGGATGGGTTAAATGCAGAGGCCAAATTTCACTGTGTGTGCTGTGTGCTCTGCATGTGTGACCATTAAAGAGGGTTTCATCCCTTCCAATTCTATTCAGAGAAATCCATTTTGAAAGAACAAAGCAGGGTAGGCTAACCCGAGCAGGAAAGATCTCGTTTTCTGTGCTGTGTCTTTGCAGGAAACCCAAGCGTTCCCTGGGCCATGTACTCCCATCTCCCATCCTGAAATAGGGGAGTGAAATGCTGAAAGCCAGAAGGAGGCAGGGGGAGGAAGGAGGATGGGGGCACCAAAATAAAAAACTAATAAGAATGACTTTATTCCCATCTCCAGCCCGCAGATGTTTGCTTCCTTCCTTTCCCTTTCATGTCTGATGAAAATCTCCTCTCCTGTTCGGCTTTGAAGGGAAACATTGGTGCGGGTAATTGTAGTTATGAAAGTGTTTGTTGCTTTTTTTTGATTGAGTCATTCCCTGCATTTGTCATGAAGGCTGATATCTTTCATCTGTGTTGCTTGGGCCAGACTTGAGCATTCTTCCATGTTTATCATAAGGACAGGAAGATGCAGCTTCGCCTTGCCACCCCTCCCTTCAACATCCTGGGATCTTCTGGAAAACTTCCCTAACAAGGATGTCTCTCCAGGGTCATATGGAGCTTAGTGACCTTTGCTTTTTCATAGATAAAGCTATTTAAAAAGAATACGTTGTCCCCAAAACTATCAATTGTATATCAATGAATCCCACTATGTTACCTTGAATTTCTGAAGAACACTTTGTTATCTCACATGCCTCCAGGGTGAACAAGGAATCCAAAAAGAGGAAAGACTTCTTGATGAATTGAAGTAAAGGGGGCCAGTTCAACATCAGCAAAGCGATATCAAACCATCCATTTACAAACTCTCTCATAACTTGTGCAGTGTAATCCCATTTTTCACAAAAACATGCATTTTCACCTAAACCTTAACATTAAAAGCTCACCTCATGATAGAGCAGGCTTACTGCTCCTATGTGGGAGTACTGTTTATGTGGAAGATTATACTAGTTGTGTGAGATAAACACAAACGTTATTTTGAAAATAAATTTGTATTGTCCACCAGTGTAGAAATGTGTCTTCAGCTCACCAAATAACACAATAAAATCAGACAGAGGGTAAAAAAAAATAGGACACATTACACGATAAAACATCTCATGTCAATGTCAGTGGCTTTATCACTTTGTTAAGAACATTGATGGGACTTGGGATTAAGAACTTTTTTAACATGTCTTACATTTACAGGGACTCACTGATTAGAACAACAATTGTGGGTAGTGAAATATTCCTTTGAGTGCTGTTTTAGATCACTCACAGTTGAATACATGTACAGGTGTTTTATATAAATCTCTCTGTGCTCATTGGATGAAAGAGTGTGGGTATTTAATATTGATTGTATTGAAGCATATTTAGCATGCAATCACAGCAAACTGAGATATGCACAGACTCAAAACGATGAATAAATATACAGTAAGTGCAGCGTTATTGTGATTGGGCTATAGATTCTTTACAACAAAGTAACTGTAGAGAAACTGACCGTGATGCACTGAGTCAACCTCAAGCGTTCCAGGAAGCTACAATATGACACACTACGACCTTTTAATCTGCCATTAATTTAAGCTTCCGTATGTGATTACACATGTCAGACCCCTGAGACACCACGATTCCTCTCTTTTCTTCTCCCTCATTGGAATTATCTGAAAACATTTTATGACTCTCCCATCTATTGTTCTGAGAAAGATAAAAATAATATGTCCATGTGACAGTGGGTGTTTCCAGTGGTGGAGGTCTAGGGTTTACAGGGTTCAGGGGGGTCATGCTGGCTCCCCAAACACAGGAAGGCAGCACCGTAAGTCTCATCCAGGGGTGTCAAGGCTGGACACTTGTTGTGTTCCCTCATAGACCCTCACCTTCAACTGTGTCTATTAATAACATCAGGGACATCACAGTGACCCGTCCACTTATGATGGGTGGGATGAGCTGACAGAAGCAAGGGCATGCTGGTTTTAAATGATTAAATTGTCAAGAGTAGTTTTTTGTAACTGTAAATATACTGCATATTCTAGAAATGATAATGTGTTAAAAATAATTTTGTGTAAGTTGGTGAGTATAATCTTGATGTGGAAAAGAGTCCAAAACTATCTTTAACTACCTTTAAATATGAAATATCGTGAGGGAGGGTGGGGGGTCATTGTGTTAACATAAGTAGGCTAATCATATGTCCTTTGTAAGGTTGAATTGGAGGCGTGTGCTGTAGGAGTGGGAGCGCGCAGAGGAAGGGAGGGCAATCTTGTCCGGACGCTAATAAGACCCAATGGCTGGTGCAAGGTGGCCAGGAGCTCTGAGACGCGACACAAGACGGTGGACGAAGGAGAGGAAGAGAGGCAGTAAAAAAAAATCTTAGGAGAAACTTTTCTGGATGGACCGAGAGGATGAGAGCGCTGCGGGAGTGCCTATAGGAACTGCAGGGAGCCGTGCGTGGGGCTTTTAGCGTGCGTCACGTCAAAGGAACTGCTTGGAGCGAGAAGCGGTGAGTGACCAGACACACCCGAAAAACACCTGCGGCGAGTACGTCAGGCACCTGCCAAGGACATATGGGGATGTTTGTGGCTTAGAAACAGCTGATAGTTGGCGATATATTTTGGACAGAAACCTTAAAAATCTAGTGAGTCTTGCTGCTGGGGGGCAAAGTTCATAAACTCTGCATGTCAGCCAATCAGGACCTTTCTTTGAGCTATGACTTTTGCTCAAACTGTACAAACCTTAAGAAAGTCAGAACAAATATCGTTTTTGACAACTATAAAACTCTTTCTTTCCAAGAGTAATGCAGTAAATATAACTTCCTGTTCTTGTTTTCATATTTTCATCAGCTCTAGTACCACATGATTTGGAATGGACCAAGATTTGACTCTCATTTACATCACACATCTGGCCCCGGGGTATCACTGTGATCCGCTGACTCCTGGGAGCCCCAACCCTCCCCAATGAAACAGTCCTGGTGGGCCCGCCTGGCACAGCTCTTCCTGCTCGCTGTGTGGACCTGCATGTGGCTGGTCCAGGGATGCGGGCCGGGCCCTGGGTATGGTGTCCGCTCAAGGCCCAGGAGACTCACAGCCATGCACTACAAGCAGTCTTTCCCCAACTTCTCAGAAAACAATCTTGGTGCCAGCGGGAGAGCAGAGGGCAAGATCTCACGCAACTCTGAGCGCTTCAATGAACTTGTGTGCAACTACAATCCAGACATCATCTTCAAAGATGAGGAGAACACCAACGCAGACCGCTTCATGACTAAGGTGAGACTGGTGTGGTTTATCCAGTTAATTTATCTAATGTTTTAAGGATGTTGTTGAATAGGATGATAAACTGGTTTGCTTGTTTGTAATAACCCCAAGTGATGCCCATTGACAGTTGTATTGCAGGTACAATAAAATAGGCATCCAAGGCAGAGAGTAACCTGAACTTTTTCAAGCCAACCACTCTTCTGGATGATTGTTTAACTACATTTCATGAAAGGATAGGCAGCAGTTCACGGCTCACACCCTGCCACCCAGAATGGCACCTTATCAAATCATTCATTGTTAGCCATACCTGCTCTTTGCCAGGCTCCTAACACAAACAAATGTTCCACACAGTGTGTAGTTTTAACAAAGTACCCCCTCCCTTTTCTTGAGATAAGAAGATCAGGATGTAATTCAACACTACCTCTTAAAGAGACTGCATTCCCCTTAAGGAACACTTCCTTTTAATCTTTAACCAAAGTCTTTGTTAATGGAAATCAAACTATTTCTATGACAGGTTCTCAGGGCCACTTGAACTTAAATGCCTTAATGTTTACTTGGGACAGGTATCCAAATTCAAATCTCCTACCTAGAAAAGACTATCTTGGCATAGACTTGCTTTTTGACAAAACATTTGAAATGCCACACTGCTGAATATGACCAAAGGGTTTCTAAACACTAAGATGTCGCCTTGCTCTCGATGCTGTGGCTTTCTGTGATTGTTTAAGTTACAAATGTGTGTTCCTTCCCCTCCCCGTGTGATTGTATGTGATGGAAATCTGTGGTCCTTTAACTGTGCCCAGTTTGTGTGTGTGTGTATGTGTGCCTGTGCCCCTCTTTTGCCCAGATGTGAAAGACTCTCTTTGTGTGTCATTTGGATACTCTGAGGGGTCGCCTATACAAAATTCCCGCCTGCTGAAGTAACGGCACTGTCGGAAAAGCGACTATTGTAGTTCTGACAATGAAACGCCTCTCTTCAATGGCATTGCGAGAAAAATGTACCCAGTTTGTTTTCTGTTCCTCTCGCTTTCTCACTCTTGCTGTCACATTCCCATGTCATGCCCATACATTCCTCCCCTCTGCCCTCTCTCACTTTACTCCCAACATCACCCCGCCGCTACAGCGCTTTCTTCTCACCCAACCCTTTCTCCCTCAATCTCTCCCATTCACATCCTCACCACTTTTCTCCCAACACTAATTTTTTTTAACTCACTTCGCAAGATTTAGGTAATCAATTTAATGTCACAAAACCTGCCATATCACAAGTCACAAGAGAAATATGCGTTCAGGAGAAGATGATGAGTGTATCACTTTGGCTGCTGACGTTATCGTTTTTTAAGCTTGATATTTGTGACAATGCTGACACAGTTTGTACCATCATGGGCAGTGGGGGTGTTAAGAGTCACTCTGCACATTTCCGATCAAATGTCTTGGGTGAAACCGAGAAAACTCATGCCTGGAACAAACTGGAAAAGGCAGAGAATGGCCTTGATTATACTGTCACCCTGTAGAAAAGGCCAAGGAATGTGGCAAACTGGCTACAGTAGCTTTGTTCTGTTGCTCTGATTGTTGGAGCAAGGTTGAGTTGGCCTTTAGCAGAGTAAAGGAGGAATTGTGTGATGATGCCAGCAGACAAACAATTATAACTTAGGAGACAGAGACGTTGTAGAAATACGTCTTTTCTTCTGAGTTTTACTGAAATCTGTCAGTGCACTGAGGTGTAGAGTAGGCAAACATACTGCAAATACTTCTTGTACGTTTAAGCTGTGCCATCCAGCCTGTTAATAAATGATTACAAGGGTTCCTTCAGCTTGTGTGAAGTTCAGGCATGCCTTTCACTGTACATGGCCAATGCTACGGATCGGTGGAATACAAATAAAATGAGTCCATAAAAATAAATCAATAATCCTTTTGTAATATGTAATTGAATGTACTTTTATATCAAAAGATACAGAGAAACACATACATCCAACATACAATGCATTTTAAAATGCAAAATAAAAGAGACAACAATTTAGAATTAAAGGTTAAAATTGATACAATCCACACATTATACGCACAAAGGGTACCGTTGAATATAGATTTAAGAACTAAGGATGTTGAACAGTACATATTTGCTATTAGAAAATGGCTATATTAATATTTTTTGAAACATATTTTGCTATTAGAAAAAGAAACATTATCATATGAGATAGGAAACTTGTTAGACTGTTGTTGTGATGAATTAGTTACCTGATTTGATCCCAACACTACACCTTTCTTTAGAATAATGTTATACTAGAGCCTGATTGATAGTGGAAAGCTTTTTTCTTATAGCATAACCAAACATGCTTGATAAGGATCTCTGTATGTACTGGGTGGGAAATGATGGACAATCATTTTGAATGATCTGTGGTTTGTAAAAGATCCAAAACATATTTTTCATCGACCCACATATGTGCTCATAGCAATTTATCTTTGATATTGGCTAATTTATTCGTGAATAATTCCAAATTGAACACCTCCCCTCTGTCTCCTTCTGTCTAGCGCTGTAAGGACTGTTTGAACAGGTTGGCGATCGCAGTGATGAACCAGTGGCCCGGGGTACACTTACGTGTGACGGAGGCCTGGGATGAGGACGGACACCACCCTGCCAGCTCTCTGCACTACGAAGGCCGGGCCGTGGATATAACCACTGACGACAGAGACACAGACAAGTATGGTCTTCTCGCCCAGCTGGCTGTGGAGGCCGGCTTTGACTGGGTCCACTACGAGTCCAAATATCACATCCACTGCTCTGTAAAAGCTGGTAAGTTTAAGAAGGGAGCTTTCACGTGTCAATGTGTTCAGTGGTGGAATAGTTAGTTAGACCCTTCACCTAATTAAAAGTACTAATACAGCTGAGAAAATTCTCCAGTTCAATAGAAATACAAAAGTAAAGTACAATTACCTTGAATTTGTTGTCTTCTAAATAATTGTACTTTCTACTTTCTAACTCTGGTCATATTACATCACTTCGCTACATGATGTATCAAGACATTTAGGACAAAAAAAGGATAGGTTATATCATCTTGACTGTTTCTGCTAATCTTCCTGCAGATCACTCTGTTGCTGTGGAGAAAGGGGGCTGTTTCCCAGGCTGGGCCCGGGTCACTGTTGCTGGAGGGGTGCAGAAGAGCCTGTCGTCCTTGGCTCTTGGGGACAGAGTCATGGCCCTGTCTGCGACGGGCAAAGTCGTGTGGAGCCAGGTCCTCTTGTTTCTGCACCAGGATCAAGAAAGCTGGTCTACTTTTCTGTTTCTGGAGACAGAAGATGGTCATAGATTGGCCCTCACTCCAAATCACTTACTCTTTTTCGCCCCCCTTTGCAGACACCACAGCAGTGAGTATCAGGCTCAGTTTGCTAGTAGAGCCAAAACAGGAGATTGTGTTCTCATCCATACAGCTCAGGGTCAAGTGCGTCCATCACGGATCATCTCAGTTTCAGTAGAGGAGAGTGTGGGTGTGTATGCGCCCTTGACAGAAGCTGGAACTGTGTTTGTTGATGGGGTCCTGGCATCCAGCTATGCCCTGGTGGAGGACCACAGACTCGCACACTGGGCATTTGGACCTGTGCGACTCCTCTCCTCATTCAACCAGCTGCTTTTGGGGGAGACAAGGAAAGACCACCAGACCACAGACAGTGAGACAGCTTGCACTGAGACTCCATTTCATTGTAGCACTTTGGCATACAACGCAGACGTGTATGTGAATAATGACACTCTGAACAAACAAGATGGTCAGAGTCAAACTCTGAGGATGGAAATGAAAGAGAAGCAGACATCAAATGTGCACTGGTATGCTAGATTACTATACCGTTTCGGATGTATCTTGTTAGACTCAAGCTCATTTCATCCTTAAAAGCCTGAAACTATAATCAGTAATCATTGCACTATTCAATGTTAAAGCTCTAAAGCATTCACCCTAACACTTCCTTATTTTCTTCAAAAAATGAAAGCACTAGAATGGCTTGCTTGCTTTTTTTATACCCGTGTTTGCATTGTAAACTATCATAATGATATACCTGAAACTACTTAATTAATATTTTTTAAGAGATGACAATCTGAGAAGGTTACTGTAAAAAATGATATTGAAAATAACTGTATAATGCTCTATTTGTACATCATGTTATTTCTGTTAATTATTTGGGTTATATGTGTAAAACATATATCTTATTCTAATGTGATAGGAATTAATTTTCCCACAACAATAGAAACTTTATTTTTGTACTTTCTGAATCATAATATATATAAATGTTAAATTGTATTATAATAATTACAATCTATGTATTGTATGTCACATGTCATGCCATAAAATCAGATTAAAATTTCGATTTATCAAGCAACAGCCTGGTTTTCTCAGCTTTAGTTTCAATTGTGTCTGTCAAGCTGATTTGTCATTTGCTTGTTTAGCAGAACTGAGTGTGAAAAACCTGAGATGCATGCACAAATATCTTTCCCTTGGTCTTAGTTGAGCATTATGTCTCAGTGTTTAAGAGCTCTGTGGAAATGAAGTCCAGCAGGCTTGCAGGTTAATGAAAAGCCCGGACGTACTTAATATTCCCCATACTGTGCCACCACCTTGACTTTATCACATACTTGATCACATAGCTGCTTCAAGGGAGTGTTTGATTTTCTTACAATCTTAAGGACACAGTTTTTCTTTTTTAGCAATCACTGATCAAATTGGGTCACAAGTATATCTATTGATGGTGTTGTACAGTTCATTGTTCACATAACTTTCTATGGTTACCAGTCCCTATGTACACTTTTTACAAAACAGATGTGCCCTTTTCAAGTTAATATTATTGGATTTAGTTTACTTTTAAAAGGTTTATATGTATGTGTAAATGCCATATTCAGGACAGTAATATAGGGTTATACACCCTCTTGTGGAGAAAGCTGATATCAAGCCTGAACATTTCATTTACAATAAATGCACTTGTACATGCAATAACAACTCTAGATAATAAACCGTAGTTCAACAAACTTTGATTTGATTTGTACTTTGTATTACTTGTAGTATATTAGTCAATAAATACAATGAGGTGGATTAATGTGTTCTCTGACAAAACAGTACATGTCTAACTGAAGTATTCAACACCACGTTATCACACCATGAACCTAAACAGGTCCACAAACTGCATTATGTTTATTCAGAGCTGTTTAAAGTCAATAACTCTTACAAATACTGAGCACTCAAACTGCATTCTCTTCTTTAGGTTTATGTTCTGTTGTAAACATCTGTGGAGTACTGGAGGGGATTATCCTTGAGTTACAGGAGGCAGATGGGAAAGCACCAGCTCCACTGACCGGCCAATAGGATCAGCTGATGTCCTAATACCACCCTCTATTTACATCCATCAGCCAATCAGTCACTGTCTTCCAAACAGTCTCAGCCCCCCAAAATCTAATCCAATTTTGCCAAAGCTGAATAGGGAGTTAAGTAATCCTGTCAGGGTGACCAATAATAACCTATTTTCCAAATTAAAACCTGCACACCCCACATTCAGACAATGAGAAGAACATATTTTCTGATCTAAATATAATTCTGTGTGTATGACAATATTCATTTAAAAATGAAAGAGAAGGCTGCATCAGTGGAGATTTGTTATAAATGTGTTGTGAATTAAAAACATCTATTGAGTGCCACAGAAGATATTCCCAAACATTATCAAATGTTCTGCTGAAATCGGGGTAGGCTTGTTTTCTATCATGAACAATAAAGAGTAACTCCATTTGTGATGATAATAATAATAATAATAATATAATCTAAGAAACCTTGACCTTGAATGACTTTAATCATAGTAACAAGTTACTCACTGACTAATCCAAAGAACAATTCTTTTTTTTTAAAAGGGGGAGAAAATCAAAGTCAATATGAAACCACATTTATTCTTCAAAAACTAAAGGATGGAAGGACAGCCTTTTAAAAAACAATGTCTTATAGTATCATTAGGAATGGCTATCTACCAGAACAATCTGTAACAATGTTAGGCTCCTAACTAGAATGTGTGGGTGTGAATCAGCATTTCTTAAGTCTTGGATTCTGGTCACATTTGGAAGACAATTCTTTATTTAGCTGCATGCTTTAGAAAACCAACTGCATTCATCCGGTTGAAATAATTATTGTAAAATGTTTTATCTTCAGTGGTTTCAACGGAGCCCTGAGGCCTTTAGATGCCTCTGCACATATGCATTACCAAAGATTTTTCACAGTGCAGGGTCAGCTGCAGATCACCCACGCTGCAGCAGGTGCCCCAGGTGTATTTGTTCACAATATCATTCCAATGTCATTCAAGTTTTCCTTGATGTACTGCTTCATGCTTTTTGTTCACGGACCATGAAAATATGACATGGGGAGGTTGGTGTTGTGATTTAAGAAGCAGAAAAATAAGAGGATTTCTGAAAACTTAATTAAATGTAATTTTAGACTGTGCTGTTCAAAGGTTTTGATTGAAGCCTGCTTTTGATTTGGCCCTAATCTGCAGAACCATTGAAAGTTGCTGCTTGCAAAGTCACGCAGTCCCTTGGTTTACCTAAAACCTTAAACATTTAGAAATTGAGCGTTCTTGAACCCATCCTTCCTGAGGCCCCCATGCCACAAGGGGTTTCTCACAGTGATAAGGCAACAGAATGACAGAGTAGGCCAACCTCTCATCCCCACCGCCATAGGATCTTTATAATGTTTACCCTCAGTATACTTTATGATTGCTTCTTATCTTAGTTGAAGACTAAGGGTTGATAAAAGGTGTACACCACCTACGTGGATGGACAAAACAATGTTGCCCCCAGTCGCAAGGGATACAGAAACAGTTCTTTTTGCTCAATATTATCAGTGAATCTGCTGAAAACTAGGTCATGGTTTATTTCACATCCCTATAGTTTAAAGTAATCTATAAATCATTTCGCTCCAGCAAAACGCGCAATGTATGGTATGTAACAGTATGGTAACAGTAGGAGAATAAAGTAACATACGCAGAATAAGTAATTAGCAACCACGATGAAGTGCACAGTACACATTGTTTATGTTAATTACAAAATGAATTTGCACTAAGAATTATGATCCTATTAGAAGTCATTAATATCGGTCCTGATTTTCAAAACAGATGCATTTGTCCGTCGGCATATCAGAGGGGCTTCGGTTCTACAACTATAACAATCTGATGAAAAATGGCTTCCCTGGATCTGAACATCTAATGAGTTGATATCATATATCCACCATATTTGAGTGGTGGGAGCTTTCGAGATTAGACCCGTATGTTGTATGCTAAATATCATATTGGCACAAATAATCCATAACTACACTAGAGCTGTAACACGGTTTACTGTTATCTAGTGATACATACAAATGTTTTTATCGTTCTTTTGCATGAATAATTTGTTGACGTAGTTGTTATTAGCTAGCTCTGCTAGCACTCGGCGGAGCAGCAATGTGCAGAAGCAACGCAGTTCAGCAAAGTGAAGCGATGCTAGTGTCCCGTACATGAGTACTACAAATACAAAGTTGAGCTGCACATTTAGGCAGATACATGTTTGCAGTGTACAACAACTAACAGTAAACAATATTGTCTTTAGTCCCAACAAAGTTTTGCACTGTAGTTTTAGCATGCACTATTTTGTGCAAACTAGTAAATTAGTAGCTTTAACGACCTCGCGAGCGAGATTCCAGAACAGAGCAGAAGCTAGCTCCTGTTAGCATTCAAGCTAAATCCCCCAGCAGGAGCGAGATATCTGATTAGTTTCTGGATTCACAGATTGATGCTGTGGAGCCTATGAATGGACTGGTTAAAGACTTGTGGCGTTGTTTTATAGTTCCCCGGCAGTATACGACCACTCTACACAAAGTTCGATGTGCTGGATACCAAGCTAACCATAGCATTATCCATCTAGTTAAGGAGCTAGCTGCACTGCCTGCCTTCCGCCGAGGTGCACTTCCCCCACTCTCCCTCCAGCCGGCTAGCCGCAGCGTTAGTCCGGTACATAAAATGAAGCGACCATCAGCGTTTTGGGAAGCTGTGTGGCTGTTTGGATTTTGCTGATGTATGAGGAGACGATATTGTTTTTGTGAGGTGAGCTTGTTTTTATTATGGCCTCCTTCAACTTCTTGCAACAGACATACCTAAAGACATATCAACCCTGACCTTAGACCGGGTAATGTTAGCTCTGCTTCGGTAACACTTAGCTGTTAGCTTCAACCAAATGGAGGGGTCTACTTGCTGGAGAACTAGCTATGTTACCTGGGTGCTAACTTTACGTTGAAATATGTTTTACGCTGGCTGTGCCCAAGGTATGATAACAAGAGTAGCCGATTAACATTTTAGAAGTTCATTGGCGTGTGTATAAGATAGGGTGCATTTCTCGTAGTTTTGCCTCTTTGGGACACTTTGTTGCTACGTCACCATTGGTAGATGTTGGCTTTTCCGTTTCAACCTCTCGCCGGTGACACGGACACGGCTATTTGCTGGACGGAACCAACCCTTTGAAGTCGGTGTTTACATTGAGGAATAGTGCTTAGCTTTGCAGTTATTAAACTGTACAATCTTACTAGCTTCTGTCGAGGCGCTGAAAAATAAATAGCTGCTGCTTTGACTGACATTACAAAACAACAACACATACATTAAAGTTAATTTGTAGCGTTAACACTTTTAACGTTAACTTAGCTAGCATGGTGTTAAGACGGTAACTTGGCCATCATGTCATCCCTTTTGCTCTGATCAGTGCCAACTTCATTTTAGAGACAAAGCCGTTTCACTATGCTTATTATACGTGATGTAGCACAAGGTTTTTGTAAGACTTGGTTTTGACGTTAGTTTGTTGTCAAGAAGAGAGTGCGTTTCCAGTATTGCTGCCACTGAATGCGTTTGTTACAAAGATGTAACGTTAATGCTTCATAGAGAAATTAATTTGTCCATCAGCTGGGTTTGCATCATGGCGTTCACGGCTTATTTTGCCATATGCCAAAAAGCGTTTACATGTAGATCCAGACATGGTGTGTGTGTAGTCCAAAGGGTCAGTATGTTGCATATTACCTGGGGAGTTTTGGCTGGACATGCATCCAAAAAAAACTACTAAATGATTATGACAAAGATGCACTGTAATCGATTTGGTGTAATAAATAAATGCATTCTGAACTTCTGAAAAATAAATAATCTGTTCTATGGGTCCTCGGTTGGGATCTCCTTGCTGCTGCTTCTGTGATAATGAAAAGGAAACATGTCACAAAGTGTGTGTTGGCTCACGGGATGATTTCACATGTATGGTGGCACAGTTTCTTGTTGTTTTAAATAACAAAACAGTGCAATATTTTCAGCTAGATTTATATTTCTAAGCAACCGTCACATATATTGTCATGTGAGCCCATTTCATCAGGACATACAGCATGGCATCACTGACGGTTTTGTCGTCACCTATATTCTTTTGTGACATGAGATTTAAAGCTATATAAACACATATTGGCCATTCTGTGATATAGGCCTACTATGAGTAAAACACACCATTCCAATGGAAGCTGATCTGCTCATGTTTAATTGTGGTCTGTTAGTGGCGTTTACACGTTCAATAACATGACTGTATATTACTAACTATGTGAATAAAATTAAATGGTGATACAGCCAAGTCTTGCATAATTTATTTGACAGTATTATTTGATAATGTCGTGAATCTCACAGCGGAACCATGAAGCGACCGATAAATGTTTTGCACGAAAGAAGCTCCGCTGCAACAGGAAGTTCTCCATACGGAAGTTGTGTTTTCTTTGTGTATCCCGATTTATGGTTGTTTTATTTGGGGAAAACACCATTTTAGTTTTATCATTGTGTGCTTTTTCACGCTGCCGTTTCACCGATTTGGATTATGCATTGCCTGGTAAATGATAACTTTAATTGTTTAAGCGGTTTCCGAACGATCTCTGTCCTGTAACACTCGCGCTATTTTCATGAGTTTCAGAGGAAGCTCGGCTGCATTAGTGCTAGCGTTAGTCAGATTAACACAAGGAAATAATCTAAAGTGAGCACCCAACAGCCATGTTTCATCGGTTGCATTGTTTGTTCTAAATCTGTTTGAGAAAAGTGGTTTTGGATTGTTAGTGAGGCTACTGTATACTATGTTTTGGAAAAGAAAAATGCATTTTAGGAATGTATTTTCATGATGATAGACATATGTTGGCTAATGAAAAGGACATTTTATATTTCTAAGTAGTTCCACTTGGTTGTTTACTTTATGTGGGAGAAACTACCAATCATATGCCTTTTTAGTAATGCTTCTAACATAGATATTTTCCTCTACATTCATTGGTCAGTGATGGCACACTCATGTCTTGCATAGCCAGTTATGAGATAAAGGAACATTTGAGTTAAATTAATTAATTTCTAATAAACATTAACAAGTTGATTTTACTTCTGTTTCTGAATTGCAGATCTCTGTCAAGGAGGTCAACATCAATACGGGGGATGGACGAGCAGAAAACAAACTGCGATGAAAATGAATCTGAACCAACAGGTAATGCGTTATTCAAATGTCACCATTTCCAAACATCATCCACTATTAATGTACACTTTTCTGCTGGAAGATAAATAATTTGCCTTTGGACTTAAAGAGAAAGGCACAGGGCTGAGAACAAAATATATTTGAATTTGTACAAATCATTTATTAGAGGAGCTAATAGCAGGCAAATCAAATTGGGGTTAGTCAAATTCAATTATTCTCTTTCTTTTTCATTCCCTAGCTGATGATAATACCCCTACGAAGAAGCTTGTCTCCTCTGAGGAGGAGTCCAAAGCCCTTCCTGCTGCTGAGGACCTGTCTGGTGCTACCTCAGCCCCGTCCAGCACACCTGAGTAGGTTATAAATTCCTATCAAAAATGTTTAAGTCGATAGTCTATATGTCAACAAGCTACTCATTGTTGGCAAAACCAAAAATGGAATCTCTGATTGTATTTTTTTTTACTGTACAGTGGTAGCGTCCGAGCCTGTGCGCTCTGTAACTGTGTGGAGCGGAGCCTGCACGGCCAGCGGGAGCTGAGACACTTTGGGCCGTCTTCTGAACGGCCGACCCTCAAGCCATCAGCTTCCCTACTGCCACAGCCCGGAAATGATGACCTGTCTTCCATTGGATTTTCCGACTCCCCCTGTCTGGCATCGTTCTTTGACGACTCAGGTTGAAAACAAAACATTATTTTATTATATTTTGTTTATGTACAATAACAAATAACTTTCAGGAATCAAGCATATTATAGGTTCGAAATCGTTTAGAAATGCAGCACACAGGTGTAGAATTGGTGAAATAATGTTAGAGATGTCGCTGACGCTGTGCTTTATATTAAACAGGGGGCTGTTTGGTTCATCACTGGTGTGCTGCGTGGTCGGAGGGGGTGAAACAGGTGGAGGATGAGGAGCTGGAGAATGTGGATAAGGCCGTTATCTCAGGGACACAGCGGGTAAGTTCACTGTCCATTGGTTTTGATTATATAATATCAGGAGAGAATATAGGAATGAACAGGTTTCCTTAATAAATCTTTGTTTCCATTGGTTTGTTTAAGCTTTGCGAATACTGCAAAAGGCTGGGTGCAACCACTCGATGCCATGCTGAGGGCTGCTCGCGGTTCTACCACTTCCCCTGCTCGGCGGCCAGTGGATCCTTCCAGTCCATGAAGCAGCTGGTCCTCCTCTGTCCAGAGCACATAGACAAGGCGGAGGAGTTGGGTAAGAGAACCAGACATCCTTGTCCAAATTGTGATGTCTACTTGGTGCTTGCTCACAGCCAGGCTTATACTAGGCGTAGTATAGTGTTGTACTATAGGAGAAAATAAGGGGAAGTGTATACACTAACATTGTTGAATTTAGCAAGAGCTAAATTACTTGCAATAATAGCTATACTCTGTTCAGCTTGTCTGCTGATTTATATTTCTGCTAAAATACAACAGATTAATTATTGAATCAAAAACTGAAAGGAAATTATTATTGTATGTTCTTTTATTGAATCGATATAACTGATTCAATGGTTCGCCGAAAAAATAATTGTGGTTACATTTCTATTGGCAGTTTTATTCTGAATTTGGTTTCTTGTCTGTGAACTCTACATTTGAATGCCTTTGTGTAAATCACGTGTCGACTGCCTGCATATGCTGAAAGTTGAAAAAAGCGGACTTTGGGACATGTCATCTCTTGAATGTTGAATATTTTCAGGCTTATAGAAACAATACCTGCTTTGTGAAACAAAACACCAGGCCTCTATTCAAAAGTGGCTACTGGCTTACTATCTTGTGATTTTTGAGTTCATATGTATTTTAATTATTTTCTTTACAGCAGGTGAGGAGTCTTGGTGTGCAGTGTGTGACTCAGCGGGGGAGCTCACAGACTTGCTGTTCTGTACGGGTTGTGGCCTACATTATCATGCGGCCTGTCTAGAGATCGGTGCCACGCCTATCCAGCGGGCAGGATGGCAGTGCCCAGAGTGTAAAGTTTGCCAGACGTGCAGGTAACAAAAACAATTCTTAGATAGTGCCTGAATGTTTTTTATTATATTTCATCCTGTTTTTTGTTGTTGTTTTTTTTAGCTTTTTTTTAATTCTTTTTTTTAAAGATGAATGTCTTTATTATTCATTTATTTTAGGCAACCAGGTGAAGACTCCAAAATGTTGGTATGCGATGCCTGTGATAAGGGCTACCACACCTTCTGCCTCCAGCCAGCCATGGATTCTCTTCCCTCTGACCCATGGAAATGCAGAGTAAGTCACATTTGTCTTTCATCTTGGTACAAATACGTTCCTATACTTCCAAAATGTACCTAACCGAAGAAACCCCTTTTTTAAATCAGGATATTTAGGGCTTCTTTGACTACTCGGTTTACAATTTACACCTTTTTTGTCTGATTTTTCTCAGAGGTGTCGTGTGTGTACGGAGTGTGGTGTCCATGGACTGGGGCTGCCAGGTTCGGCCCAGTGGTTTGACAACTACGCCGTGTGTGAGGGCTGCCAGCGGCAACGCAGCTCTGTGTGTGGCGTGTGCAGCAAAGCTGCCAACACATCTGTCACTCTGCAGAGCTGCAGCACATGCCACAGGTTAGTTTGATGCAGAAGCAAAATAGTGTTCATTTATGCTGGCTCATCGCTCCTTGTCATACAATATTTCTCATGATCTCTTAATTGTCCTAGATCGGTGCACAGTGAATGTTCTTCACCGGGGGAGCTTCCAGAAGCAAAGTGCATTTGCCGGCTTTGCAAGGAGGGTCAGCTGCAGCCTGTCACTAAATCACACACAGCAGAGATACAAACCAGAGAGGCGTCTGAGGAGACTGTGGATTTGGTGGAGGCGACAATCCAAACAGATGCAGACATGGTGACAGAAGAGCACACAGACTCATCAGAGCTGGCACCAGGGCAGAAAGGTGCATTGGAGAAGGTTCAGGACGAGGCCACGACTGATAAAGAGACTCCCATGGTCCTGGGTAAGTCTGCATCATGCACATTAATGCATCTTGTTTGTGCACCTTGGTAAATAAGAAATACATTTTCTCTCTCTTATTCTTTCCAACTGCAGCACTTAAAGCAGTTCAGATTGTTTTTATATGATCGATGTTCTTGATTCTTCCAATGTTTTGGTTGTATCCACATGGTTGAATGCACTTATTGTAAATTGCTGTCGCTAAAACGTAAGCTAATTAAACGATTTGAAATGTCAGGCTGAGATGTGCTTCTAATGTTAACTACCTTTGGCTTCAGGGGTGGAGTCCGCAGTTGTTGAGACACCGGCCGTTGGGGAGAAGTTGAAGCAGGACGAGCTGCAAGGAGCAACAGAAGAATCGCCTTCTGAAGCTCCCGCTGTTCAGACTGAGGCCACAGGTAAACTTGTAACACACTGTAGACATTTTTTAATATGAACACAAAGCAGTAGTTTATTATCTGTATTATGGTGTGCCGTAACTAATGATATATTTGTAAATGTTTACACTAGTGACCACGCATTCCTTAATCTTAATTGTAGATTGTGCAACAAAAGAACAGAGGGCCTCTTGTCTACCTGCTGATGAAGAGAGGGTAACAGAGGCAGTCAGCCGTGGGACTAAAGACGCCCCCCCCCAGGCCCCTCCAGCAGAGACGCAGTCTGACAACCCGAAAGAAGAACCATCACCGGTGTCAGAGCAGGGTCCTGAAAACATGGAGGTGGAGAAGGAGGATAAGCAAGAAACCACTCCATCAGTGGAACAAGAAGTAACATCAGAGCCATTCAAAAATGGCTCCAAAGTCACGCACGTCCCACCACCATCCAGTAAGGGTCCACCAAAGTTACCATCCTCTCCTGCCTCTGTGGACAAAACGGAGCACTCCCCTGTGGATAATCGGCAAGAAAGAAGTCCATGCCCGGACCCTCAGTCTCCTTCTCCTCTTTCTATATCAGGAGACACACAAGAGGCCCTGTCGTGTATGGAAATGGAGCGGAGGTTACTACCTCACTCTGAGGAAGAGGATGATGATGACGAGTATGATGAGCAAATGAAAGGAGATGGACTTATTGAGGACATAAAGCGGGAGCCGGACGACCTGTCTTACCTGAGCCATGGAGACGAGAGCAGCAGCGGCTTTCTGGGCTCTCCAGGAGAACAAGACCCTCAGCTCTCCATGGAGCTCGGCCACTCGCACGCAGATAACCTGCTGTCTGAGACCGATGACTCGCTTCCCTTCGAGCCCCTCAGAGGCGACAGAGAGAAGGTGAAACGCAGAGGGTCCCCCGGCCGCTCGCGGGTCAAACAGGTTGGTCTTTCTTTACTCAAACAGCTGATGATGGTTTTAAATTAAGTTGTTTGTAGGACTTGACATTTAATTGGTTTAACTCTGCTTGTAGGGGCGAAGCAATAGTTTTCCTGGGAAGCGCAGACCCCGAGGAGGCGGTGGAGGGAGAGGGCGGGGTGGGAGGTCCCGCCTCAAAGCCATGGCTTCCTGCATCGACGCTTTCTTGGTGAGCTTTATGAGGTGGTCATAGTCACTCTTTTCATACTTTTGTTATTGATATTTTGATCTTTAACGGTTTATCCCCTTGTTCACAGCTAAGCATGACCACAGACACTGGAGTGAGTAAAGAGGAAGACGAGGAGGAAGACGACACCATGCAGAACACAGTGGTTCTTTTCTCAAACACTGATAAATTTGTCCTGCTCCAGGTACAGCTCTTATGTCATCTTTTTAATTACCCTGTGGCATAACTACAATTTCCACTTTCAAATGCACCGCAAATAGTCATCGTTTCCTCTTTGTTATGTTTTCCTTTCTTTCTAGGATATGTGTGTTGTGTGCGGCAGTTTTGGAAAGGGTTCAGAGGGGCAGTTGTTGGCTTGTGCTCAGTGTGCCCAGTGTTACCATCCTTACTGTGTGAACAGCAAAGTAAGCACAACATTTTCCTTTGTTTTTAATGTGTATTTTTTTCACAGTATTTATAAGAGTAAAATAATTAAACCTGATATTTCCTGTAGATCACCAAGACGATGCTCCGTAAGGGCTGGCGCTGTCTGGAATGTATTGTGTGTGAGATGTGTGGAAAGGCTTCGGATCCCTCTCGTCTGCTGCTGTGTGACGACTGTGATGTCAGCTATCACACCTACTGCTTGGACCCGCCCCTGCACAATGTCCCCAAGGGTGGTTGGAAGTGCAAATGGTAAGAGTAACGTTAACTGACAAAATGTCAACCGCAAAGTTCGGCTCTATTCAACTAATTTTAAGAACCAGTACTTTTTATTTTAATTGTATTTCTTCTGCCACCTGTCCATCATGAAACCAATCGGGAACATTTGCACTACGTCAATTGTACGTCAGTTTGCATGCTGACATCTCGGTCTAGTGAATTAAAACACTGCAGTCACTATTGACGGTGGCTAATACAAATTGCAGGACTGTGTCGCACTGGAGACGTTTGACCAATCAGCGGTCTGCACTGTTTAAATGTCTCCTGGTAAAAAAAAAGACTAGTTCAGTATCATGCAGTATAAATGCAGCATAAGAGCACACTGTTTCATTCAGCATGGTAGCTTTGAATAGGGCCAAATGGAAATGAATACATGTTAATTTGCATATTATGTAAAACACTCATGCCTCAGCCTGCATTAGCAATTCAGAGGCCCATCCCTATGCCTCTTGCTTCTGTAGCAACTGAAACAATATTGCAACACTCAAAATAGTTCCTCTACTTGTTTTCTGTCTTCAATCTTGCATATGAGCTTTATATTCAACACATAGTGCTTCACTACTTTTGTGCAGGTGTGTGTGCTGCGTCCAGTGTGGTTCAAACACCCCAGGTTTCCACTGTGAGTGGCAGAACAACTACACACACTGTGGCCCCTGTGCCAGCCTCGTCACTTGTCCAGTTTGCAGAGAGAACTTCATGGAGGAGGAGCTGCTGCTGCAGTGTCAGTACTGTGATCGGTGGGTGCTGCTCAGGAGAACCACACACACACACACACACACACACACACACACACACACACACACACACACACACACACACACACACACACACACACACACACACACACACACACACACAATAATGTGCCAATAAGAGCAACCATTTAGTCCTGTCCACACTGAGGTCATAGAGGGTTAGCAGGAGCAGCCCTCCAGNATCTTGTGGGAGTGCAGATCCCCTGTCCTCCACCAGGGGGTACTGCAGCACCCTCAGCACCCCTACTTCCCACGGCCCTGGGCCGGGGTTGGACGCTGCAGCTGCGTTGGTGCTGCTGTGACCGCCCAGCAGGCTGGAGCCAGCTAACGTGCTGACGGATGTCGTCCACCTGCTTTTGCTGCCGTCCACGTGCCCTAAAGCCTGGACGGGCCAATCGTCCACCTCGGCCACCACAGCGAGAGCGTCCGCTCTTCGCTTCCTGTCGGCCGAGGGGAGACAGGCNACACACACACACACACACACACACACAATAATGTGCCAATAAGAGCAACCATTTAGTCCTGTCCACACTGAGGTCATAGAGGGTTAGCAGGAGCAGCCCTCCAGATGACGTATAACGATACTAGTTAAACAAGACAGATGAACACACACACACACACACACACACAACTGAGGTATTCATGAGACCGCCACTAATGAAGACGAGCGGGGAATGGATTATTTATGTATTTTTCATATCATGAATTATTCCGTTACATCTTTGATTCGGGGTGTGATTTGTTAAGGAAAGTTTGTGCATCAACGTGTTTCTGTGTGCCTGTGCAGATGGCTCCATGCTGTCTGTGAGAGTTTGTACACAGAGGATGAGGTGGAACAAGCTTCTGATGAAGGCTTTGCATGCACATCCTGCAGCGTATATGTTCCAAAACCCGTGGGTAAGTTCCACAACGACACTATTTAGAAACTAAGATTGGAAGAATTTGCTTTGAAAAACCCTCATAGGATATTTTCTTGTTTACTGATGACATGAATCTTTTTTTTCTCTACCTGCCTTTGCTCGCTGTAGTAGAGTCAGCAATTATGGCTTCAATAAAGATCAAAGAGCCAGGTTAGTGGATTATGCTTACTAAGGTTTATAATCCCAAGCACATTTCCTATGGTCGTCCTTTGTTTGTTTTCTGTTACTCACTCATATTTACAAATGTCACTTTACAGAACCCCAGTTCTACCGGTTGGAGGGTGTGTGGCTGACAGAGTCGGGCATGTCCCTGCTTCGCAGCATCTCCATGTCTCCTCTGCACAAGAGACGGCAGCGCCGCTCACGTCTCGGCGCTCTGTGCTGTGAAGGAGGCTCTGATGGGATGGATCTGAGGGAGGGTGACGAAGGTTCGCACACTTAGTTCAATGGTGTATTCAAATGTTTGTTGGGTTCTGCTCCTTTTCAATGTCAGACTCAATTTGTTATCTTGTTTGTTAAGGATGTGGGGAGCCCATGGAATGTGAATCCAAAATGGAGAACCCTGGTAGCCCTGACAGAGAAGGAGGTGCAGACGTAGGCCCTGATGGCATGGCCGACTGCGATGGTGTCAAAGGAGGAGCAGAGGAGACTGAGGACAGCAAAAAAAGAAAGCGGAAACCTTACAGGCCTGGTAAGCTATCAAGAATTTGCCAAAAGACTTCAAACATCTACAAATGTCTTGAGTACCCACAATATATGAACAAATCATTATCTGTATGTTGTAACAGGAATTGGAGGCTTCATGGTGCGACAAAGGAAGTGTCACACACGGATGAAGAAAGAGTTTTTCGCCCAGCTTGCTGGAGAGACTACATTAGATGGACAGCCAATAGAGAGAACCATTGACGAGGGTTGGTGACAACTTTAGAATTTAATTACATCCAATACAAAAAATAAACACTTATGTATTCAGAAAACCCATTGATGTTTTTTTTTTGTAAATTCAGTTAAATTGTGAAACTGAATTGCATAATTATATGTGCAGGACCTCACCCTGACACAGATAACATCATGGATCCTAAACCAGTGGAGGGCGAGGAACAGGCCAAGAAGCGACGGGGACGGAAGAAGAGCAAACTTGAGGACATGTTTCCATCTTATCTCCAGGTTTAACTCTCTCTATGCCCAGTGTTTTAAACTGTTTTTAAACTTATTTTATCCAGTGAGATCATTTTGAAATGTTTGTACATTTTTCAGGAGGCTTTCTTTGGGAAGACACTTATAGACTTGGGTAAGAAAGCTGTGATGACACCTCCAGGGCAGAGGCCGGGCGCATGCCTGGTCCGACCTTCATTACCAGCACCGTCAGGGGTCAGAACTTCTGCCCCAGAGAGTGAGAACACTAACTTGACCTCTGACACCTGAACACTGCAAATCATTTGTGGGTGTGGATGCCATGAGCACCTTTTGTGACCTTTGTGTTTCTTTTACTAGATGAAGATCGTGTGGTGAAAGAATATTTTCTTATCAAGCAAGAGGGGGGTGATGGCCCCCAGGCTCAGGGAGAAGGTGCAGGTACGTTTCTGTTTGTTTGCTGCTGCTGGTTTAGTCTTAGTGTTGTAATTTCAGGTTGGTTTAAAATGATACATTTTTTGTTTAGGAGTTTCTGCACCGTCTTCATCACTGAAAGAACAGGCGTCAACTGATCCTCATGACTCTGATGCAGAAAAGAGTGAAGGTATTCCCACCTGAGGTTTCTTTGGTCTAACAGTATGCAACATCAACCAGTGGGGAGAATACCTGATGTAGCATCCTACCTTACATGCTGGTGTCCTTGTGTGACAGGTCTTCCGTTAGGGGTGGAAAGTCAGGACTCTGAGCAGTTCTTCAGGAAGGTTCTGGGATCGTCAGACGGCTCCTCTCTGGGGGGCATGAAGCCCATCTTGGAGGGCAGTAAGGGAGAACTCAATCGTAGCGCTTTGCCGCAGAGAGCTCTCCTCTCAGGTGTGTACAAGGACATGTCATCAGCCAGTCTTATGAATGAACAGATACACAGACAGTATAAAACCATATCTGTTGTTTGATTGTGTAAGGAGGATTATTTACAAAATGAATGTGAATCGTGGCTTGAGATGAATTTGAGCGTGCACCATCTCTAACAGGGTCCCTGCCCTCCGCTGGAATGATGGATGGTTTTCCTGGCCTCTCTCAGTCACCGTTCTTCGATATGCGGTGAGACCAATACTGCTTTTCCTAAGCATTTTATTTTACAACAATTTGTAACTGTTGCTGTAGATCGGTTTGAATTTATACACACACTTCATTTTTGACAGTGTCGTTAACACATTACAAGACAATAACTTATCATATGGTGTGCAGGGAGCGAGGAGGATTGTTCAGTCCAGATGGAAGTGAGGAAAGCGCCTGGGCCAATCCCTCTACCCCAGTAACCCCTTCCTCCCCACCCACCCCCACTGAGGGAGAAAGTGATGGGCTGTCCTACAACCAGCGCAGCCTCCAGCGGTGGGAGAAAGACGAGGAGCTGGGAGAACTCTCAACCATTTCCCCAGTGCTTTATGCCAATACCAACTTTCCCACTCTCAGACAGGACTACCCAGGTAAGAGAGGATGAAATAATAATATATACACAGTCTATAAGAGGACAAAACAGACCTTTCGCTTTTTTCAAAGTAAGTTTTATATCTCCGTTATATATTGGGCAGCTGTTAAATATTTCTCCTGTCACAGACTGGGCTAATCGCTGTAAACAAATCATGAAGGTCTGGAGGAAGGTGTCAGCTGCTGACAAGGTTCCATATCTGGTGAGTTCTGTTTTGATTGCTTTTTAGTTAAATATATAATATAGTAAAAAAATGTTTTATCTCTTTATCAAATCAACAATTGTTTCCTGCGGTTCTAGTGTTGTGCATTTTCCCAAATGGTTATCATAGACCTTGAGTTCTTGTTATTCTGTTTGAATTGTCCCTAATGGCTTATTGTACCTTCACCTTCTATACATAAAGCCTTGAGTGAAAAATGACCAAATACAGAAATAAAGGAAACTGTAACTCAAATGTTTACATTTCTGCTGGGTATTACTACATTTAGTGAGATCATCCGTAGGGAGGCGTGTGGTGCAGTGGGTAGTGCGTTTGGATCAGGGGGTCACAGGTTCAAACCCCACTGCAGTCAGCATGTCGTTGTGTCCCTGAGACACTTCACCCCAAATTGCTCCTGTGGGGATTGTCCACAGTATTGAGTATGTAAGTCGCTTTGGATAAAAGCGTCTAACAAGTAACAGTATTAGTATCAGTAATATTGACATGTAAGTAAAAGTATATCTGCATTTAAAGGTGTATTGATCACGGCTCTCAACATGGCTGACTCTTTGACAAGTAGCTAACTTTGCTAACAGCAAAATACAACTTCATTCTCTGCTCAGGATGACATCACTGCACTATAACTTAACATGGCCCATTTTTACATGCTGATTTATAATAATGCGTGTTTTTGTTATGCACACGTTAAAATGATATTCATAATATTGAAACAATCTCATGACTTTTTGCAGCAAAAGGCCAAAGATAACCGAGCAGCTCAGAGGATCAACAAGGCGCAGAAGGTGACTAAAGCTGAAGAATCCTTGTTCTTTTTCAAAGTAGATGCGTGGTTTGATACCTTTCCTTCAGTGGTGGTGCATATCATTCATGCTTCCTCTGTACTCTCCTCTTCCCACAGCAGGCGGAGAGTCAGGTGTGCAGGCCTATCAAGACGGAGGGAGTGCGTGTGAAGACGGAACGGCCCAGTTTGCACCTCCAGATCCCTCCACCTTCAGGCTCTACATCCATCTCTTCCCAGCCCAGCTCAGCAGAGAGTCCATTTCCCTTCCCTCCAGATTCAGGATCCTCCTCTGTCTTTTTCTCAGACGGGCCTCTAAGGACTCCGGGTTCGGCTGAAATCCGGACAGATCCCTTGGCCAAGCTTCCTCCTCAGTCGCCTCATTCTCACTCTCACCCAACCACACCGTTCCCCCCCAGCCCTTTACAGGCCTCTTCCTCAGGTTATTCCGCTTCCGGCCCACAGGGTCCTCCTCAGGGACGGCCAGCCAGTCTTGGCCCCTTTGACATGCAACCAGGAACTCCTGGAACCCCCAGACGGGCTCAGCAGGTTGACCCCTACTTCAGATCACAGCTGCAGCAGCAACAGGGTCATCTACCACAATCACAGCAAGGCTCCCAGGAGTCACTCGGACATCCAGAGAGTCCTCATTCGAGATGTTCAGGGCTTGGGGAGTCGCCAATATTCTCACCACCCCACAACACCCATTACGGAGACCCTTTCAGGAACCAGCAAGGGATGGGCCGGCCTGAATATGGTTCATCCCCGTCGCCCTCTGCAGTGGCTTCCTCCCCTGCAGGGCAGTACAGGGCTGATATGAGCGCCCCCTCTCCACGCTCCTCTGCTGGGAGGCCTGATCTATCCACTGGCTCTCCTGCTGGGATGCTGGACTCGGGGGATGGTTTGTTCAAGGCACCTATGACCCCACGAATGCACCAAGGGGAGGTGCATCCTGGAGCATCTCCAGGACACCCCTCTGAAGGCTACAGGCAGTCTCCTTCTCACTCTTTCTCTGACCCCCACGCCCAGTCACCACTGACTCCCAGGCCGCAGTCAGCCGACAATTGTCCTCTCGGGCCCCAGAGACATCCTGTTGCTCAACAGGAAATGTGCCCTCGAGTGCCCTCCAGCCCAAATTCACAGGGCAGCTCTCAGTCTCCCCACACTCCCGGGGGCCTCTCCAATGATGCTTACTCTGTCCATTCCCCTGCTACGCCTCGTTTCCAATCCCCGGACCCTTGTTCTCAGCCACCTTCAAGGCCACAATCTAGAGACCCTTTTGCTACTCTCCACAAACCCCCTCGCCCCCCTTCTGTTGCCCCAGAGGGAACAGCAAGTTACAAAGGCTCACCCAATCCTCACCAGCCACCTCAACCACATCCCACCAACAGTTCCATAGGGGACCCTCTCTCTGGTAAACCGTCAGCACCTCTTACTTTCAGTCGCAGCCCCAGCACGGGAGGCTTCCAAATGACCCAACAGCAGAGTCAGATGTTACAGGGTCAGCTTCAGCAACAACAGCCACAAACTCTACAGACAGACGGCTTTGGCTCCAGGGGGCCAAATCTCTCCGGATCTCAAGATCTGATGGCTGTCCGCCCTCCAGATGCACATCAGCAGCCTGCTCTGCCAAGCACTCCAGAAATGCCTGACATTTCAGCAGTTCAGGACCCTGCCTTAGTTGGCCTCAGCCCCTCTGAGCTAGAGAAGCACCGACAGGTATGAACATATTAGCCATTAACAATCATGCTCTGCACTTTTCAGGTGTGTTTCTAATCAATTCTTATTATGTTTTTTTTTTTTTTTTCAGCGACTCAGACTACGGGAATTCTTAATCAGACAAAAACTGCAGAGAAACACCATCAGACAAGAGAAGGAGGCTGCTGCAGCGGCTGCTGCTGCTGGCAGTGGATCCCCTGGCTGGCCTGGAGGAGAGATGGGAGCCTTTCAACAAGACAAGGCCCACAGAGCACCGCCACCTTATCCACAGGTATGCACCTTACGAATATGCTGTAGACTTCAGATACCTTTGAATGTCACTCATTTGAATTGCACCACTTTATAGCCCAGGATGTACTTTGACCTCTCTGATGTTAGTGAAAGATGGTCAGATGAGTGCCTTGCATTGTAGCTCGCATCCATTTATGTGTGAGAGTGGGCAGCACATTCTAATGAGGTTTGGATAAAAGTGTTCTATAAACGAACAAAAGGAATGTTACATCTGCCTCTTTTTGCCATCATTACTTCCTTTAGGATCGTGTTGCCGCTGCTACTGCTCAGGCTTCTATGACAACAAAGATGCCTATGACTGGAGCCATGGGGGTCATTCGCCCTCCACCCACAGGAACCCCTGCCATCATGGACCCTAATGCACTAAGGTAACCACGTCACCCATGTAGATTTACAATATGCCGAATCACAATGTTTTCACTTTGCAAAAAAGAAAATTCAAGAAATGTTAAAACGTTAACATATTTTCTCTTCTGTGTGTTTCTGTCATTTAGGCAACCAGGGCCCCCCAGACCACAGGGCATGTTTGTTCGTCAACCGTTCCCTCCTCAGTGGCAGGGCCAGGCTCAAGGCCCAAGGAGGTTCCCCCAGCCCGGCATGGAGGCCATGGGCATAAGACACAATCTCAACCCTGCTGTCAACATGCAGGGTATGGAAGGCATGGGTAACCCTCATGCCATGATGCCAGGACATGGAGGAGAGACCATGCAGTCAATGGGTCAAGGGCCTCCACCACAGTTCATTGAATTGAGACACAACTCACAAAGACTACCCCTACGACCTCAGTTTATGCCCCGTGTACCCCAGCCGAGACAACGGCACTTTGTCCCTCAGCAAGAGATGGCAGCATCTTTTGTTCAGCAACATCCAATGGGTCAAGCTGGTGGCATTCAAACTGACGGGGGCAGCAACTCGCATCTTAGGTTACAGCAGGGTGGACTTCCAGCTTTAATGCCTCAGTCAACAGGCCCAATAACACAGCATCCCCACCTGCAACACCAGGCAGCTACTTCCAATACAAGCATTCCTAGCACTGAGCAGCATCATCTCCAACAACCAAGCCTGGTCACACACTCCCAGCCTGCAACAGCAGTGAGTAATGAGGAGCTGCCAGAACCTGACCTTGAAGGCCTTGGGGATGCCCCAGGGGATGGAGGTGTGGATGATGAGGATGATATGGCTCTGGACTTGGACCCTGACAAGGGAGATGATGACTTGGGCAACTTGGACAACCTGGAGACCAATGATCCACATTTAGACGACCTGCTTAACAGTGACGAGTTTGACCTGCTGGCTTACGCTGACCCTGAACTGGACCAAGGAGACCCGAAAGATGTCTTCTCAGACCAGCTCCGGTTAGTGGAAGCAGAGAGTGAAGCACCTGCATCTTCCTCTGGATCTGCACATGTTAAAGTGGAAGTAAAAGCCAAGTTGGAGCCAGGGCAGAAGTGTCTCACAACAGTTGCTGGCACTGCAAGAGGGTCTGCTACTCAACTGCCACCCTCTGCAGACATATGTGATATCTCCAAGGTCAAAATAGAGGACAGAGGTATGACTCAGACGCATCCAGGACACACTGTGGTAAAAGATGAATTTGGAGAGGCTGTGTCAATGCTTCTTGGTGGGAACACGCCATCTTCCAAGTCTGCACAACCAGATAACCAGTCAGCTTCACTCAGTTCTGTTCGGTTAGGGGGACTTCAGTACCCCCTCCCAGGACAAGCTGGTGGATTGCCTTTTCCTTCAGCTGCTTCACATTCAAATATGAATGATGATCCACTGGGTCTGCCTGATGTAGGTGGACAGCACTCCCCTGCTGTAGATTTGGCAAAGGTAGAGAGCTCTTTAGATGGTGAGCTGCCCCTTCTTATACAGGATCTGCTGGAGCATGAGAAGAAAGAACTACAGAAGCAACAACAACAGCAGCAGCAGCAGCAGCAGCAGCAGCAACAACAACAACAACAACAACAACAACAACTACAACTACAACAGCAGCAGCAGCAGCATCTCAGCTCCCTCCACCAGGGAGGCATGGCGCCTCATTTTCCTGGCATCTCAAGTCAACAACAGCCGCACCCTCAGACTCCGGGCCAGATAATGCTGCCACACCACCATCGTCCACCACCACAGGGAATGATGGCTCAGCCAGGGATGGTACCCCGTGCCCCGCACATGATGCAGCAACAACAGCAGCAGCAGCAGCAGCAGCTGCAGCAGCAGCAAAGACTTATGGGAACTGGAATGGCCCCTCCCATGA
>NW_011359122.1:966081-974323 GCF_000735185.1 Notothenia coriiceps | reverse complement strand
GTTATATTGCACTTGATAATAATTCGCAGGTAAACGGACGTAATTAAAGTATTCCGAACTCCGAATCGGAAAATAGACCCTTCTTCAACAACCGTCTCCGGTCAAAATTGGTCCGAACGCCGACGCCAACTACTGCTGTGGGCCCACCCTAGGGCCGAACGGGTAGAGTGTACGAAACGACCACCGGTCAAGTACCCCTCCCGGGGTTTAAAAGTCAAGGTAATCGAAAACGAGCGACGACGTCGGAGAACGACGACGACGACGGACAACAACGACTAGTACACGCCCCCCGGTGCCCCAATGGTAGGACCCGACGTCGCGTAGTAAAGAGACACCACCACCTGCACCACCACACCGTCGGTAATAGACCGGCCCGAACTGCCCCACGCCGACAACGAACTGAAGCCTCACGGCGAGTCCTTTACTCGCGGTACGGAGGGACCACCCCTCCCTCCCAACTCTACGACGACGACGACGGAATTAGATTTTTGACAAGAATGTCACCAACATTTTTACCAATAAGATACCAAAATAAACTGCAGGGTCTTCCCTCCCATACATTTTTTTTTTAAATTGCAAAGACATTGAACAATGTTTTTTTTTATTTAGCATTTTGTTTTTAAATGTTCTAATTTGTTTCTAAAAGATGTACTTGCTAGATGTACTTACTATGCGATCATTTCATCATTCTTAGTGGCATACAAGGGCTACAATCACATTAACATTGTTCATCTGAATTATTTCTTGAATAAAATATCTTCCATCCATGTCACTGTATCATCAGACCTTTTTCCTATTTCATTGCAGATTTGGACAAATTTGCAACCGATGACATCATGGATCCAATTGCCAAGGCAAAGATGGTGGCCCTTAAGGGTATCAAGAGAGTGTTGGCACAGGATCCAATGGCTGTTCCCCCTGGCATTAACAGGTATTTCTTTTTACTTTCATTTGTTCGGTAGATTTTTGGGGGCCTTATGTTTGATTCTGTTTGATTTGAATAAAAAATTTTAAGCAGATTTTGAATAAAAACAGAAACATTTAAATGAAAAAGACAGAAATGTGTAAAAAAGAAACCTTCAATATTTAAAGATTGCTAGTTAGAGTAGGATGTGTTGTGCGAGTGACTATCCCTCTAGAAGAGTTGCAGATAAAGCATGTTGTTTTATCTTCAAACTATTCTCCACTCCTAATTTTAAAAGAGAGTGAATTGGTATGTAGCAGTATCAAAGTTGAACTGTCCTATCTTATTCAATATAACAAAACACTCATGGTGATGAAAACATCTTGATCATTTTAACGTTTTTGATCAATGATTTGGAAACAACTTTCCATCCCAGACAATTGTTTGAGATGTTGCAGTTATAGTTTTATGTTTTATGTTTTGATTCCTCTTCAGGCAACAAGTGTCTCTGCTTGCTCAGAGGCTGTCCTCTGCCCCCGGCACAGATCCAAATCAGCCGACACTTGTACCTCCAAAGGTATGCTGTCAGGCTTGTCAAAAATGTATTGATGAACTTTTATTTTCACTCTTATGTAGCTTAATTAATAAATGTTTGTTCGTTTTTAGGAGGGAGAAACAAGTGATCCTACAGTGTCGAGACCCAACCCGCCTCAGTTTGTGCAAGGAATCATCAGTACGTTCCACCCTTACTGCCGATGAAAACACATTTAATCATTTGAAAACGGTTATATTGCTGTTTCCTCTTTTGTGGTTGTCTTAACTGAATCTTTCTGTTACAGATGATGCAGAACAGCACCAATATGAAGAATGGCTTCTGCACACCCAGCAGTTACTCCAAATGCAGTTAAAATTCTTGGAGGAACAGATTGGAGTTCACCGCAAATCACGCAAAGCACTGTGTGCTAAGCAACGCACTGCTAAGAAAGCTGGCAGGGAGTTTGCTGAGGCAGATGCAGAGAAACTAAAGTTGGTAACAGAAGAGCAGAGCAAAATTCAAAAACAGCTTGACCAGGTGTGTAGATTTTATGTTAACTACATTAACAGTTTATGTATAAGTATAAAAAGGTGTCTACAGAAACGGCACATGGCATCTAGATTTGCAAAATGATATATGTTCCTAATTGTTCCAGGTACGCAAGCAGCAGAAGGAGCACACCAATCTCATTGCAGAGTACAGAAGCAAGCAGCAGCAGCATCAACAAAGCTCAGGTATTCTTACCCCAGGTCATTCTGCACAGGCGGCCCCTCCTCACATGTTTCCCAAGATGCCTGGCCAGATGATGATTGGCCAACAGGGAACACCAGTAATGGGCCAACACCCTGGTGTGATGCCCCAAGGTGGAATGCCTGTCAGGATGCCTCAGGGGCAGCCTTTTGTTGGTGGAGCCCAACCCCAGCTTCCTGCAGCCATGGGAGCCAGCGTTGCCAGGGCCCCTGGTCCACCTGGTGCTCCAACAGGATTCTTCCCACAGGGGCCTGGAATTCAAGGTGCAGACCCCAGGCTTCTCCAAGAAAGACAGCTTCAACATAGGATGCAAATGGCAAAGCTCCAGCAGCAACAACAGGGGATGATGGGGCAGCAACCGATGCCACACCCAAATCAACCGCCTGGCTTAGTCCCCCAGCCACCGCCCGGCATGATGGGGAACCCGCTTATGGCCCAACAGCAAGCAAACCCTCAACAGGGAATGCTAGTCAACCAGGCCAATCAGCAGAGTATGGTGCATGTCCCACAAGGAATGGTTGGAGGCCAGTCTGTGGTTCCACTTCCACAGAACCTCGCAGGAGTCCAGCCTATGAACCATGCTCAAGCCATGATGGCAGTTCAACCAGGGATTATGGGAAACCCCACTGTTGCACCATCACAGCAACAGAGGCCTCAGCTGGTGGTGGGTCAGCAGGGAATGGTTGGTTCTCCGGGTCATCCTGTGCTCAGGGGTCCCCAGACCCAATTGACTCCACAACAACAGAGCATACTGGCCCAACGCATGGCTGCATCTCAACAACAACAACAACAGCAGCAGCAGCAACATGTTGCAAAGAATATGGCACACCTTCAGCAGCAGCAGATGGCACAGCAAAGACAAACACAGTTGATAAGTCAGTCCAGCCAAGAGCAAGGAGTTCTCTCCCAACCCTCTACCCCACAGATGGGCTCCTCGCCTTCAGCAGGAAGTATCACACCCCAGCCACAAGCAGCTACTGATAACCAAAACTCAGGCCCCAAAGAGGGAGGGATCCTCAGCCCTGATTCAAGAACGCCACCACAGCATAGTGGACCCTCAACACCCAATCAGATGTCCCACCTAGGCTCTGCAAATGATCATCAGAATGACTTGGGACGACAGCAGTTACAACAACAGCAGCAGCAGCAGCAGCAGCAGCAGCAAAACCAGATGTATATTGCTCAGCAGCAACAATTAAATTCCCAGTCTGCCCCTGAGCAACAAACAGGCTTGGTTGAAAACCAACAAGCTGTTGTGCTTCAGCAACATCAGCAACAACATCCTCTCACTCTCCAGAGGCAAGGGTCCCTCGGTGTTGACAAGCCTATGATGATGACCATAAAGGAGGAAGTCAAACCAATTGAATTCTTGGCTCATCAGCAACAACAGCAAGCAGGTCAAAATGCCATGCAGCAATCACCAAACCCCAACCTCCAGCAGCAGATCATAGGTCAGAACCATCCTGGCCAGCCACAGCCTGTTGTAATGGGTCATAATCCACAACAACAACAACAACAACAAGTCCTCATGGCCCAGCAGCAAAAGCAACAGGCCATGATGGGCATGATGAGAGCCCAGCAGCAAGGGATGATAGCGCAGAGGCCTGTGGGTCCACCTGGACAGATCCGCACCCCCATCAACATCCAGGCCATAATTGCTCAGAATCCCCAGCTTCGTAATCTTCCTCCAAACCAGCAGATTCAGCACATCCAGGCCATGATTGCCCAGAGGCAGCTCCAACAGGGACAGATGTTGCGGATGTCCATGGGACAAGGTCAGTTAAGGCCTAACATGCCACAGGGACAGATGCCACAGGGACAGATGCCACAGGTTGTGCAGCAGATGCCATATGGAGCCATCGGGAAACCAGGAGCAGTGGGCCCTCAGCAACAACCGGGCATGTTGGGCCAACAACCTGCTGCGGCTCCCCAAATGCAGCAAGGGATGATGGTCCCCGGGCAACAACAGCAACAGGTGGGAGAGATGATGCAGCAACATATGATGAGAGGCCAGGTGCCAGTGCCGCCTTCCCCATTGGACCAGGGCCGCATGGTAAGACCAACATCTCCACGTCAGCCAATAGCCAACTCTCCTGGGCATCCATTTAATCCAGCTATGGGGATGCGTCCACCCACTCCCAACCAGAACCAACAAGCAATGATGGCAGCTGCAGCAGGCCGCATGCAGGGTTCTCCATCCCATGCATACTCACCTAGAGGGCCCTTCGGCATGAGCCCAGCCCACCCGGCCTCACCTCACTCATCGCATGTTTCCTCACCTTCTATAGCTGACAGTAGGGCTGGAAGGGGGAGTCCGTACAGCCACGTCAAGGCATCTCCACTCAGGTCACCTGGAGCCAAGAGTCCACTCAATTGTCCAGGAATGAAAATGGAAGCTCAGATATCAGGCAATGAAATGTCTCACCCAGGTTCAGTTATTCCCAACGGTCCACAGAAAGTCATGAATATTCAGCAACATGTGCAGCAGGTCTCAGAGAGCCACGGTCCTCACACACAACATGGCTCTAGAGTAGGAGAGATATACAAGATGACCCTACAGAACATTAAACAGGAGCCAAGGGAGTTTCATTGTGATGGTGCACCAGAGGCTCATTCTGGGGCTATAAAGAGAGAGGCAACGGGGGACGCAGTTACTTCTGCTAACAACACTGGCTTCATCAATGCTGGAGATCCTGGGAGTCAAGGCCCTCGCCCTGAAACTGGACAGCAACTACTTCAGAAACTCCTGAGAACCAAGAATCTTCAGCTTGGTGCCCAAAGGCCCTCTGAAGGAATCCACAATGAAATAAATGGCCACATTAACAGTAAACTAGCGATGCTGGAGCAAAAACTTCAAGGAACTCCACGAAATATGGAGGTATGTTTTTCTTGAATGCTTTCTTTTTTGCATAATGTTTTTGTTGGGGAAAGAATCTCTCATTCCTTTTTATTTATCTTACAGGATTTACAGTCTATAACCAAAAGGTCTCCGGTACAAAAGCCAAAGCGCAGTAACAAGGCAGCTGGAGACCGAGGCCCTAATGCAAGGAAGAAGAATAAGAAGGAAGAAGTTGGAAAAAGTGCTGAAGCCCTGTTAAAGCAACTCAAACAGGTAAAGGGATAGCTAAATTAAGTTTCATGAAATGTTTCAAGTGGTTCATCCTTGTGTAAACTAACCGATTCACCCTTCAGGGTCTCTCTCTACTGCCCCTGATGGAGCCTTCAATCACTGCCAGCCTGGATCTGTTTGCCCCTTTCGGAAGCAGCCCAGCCAACGGCAAAGCCCAGCTCAAAGGATCCTTTGGAAATGCAGTGCTGGACAATATCCCCGACTATTATTCACAGTTACTCACAAAGGTAAAACAAAACATGTAATGGTTAGCTGTTGCAGGCTGCGCCAACATTTGCTTGCTGATTTGCTAGTAGGACAGCATTTATTATTATACTCATATATATATATATATATTGTGTATATATTATTTTTTATAAATCTTTATTGAGTTTCACACATTTAACACAAAATACAGAACAATACACAACACCCCCCACAGACAGCCACACAGCACATCCACAATTTGACAAGAATTGAATAATACTAATAATCCTCATTTACATAATCACAATAACATAGATAGACCACAAAGGATAAATAAAATATGTGTATACACACTCATATACATACACATCATGCTGGAATACTATAATATATTTTTGTTATTGACAACACATCAGATTATTATTTTGTTTTATCGTTGCACCTCTAATTAAAGGAATTTAAAGGTTGGAAACAAAGTTGTTTTACAATGAAACTGTTGTTTGCCTTTACAGAGTAACCTTAGCAACCCCCCAACACCTCCATCCTCGTTGCCACCTACTCCTCCGCCTTCAGTCCAGCACAAGCTGCTGAATGGAGTGACTTCTGGGGAGGAGCTGTCTGAGGGTCAGAAAGACACAGAGACAGCAGAAGAGCCAATGGGTAAACAATGAAGGATTTGGCATGAATGAATGTTTTTCATGAATATAAAATGTGGTTCTAAATACTTTATATTTTCCCTGCAGATTCTGTGAAAGAGGAGGTGAAGAGTGTAGACATCCTAGCAGCTCTCCCCACCCCACCACACAACCAGAATGAGGACATCAGGTACCACAGGAGAAGTCTGATGTCTGCTTGAATACGTGGATTTCTTTTTGCTGAATGGCTTTTAATGTAGGAAATGTCTCTCTTACAGGATGGAGAGTGATGATGAGGACGCTCCAGAAAGCATCATTCCGGCCTCTTCCCCTGAGAGTAACGTAGGAGATGAAACGCCACGTTTCCCTCACCTACGGGAGCCCAAAGAGGAGGAGACGGAGAGAGCAATATCCCCAATCATCCCCCTCATACCTCGCACTGCCATCCCAGGTATTGCACAACATTCTGGACGTTTTACGTATATATGTATCTAATATCAAACTGTTATATAACTTAAATGCTAGCTTTTATGCAAACTGCATATACAAATAATGTACTCATTTTCTTTTGTAGCATTCCCTGAAAACAAACCATTTGAAGCATCCGATAGCAAGGTGGTTTCCACCACCAACAATTGGGACAAGGCCAAAAACAACGAAGTGGCCGTCACCTTCACCCTGTCCTCTGCTGCAGCCAAGGTACAAAGCTATGATATCTTTGCCTCTGTTTAACCTTTCTCTATTTTCACGCAGTTAACACAAATTTGAACTGACTTTTTTCCAGAAACTGAACCACGTCATGTTGGCCATGGCCCAGCTGCTTAATATACGGATGCCGGGTTCTTATGAGGTGACGTTCCCAACCCAAAACCCTGACATGTCTGGAGTGGAGGGGCCTGGAAAAGGACCCGAGCAGTCAGGTATGAATTTAGAGATTACTGTTCATGTTGTCTCATAGGGTTCAGACGATCACGATAGCATACTGTGAGTGTGGCTCATACAAGTGGAAATCTCCGGTTTTGAAAAGTGAAGCCAATGCTGGAAGGGCCCTAAACTTGTATTCTTTCTAATGGCCAGCAAGGGGTGACCTAACTTAACTTATTATTTATCTCTTGAGTTTCAGCTTGAGCATGAGAGTTGTGGAAAGTTGCTGTTGTAGAGTGACCTCACTGCTACAACGACCTCTAAGTGTATTAAACCATAAATAAAGATTAATAATAAGATGGTCATGTTTTCCAGGGGCTTTGTGTACAAAGGACGGGGCTTCACTCAGTCAGGATGAGTGGCTAAGGCAATTTGACGTGTCTCTACCAGGCTGTACATTGAAGAAACAAGTGGACATTCTGGCTCTCATAAAACAGGTACGTCATCACAGTCTTAAAGGTCCCGTGTCATGGCCATTTCTACTGATCATAATTCCATTGTTGAGGTCTACTAGAATAGATTTACATTGTTCAATGTTCCAAACTCACATTGGTTTCTCATACAGCATCTCTGTATAGTATGTGTATTCACTCTCTGTCCTAAATGGCTTGTTGGAGCTCCTGCCCGCCCCTCCCTATGAGCCCACTGTGCTCTGATTCGTCAGCTCGCACACTCTGAGTCCTCCACCGTTACAGCGGAACATCAGTGATTATGTTTGTTAGCAACCAGAAAATGACACCAGTAATGACAAACAGATGAGAATGCTGCATGGGGTCTGGGTGCCGTGAAATTGCGAATGGACACGGGAAAGGGGGGGGGGCTGCAGCACCCCCATCTGCGAGGCTCCACTAGCACCCCCACCCCCAAACGCGGCGCACCTACAGTGTAAGCGCGCCACAGTTTCACCGCTGTGAGGCTCCACTAGCACGCCCCCCCCAGCGCGTCACAGTTTCGCCGCTGAGAGAGTGTATGTGTGTGTGTGTGTGAGGAGCTCCACGGATTGGTCCATTTGGACCAATGGGTCTATTTGGATATGGTCACGTCACTGTACTCAGCAAGAAAAAAATGGAGAATGAGAAATCCCCAACGAGGCGTTCTGGGGCAGCATAGACAGGTCTGTTCTGTGTTAGAGTTTTACTCGCTACAGGGTGTACTTTGAGGGTTTTGATTCTGCAGAC
>NW_011359122.1:964068-966036 GCF_000735185.1 Notothenia coriiceps | reverse complement strand
TACACTCACCCACGTTCTGTAAACGATCCTTATATAACACTTTCCACACACCAAGACAACCATTTATTTTTACCAGAGGTTGGGTTTACTAATCCAATTTTAACGACAGGCACCAACAATTTTACTCGGACGTTAAGGGAACAATACGATTGTAACTTTCAGTGCGTTTGATAACTAACGTTCGGGTTAACCAAAACCACACTTACAAGGGTCAACCTCTTGTCGTCAACATACCTGGTGAATTTTATTAATTTTGTCAAAATCGTATAAGGTGTGTCCCAAAAATCAGACAACAGTCGACACTACCATCACCAGAGAGTCTCTCGTCAACGATGGTCGTCTCAAAAAACATGTCTTGCGACAAACGGTAACAAGCCTTTACTACGACGAAATGGAGAACCTGAGACACAACCCCTGAAACGAGTCTCGGCCCGTCGTCGTCCTTCCTACTAGCCTACTCTCCCTCGAGTAGTCTCCCTCACTGCGCCGGCTACGCCTTTCGAGACACCCCTCAACGACCGTTGCACAAGAGGTGCGGTCCGTTGGACTTTGTCGTGTTGGGTTTGTGTGTACGCTACACATCAGGTACGTTGAAATAGAGTCTCACGGTGCCTATGAGCTGACCCTAAACCGTGCTGTCGAAATCTTCAACCAAAACACACAACACAGTAGACAAGTGTTCACAAAGATATAATTTCCTACTACTGTTGGGCGGCATCATCCACCATAACCAAAAGATTTCACGAAACTTAAGTGTTGGCCCTCTGTTTCCCTGGTTAACTTGACACTATGACTATGACAACAAGGACAGTGTCGTAAAGGAAATGGCTTGAGTACCACTATGCGGTAAGCCGGCTACTTAACACTCCGCGCGGCGTACTCGTAGAGGAAAGAAGGCGAACCTGACTACACCGAGTGCACTTTGTCGAACGGTTCTGCCGTACGGCCTCCAGAGTACGAGCTCCAAATCGTTGGCGAACTGGTGGGGCGAGGGGTCTAGCGGATTTCCTGGTTCTTCTCCACTGTCCCATTTTGTGTCAGCTGGTTACGTTGAGACCCTTCGTCCTCGACTTTCGTCGCAAGTCCTCAGAAATGGAACGACCCTCATCACAGGGCGCGCCATTGACGTTTAGGCAGGTAACGGCACGCGCACCGGTCTTTGATGAACGTGGCAGCTTGTGCCTCCGCTGCGCCTAGAGGGAGCAAACTCGGCCGTCGCATCCGCCGCCCGTCGCGAACAACCCCGTGGTGCGACACGAAGGTCAATTTTACGCACACCGCGAGTCATGCCGGTTGGTCCTCTCCGATACCGTCGACCCAGTGCTTACCATTCACCGTAAGAACCACACCTACCATGTTCGACTGGTTGTCGGTCCTTCTACTCTGGTGCGGTGTGCCTTGTCGCACTTAATGCGCCCAGTGGGGCGACAATTCTCTACGACCCGTTTAGAGCAAGTGGACGCAGTGGAGTTCACCCTGTGTGCGAGCAGAGTCTTGGGTCGTTTCGTACGGCTCAAGTTAGAAGTGACCCCGGGAAGTCGCGCCGAACACGCGCCACGCCTGTTGTACCACGCACACAGCCGAACCTTCATCTGTACGTCGGACACGCGGACTTACCGCGTCCGCTTGCACATTTGTAGAGCCGGCGCCGTAAAACAACGTCACTCGGCAACCCGGGGCAAAGACCGTCATACGGGCGTTTTCTCAGGCGGTTAGGCCGCTGCGCTCCCGCATATGGACGGTGTAACCTATTCCCGGGGCGGGACGCAGAGCATGTGGAGACACCCTGGTTGATCCCGCTGTCAAATCCACGTGGGTGTTCACGGTGTAGTTACAACTCGTTCGGCGCCAGCGCGCCCGCGCCGTCAAGACCCAGCGCAGCCCGTCGACGGCAGCACACCGTCTTCGCTCGTAAAATGCCAGAGTAAGCAGCCGTCCCTTCAAACAGACCCGGCCCCGCATCTTACC
>NW_011359122.1:956585-964038 GCF_000735185.1 Notothenia coriiceps | reverse complement strand
ACACTCTAAACAGCACCAGCGTGTCGAAGGCCTACCAGAGCACCTTCACTGGAGAGCTCAACACACCGTACAGCAAGCAGTTCGTCCACTCCAAGTCGTCCCAGTATCGACGGCTGAAGACTGAGTGGAAGAACAACGTGTATCTGGCACGGTCGCGCATCCAGGGCCTGGGGCTGTACGCTTCCAAAGATCTGGAGAAGCACACGATGGTCATCGAGTACATCGGAACCGTCATACGCAACGAAGTGGCCAATCGGCGGGAGAAGATCTATGAGGAGCAGGTACGCCAATTTAGCAATAGCACTTAAATGCAAAGCACTCAGTAATTCAAGGAATGCACAAAAAGAGAAAAATAGTTTGGAGGTGCGGGAATAATTAATTTGATGCGATCCAGATTTATTTTTTAAACGCTTTCTGTTTCTTTTTCCCAACCTAGAACCGTGGGATCTACATGTTCCGCATCAACAACGAGCAGGTGATTGATGCCACTCTGACAGGAGGTCCAGCTCGGTAAGTGTTGATTTGCGATTGGCTTCCTCATTTTAAACCATAGCGTCAAGAAGTTTTTTTTTTTTTAACTGCCGTTTATCTCTTTTCCAGGTACGCCAACCATTCCTGCGCCCCAAACTGTGTTGCAGAGGTAGTCACATTTGACAGAGAAGACAAGATTATCATCATTTCCAGCCGCAGGATCCCCAAAGGGGAAGAGGTACGGTGCATCAGATAACCAGCCCCTACAGACTTCTACACATCCAGATACTACCACCTATTGCATGTGTTTGCAGACATTAACTGCCTCCATTTCTTATTTCCAGCTGACCTATGACTACCAGTTTGACTTCGAGGACGATCAGCACAAGATCCCTTGCCATTGTGGAGCCTGGAATTGCCGAAAGTGGATGAACTAACCAGAAGAAAGAAAAATGGAGAATTCCCCTCTCACTGGTGCCAGAACACTCCTGCGCCAAAGCCTTTGAATCCTACATAGCCAGTGCATAAGCTGTTTTGAGAGATGTGGAGGAAGGCCGGCCTCCATCACTGAGAGACTAAAGCGTTGACACCTGTAGCCAAAGGTTTGAAGAGCATTAATCAATAAAAGCAACCGACCTCCTCCATCAACAGCAGTTTGATGGTGGGACTTACTTTCATGTTTGGACTAGTGAATCACCTTTTCCTCAGCCAAAACCCTTCCCCCCCCCGCCCCCTCGACTGTTCTTAATACTCTTACAGTGGCTGGAATACAATCCTCAACAACTACCAAATGATTCTGACCCTCTGGTATCAATACTCGTAGTGGAGAGCTCAGCTGGAGCTTCGACAAAAAGCCATTTTAAAATACTAAGAATGAACTAATGATGCATTTTTATGTTTTAAGTCGGACCTATTTCCTGTCCCTCCTGACCACACCTCCCCCTCATCTCCCAGAAAAAGGCACTTTCCCATCAAGTCATCAATGAAGACAACACGGATATTAGCTAGCTAGACAATCTTGATGTGGCTCTGTGTAAGAACTACATACGATCGATGGAAAAAAAAAAAAGATGAAAGTTAATATAAAATTTTAGATGCTATTGATCTGTGGCTCCAGTGGCATCAGATGTTCTGACTGTGTGGAGTCCCATGGTGGGTTAGTTGGACCCAGTCTACCTCATTGATTTATCGGGAAGCGACTGCTTTGTATAAAAACTGTTAACTGCTACTGTGGAACGGGGGGGGAAAGGGGGAATGTTTTTATGGGCCTTCTCGGACAAGCAGGGAATCTTAAGCAGCAGGTTTGCTCTATCTACTCTATGCTGATGATGATTTACAATAATGAGCCAACATAATTATTATTCATGAATTGTTTATACAGAGGAAATATATGACAGTTTTGATAAGATATTGCATTAAAAATCACAATCAGAAGCTTAGCGGGTGTCCTGTATGCCACCAAATCCTCCTGGATGTAGCTTTTTCTTTTTTTTTGTTCTTTCTATTTATGCGTCTCAGAAAACTACGTTATGAGCTGTGTGAAAGCACAATAATATCCACCTTTTTTAAGTTGCTGAAAGACAGTAATGGTGTGAGTGAATGGCTCTAGGATCATGGGATAAGCAGTCTGAAGAAGACTACGATGTCCGAAATTAACCAATTACACATTTGCTTGTTGCTTCATACATTGAATTTCCACTTGATGAAAACCAGCTGGTGGATGCATGACTACTGTCCCATGAAATGCTTTTTATTCTCCCCAATCTTTTCACAACTCAACCTTGAACTTTGAATCATGCCTCTTCCTCTCTGTATGATTTAGTGGACTGTTGTTAAACGTGACTGTAGTAAGTCTTCCTCTGCCTGAGTACAGCCTGCAGTGTTTCTACTTCCCCTGTAGTGTGCTGGTACTGTTCTCTTGAGGCTGAACTGACAGCAGGGAAAGACTTATTGGAAAAAAGGGCATTTGTTTTCATTTCTATGTAAGATGAATGAAAAAGTCTTTAAAGGGAGCTTTACTAAAACTTCCTACCTTCCCATATTACTTTGTTTCCTCCTCCCCCTAACCTAAGACCTCACATGATTTTAAAATGCAAAGTTGTACAAACTGTATATATAGTATATGCATTAGGGGACAGCAACTCTTTATCAAACCCCTTTGTAATCAATAAAGTCAAAAGTGTAGAGAAATAAAATTGAAAAAAAATCAACCACTGGATATCATTTTAACAAAGATAAAGCTGTATATAAATATAAATATATGTAAAATGGCAAACTAATATCTTTATGTATATGAACCAGAGTGTTTTGCATTTACCTGTTTTTCTATTAGTGTTTTTGCTATAAGCTCTCAGAGACAAGTTTGTTAAAATAGGTTTGAGAATAATGTCTTCTCCAATCAATTGTGACGAGAAGCTGGTGTGATTACAGAACTGTTTGGATTCATGTGGAGGTCGGTAATTAGACATGAAAATCCCTTCTTGCGTAAAGCAGTACAATGGTGCATAGCATTTGTATTTATGTAATATTGTTTGTGTTTATTTTCTTTTTATTTATGCTACTGCTTGTTGATTACCAAAACTTGTCCCTTAATCGGTCACAATTGGATTAATATACTCTTGAATGGAAAATCTTGAATCCCTAGAATATTGTTAGTGTTTCGCTTTTTTATATCTTCCCTATAGAAGTGAATGTGTTGGTAAACCTTGTGAAATGGTTACTTGGCCTAATGTATGTTATGATGTAATACTCAAAGTTAATCCCATACTTATTCTGGTAATGAATTGCACTCTCATAGTATAACGGAGAATTTCTCTAAAGTGGTAGATATTGATCAAGTATCCGAAGCAGTGATATATATATTTTTTGGTATGTTTCTATTTCAAGGGAAGACCATGATGAGACATTATGCCGCTCACTGGATTTTAGCCTGAATAATTTTTAACTTCTCTAAATCTTAATTTAAGTTCTCTGCATATCTTATAATTTAATAAAGTTTGCTCAAATTGAAGGTTTTTTTTAACCTCACCTACTTTTTAAAAAGACGTTGCATCTGTACAGCAGAGATACTTTTAGGGAATATGAATAAATCTAATGATCATTTTTATTGTATGTGGCATGTTTTGTATGGATATTATTTTGAATTGTACATATTTTTTTCAGGACGCCAGAGGTTGCATCTCTTTATATACAGCTGTCCCACTCCCCTTTCCCTTCATCTTATTTCTTTGTCAGCTTTTGTTTCTTGTAAAGGAAAATAAAATGCATTTTAAATATGTGCCACTCTTATTTTAATTAAGGACGCAGACGTCAATTACGATGAAGGAGCTTGATGGCTTATTCCTGAAATTATATTATATTATTATTGTGGACCTTTATTCATATGAAAGCAGGTGGTCAGTGAAACCATACATGAGATATAAGCTCTCGAAAAAAATATATCAAGTGAACCATTAGTGGTGAATTTCGTTAAAGCACTGACATCTATTATAGCCTCTGGATTAAAACTGCTAGCTAAAAGGCCAGCTGAATAGAAACACAAATTAAATGTAAAGACTAGCCACAAACAGCATTAAGCCTGCCTATGATGATCTTTAAACTGTCGCGCAATGCATTATCGGTGAAATAACACTTTATAGAAGAGGAAAACAATGCAACAGCGACACTTAGCGGCAGACTTTAGATTACAGTCTGCAACACAATGTAAAATACCGTGCACTCTTTAGTAGTTTTTTATCAACTGGACGGAAATAAAGAGAAAAGAAAAGAAAAAAGGATAACAACATGGAGCCGAAACGACGTCCCGAAAATATATGGTACAAGAATAAAAATTGAAAGATAACAATTGAAATAGTTAGCTAAAAGTAAAGGATACACAGATAAAATATTAAGGTAGCTATAAGTAATGGATAAGCTTACAGTCATGGAAACAAATATTGTAATAGTTATCTTAAAGTAGTTCAACAGTTGAAATAGTAAGATTAATATAAATGGATAAACAGTTGAAAAACGTAGCTTATAGTATTGGATAAATAGTCTTAATAGTTAGCTAACCTAACTAAGCTAAAGCTAATTGCGTTAGGAGAAATAGTTGGAAGAACGCTGCACGACATTTTTAATAAGCACCAGTTGAAGACACATAAGAAAAAGAGGAATTTATTGTATATAATCTATATACACTTTTCAACATGTTCTGAAAAGATTTGCACAACATGATTTTTTTTAAGAACAGGATGTCTGACGTTCATAATGGCAACAAACCAAACATGGAAAGTAGTGTTTTGACAATTTTGGTTCAACTGACAACGTGTCTCCGTTTTCTCTGCCAGCTCTTCTTCTCTGTTCGTCACGCTGAACTTCCACCCATGTTAACAGTAGCAGCAACATGTCTGGGGTACACAGCCAACGACCCGAACAAAAAGGAAGAAAACAACAGGTAGGAAGAGGGATATTTTTGAAGTTCTACTCAGTGCAGAAGACCCAGTGTTTGAGACAGCATGCAACAATTGATTCTAACATGACACATGGATTCTGGATAAAGTGATGACACTACTAACATTAACTCAAGTCTATGTGGACATAACAGTGCAGAGCCCAACAGTGACAAATGTCAGTGTAATACTTTCATAGTTTTGTAGCAGATAGACAAGCTGCAGAAGTATAATGAAAACATGCAGTTACACTTAAGAGCATGTCAGTCTTTGAAGGTAAAACGTCTCAACTACTTTTCACATCTAACCGTATGTTCCCTGTGTGCGAACGCTCAGCAGCCTTGTGTATTTCTGAATAAATAGCCTTTGGCAGTATCAGAATTAAAGGTTACATGACGTTCCTAAATATTCCAGTGTCAATGAGAAAGAGATGTCACCCCGGAGCACATTATACAGATCTGCATTAGTGAACTCCACAAGCAATTCCAACACTTGTACATAAAAAAATAAAAAAAGGTTGCAGCAAATTATCTGGGATCAGTAGTACCACCAAACTGCTATGAAACTCCAGCAGATGAATGTCTATTTCCTGGCACAGTTAGGAACCATGCAGACAGATCAAAAGAAAAGAAAAAGTTGCATTTAAGCAAAATCAATGTTCAAATGTCACACTGGTGCTTCTGGCATAAAAAGGGGGGGGAAAAAAGCATATTTTATATACAAATCATATGTACCTATTATCAGTAGTTTCTAATGTCAACGTCAAAAGAAAAACACCCATCATGATTTTTTTTATACACAAAACTAAAAAATATTAAAAACACAGCTCATGATCACAATGTCTTCGCCTGTCACCAACAGGGGTTATGGCTACATCCATGTTAGCACTCAGTATCTTATTACAATGAATGCAACAACCCCTTCATCTAAGGTCTGAAAGATGGTCAAACCTGGATTGAACTACAACAGTAATTTTCATATCATATTAGATTCTGGCTTGTCACATCTCACAGTGTTCATTAATATGAAATAAAAAATATGCACAAATAAATAAAAAGTAAAACCATCCCAAACATTATCCCTGCCAAATCAACAACTGGACTGGACCACATCTGTTATGCGATACCTGCAGGTGTCACACAGTGTGGAAGCTACAGTATAGAGTGCAACTCCTTTCTGTGGGATCAAAGAGCAAAAAAATTGCTTTTCATGCTTAATTACCAAATCTCCCATTACAGGATTTGTCTAACACGCTACAGCCTATACCAGAGGGCATCTTGGTGTCTTTGAAACATGCTACTAGTCCAGACACCATTACACACCACTAGAAACAGTGCTTTGGCGTCCTTCCCCCTTACAAACACACACATTCACAGCAACACAATGTCACGATGCATTGCCGACAGAATAAGAAGTGTCATTATTCTTAAACTTAAAACATTCCCGGCTTTTGAGGACAAGGTAAGTCCATCATGGGACATATTTCAGAGGTAAAAAAAGAACAAAAAGAAAAATATCCCATCACTGTACAATAGTAATAATTCCTGCCATGGGAAATGAAAACTAAAAAAAGTTTTGAGTGTGATGATGTTAACAGTGGTAGTGCTGTGGCCCATGGAGTAGGGGCGGTAGAAGGGGAACAGGGAGGAGACACGAGGAACAAAAGGAGGCAGGGGGAGAGAAAAGTCAGAAGGGGAAGGATGACTCAGTAGTTTTGGCTAAAAAGATGAGGTAGGCCTCGTCACAACTTGGAGTGTGGCTTTAAAACTGGCAGGGTTTTCATTTGCAGTTTGTCTTTAGTGTTTGTTTCCTATGGGAGTGTTTTCTGGAGGTCAGCGCCAGACCGCTCACATCTTGACGTCCTCCTCCACGCTGAGCTGAGAGAGGGTCTTTTTGATGCGCAGGGCCGTCAGTCTGGCTGCTCCATTGGCATACCAGCACTCCCTCATGATTTTCCCCATCACACGCAGTGACTGCAGGAAAGGGAATACATGATTGGTTAACAAACGTTTTCGAAACATAAAAAAAGGAAAATGACACTTTATTTGAAAGGTTGCAGATAATGACATCAATCAGTATAGTTAACCAATAAAATAAAACACTGCTGTGAAACATGTCAATTTTCTGGACTAACATCATTTTAACAGTGGAAATAACATCAATACTACGCCACAACATTGATAAAGGAATGAGCAGTCCCTGGTTATCAGGATCACATGTTCAGTCCAACTGCCTTTCTATACAGCCACTGAGAGTATTTTTAGAAAATAATCAGCTGTTATTGTATAGCTGATACGAGTGTGAAATACCTCGTAGCTCTGCCACCAGTTGGGCACATTGGGCCTCAGTTTCTGGTCACACACCAGCTTCCTCATCTCCTCTATGGAGGGGTCCGAGGGCACGAGGTCGTAGTAGGGCAGCTGGTACTCCTCGTGGATACCTGCAGAACACAATGAGGAGGCCTTATCAGTCTCTGTTCACATGTTCATTAGACCGGATCATTTGTACAAAAACATGTGTAATTATAATTTATGAATACACCCCCCCCCCCC
>NW_011359122.1:927133-956556 GCF_000735185.1 Notothenia coriiceps | reverse complement strand
GATATCTGCAATGCCTGCTGTGTGTCATCAGCTGTTGGTGGTGGTCTTACCTCCTGCATTGCAGCGACGCGCAACCTCCCAGTACACCAGGCCTAGCGCATAAATGTCAGCACACTTGAAGGAGTCAAAGTGTTTCATGTTGATGGTTTCGTCCAGGACTTCTGGAGCCATATACCTAGAGGCAGCAATGAGTAAGAGCAATAATTAGCATTTTCATACAACACGTTAAACATTTTCAACTATCTTATTTAGTGACATAAAATCTTAACTTTTTAAAGCCATTTTCTCATTTAAGAATAATTACATTTTCAAAAACTTCTATGGATTTACAAAAGGATAATGCTGGACACATTCTTTATTGTTCAATTCAACATGAGAGACAGTAACAAAGTGTCAGTCGACACTGTGACTATTCCCTCCTGTTTGTTGCACTCAGACCCAATGCCATTGGGTCCTCCAAAAGACGGAAGAATGTGCTCAAAAATAAATCGTTTTATTTTGTAAGGTAAAGCCCTTTACAAAAAACGGGGGGCTATTTTCAGCTCAGCATTAGTGGATTCTACTAAGAAGTAACAGCAACATTACAGTGTTGAATGTGGGATTTATACTTGAATAGTTTTTGGACACAGTGAAAGTCAGGGGCACAGAGCAACAAGCCGTATACTTTACTGCTGCTTTTAATCCTTTTGTTGGATTTGTAAAAGATTTAAGAAAACTTCCTGTAGCCAGACTTGGCCTTAACAAATCCCCTATGTATGCCTCCGTTTGCTTTTAAGTGAATGAGTATGGAAACATTTACCTCTTTGTGCCCACGCGCTGGTTCGGAGCTATATCGATTGTGTCTGTGATGGACTCGTGGCGGACTGCCAGGCCGAGGTCAGCTATGGCACACATGCCATTCTTCTTAACCAGGATATTTTTAGACTTGAGGTCACGGTGAGCAATGCCAGGCTTACCTGCAGGAGAGAACACATCATTACATTTACATCAAAAGCAGAAATAGCAACATGCTTGCTGACTGTAAATAACCACTGTATTGTGCATATGAATTCATGCACCTGCCCTGCAGTGTTCATTTGGTTTATTAATGGCATTCCGCGCCGTAACATGACAGTTCATCTCACCCTGGGTGCCGAGGATTTCCATGTGTAGATGAGCCAGTCCGCTGGCTGCCGACAGGGCCAGTTTGATCATCCCCTCGATGGTGACAGAGTAGCGGTTCAGGTAGTCGAAGAGAGAGCCGTGCTCATGATAGTCTGACACTAGCCACAGCTGTGTCCATGTACCATTGTCTGAAAGAGAGCAAATAACAATTAGAGAACAAATAACAGGAAGTATATACACTACAATTCAATTGAATAATGAATGTAGCCAATAGCCAGGTGTTTTTCTTTAACCAAGCAAGACAGGAGGCCGATAGTGTCCTTGTTTGCCCCAGTAGCTAACAGAAGCCATGCTCAGTAAGAAAGAGTATTAAAAGGAAGTTATTTTCAGGTACTTTCCACAGGAGTAGAAGTTACATTGAAAAACAAAATGCATCATGTCCGTTGTTGTTGTTGGTAGTTGCTGGTCTTGGGAGGAAAACGGAAAGTGATCCCATTGTCTTTGCGAATGGGGCGCCAACACTCTTTGACACGCTTGGTTATAATATAATGTTTTCCTCTAACTTCAAAAGATGACATTTGGTGTAACTGTCTGTACTTCCTTTAGTTTTTGACTTGTTCCTTCTGTTACTTTCTTGTGGGTGGTCTAGGAATTGCTCCAAGTTTTACACAGCCCACAAAGTTTCTCACCTTTATTGTCTGCTGCAATGAATCCCAGGATGTTCTCGTGGCGCAGCATGATTGTCTGGTAGATCTCAGCCTCTCTGAACCACGAGCGCTCCTCTCTGGAGGAGAAGATCTTCACCGCCACATCTCCTCCCCTCCACTTCCCCCTCCACACCTCACCAAACCGACCCTTTCCTATGATCTCCTGCAGTACGATGGTCCTAGCCACCGTCCTCTGCACGAACAGGGGCAAACCTGTAAGCAGAAGAAAAGAGAACAAATTAGTCAGACAGAATGTTGTTTTACGACAGGTTGTGACGAGTGGTTCAGCAGTTTGTAGTTCAGGATAATTTCCCTAAGTGTTGCAATTACATTCACAGATTCAATAATGAAAGACTTGTCTGCTACTCTTATTGTGTAGAAGACACATAGGCTGTGAACATATAAACAGCATGTACTGACCAGAGCCTGATCCAGAAGTGGACATGTCGTAGATGAGGTCCTGCAGGGTCTTGTCCTTGGCCATGTACAGATGATCACAGGACGGGTCCTCTACCTCTAGCCTCTGCCTGTGGCTATAGGCCCTCTGGTGATGCTGGAACAGGAACACTCCGACCATCAGCAGCACACAGAGAAGGAACACCGGCCCCGCAATGACTGCCACCAGCTCCACCGGCCCCCAGGAGGCTGAGGTGGACCAGTCCCCCTCCTTTGTTGGGACTAGGAGAGCAAAATCAAAGAGGTTACACTCAATTGAAACAGTGCCACTGTCAAACTGATAGTGATCTGATGTTGATGATGTAGCCTTACCAGGGACTTCAATACTGTTGCAGTAATCTGAATAGCAGCAATGCGTGTTGAGCAGGCCTTCAGCGCTCAGACAGTAGAAAGGTTGTCCTGGGGGGACCAGATTGTCCCGGTTGATACAGATGCGTACATGTTGCTTCTTCTCCTCGATGTAGTATGTGGAGGCCATGCAGGCGCCATCTGTTTCGCATTCAAAAGCGGTCTTTTCACAGTTTGTGCAGTTACAACGTAACGCTGCGGGAAAGGAAAGTGAGAGTTAATATCAATTGACACAATGAGGTTTTGAAAGCACCTATTTAAAACGCCCATATTACATCCAGCAGGGGGCGAGCTAACCCCAGACATTCATCACAGGATTCAGTAGAGGCATTTTGTGAGATGCAGACAGAGCTCGGAGTTGGGAAGCAGCCAGGCGGCCCTGAAATCAGATCCTTCAATGCAGATGAACCCAAAAACGCAGGGTGGAGACGGACCGGCTCAGTGGGACAGACAAAGTGAAACCCAACAAGGGGAGAGAGATCCGGCCAAATCCCCAATGCAGCATTCTGCTCCATTACGCTTCTCTGTCTCTCACACAGAGAGCTGCCACTGTTTAAGCTAATGAGACAGAAGTTTTATTGAACACAGCACACTCCTGCTCGGGGACCTATTAAAAGCAGACACAATGGAACTCCTGCCACCGCCATAATAAAACTTCTGTGCTCCATCTACACATTTAAATAAGGTCAGTGCTAGAAAGTCCACAAAAAAAAGCTGCCACGTCAAGAAACAGAACCAGAGTTGGTTGGGAAATCTAGAAAGCAAGAAATGACCAACTGATTAGATTTGGAGTTTAATGTGATTTTGAGTCATAGCACACATGCTTCTCATTTCAAGTAAGGTCAGCGCAAGAGGCTTTTCCCAAGGTTTTCTGCAACCAAACACACTGCAAAACATGTTCAGGCTACCGTAGATGAACGCGGGACTAGTTTCAATGTGGGGAAAAGACAGGGAAGCAGCTAAGCTTGATTGAACCCCTGTCAGTGGTAGATGACAAACTGTCTGACTGACAACAGAGCTGTGCATGAGGCATGACAAGCCATGACCTGGTCCATCGTTCGAAAAACAAAGACGACACTATACTCAAAACTAAACACTGTAGACGTGGCAGGACAAGACGATTGCACCCAAAACAACACAGGAGGAGACACAATGCAGAGAAGAATTTAAATCTGTATTCTCCTTCATAAAGGAGGCGGTTGGACCACGGACAATGTCTGGATCAGAAGAAAGAACAGATTTTAAGAGTGGCAAGCTTCCACTAATCCTCGGTGTCTTATCCTGAGGGTTTCTTTGACCAGATGAGCTCACTGATCTCCGCTGTTTGCAACAACTTGGGTCCCTGTCAAAAGGTGTTAGTTGTTTCAAGAATGTGCTGAATTCAACTGAGTCGTCACACAATTACTCTTCTGTTCAGTCTTTTTTTTTTTTTTTTTAAATACTCCAAATGAATGGTTCACTGACTTCGCCATCTGCATGCAACGTCCCAGTGGCCAAAACCACAAACCCCTGTGTCATGGGAATACTTTCCATTTATCTGAACCCTGGGAGGTTGCTTTTGGTTTGAATGCATTCTTTGCATGTAGCGTGTGAGCTATGCTTGTCCACTGTGCAGTAACTGGAAATGTGGAAAAAGTATATTTCTCATCTGTTTGGGTTTGCGCGTGTCTTGCTCTCCAGGAGGTTATCGGGAAAATTGCAGGAAGTCTTGGCGGAGAATGTCCAAATTCACCACAGTGTGCGTGTACATGGAATTTCCTGCAGATTACACAGAGGTAAAGCAGGCTGGAACTTATAAAGAGAGTATAAACAAGCTGTGTGACACATCACACTAATCTGCAGCAGTAATAGATCAAATAGTTTAGCCAAAATAAAACACATGACAAGAGTAACGGATATAGGTTAGAATGCTGGCTGGCGCTGAATATCCATCATTCAATTCAGATAAGTTTCGCATTTTTCCATTAGGCTTCTCTCTTTTAGGCATGACATCAGCTGGTTTTAAGGGAAATAAATCATTCAGCAAGTCCAGAAAGGAGACATCATCATAAAAAAGAAAACAAATGGTTCTTCAAAGGGCATTTTTGTGATTATGTTCTCCAGACTACACCGCATTACATCCACACGAATGCAAGCTGGATTTGATGTCCTTCATGTTTCTCATTAGACTTAAACTGAAGGCTATAAACTACTTCTTATGACTTACACATTGCGCAAATATGCAATAACCTTAACAACAGCAATCTAATAAGAACACATGATTTTAAATGAACAGGCTCATCCATCATGGAGACTCAGTGTGTGGTAAGACAGATGGTACACAGACTTACAGACTGAAGCTCAGGAAGGAAACCAAACATGGCTGAAAACACACATTCCCTTCTCCGATCTGCAGTGGATGGTTTGTGGTCTACCAAGAGTTTGGTTTGTGGCAGGACTTTGCCTTTCGTGAAGGCTAGCTTGTGAAAATAACATATGTAGCCTGCTTCCACACAAACAAGCAGTATAGGTGGCCAATATGGAGGAAATCTATGACAGAATCGGCTGTTTTATTAATAAAGATAAAACATTCTTTAGGGAAAAACATAATGTTAGTGTTCCCTAATAAATAATTGGGGACATTCATCACATTGAAGCAAAAAGTCAATGAGAGTCCTGCTCATGGATTTGCCTCTTATTATTATGACCCAATACAACCGGACATACGAAAGGAAAGGAAAACCTCTATAGGAAAACAGTGACAGCACAGAATATATATTACCATATAATCTGTTTGCCTTTTTAAAAAATAATGGCTGTTAACAAAAATCCAAAAAGAACATCATGCAAAACAGGGTACTAGTACAAAACAAACTCAACCCATATCTAAGAAAGACCTCCTGGCCCACTAGCCTTCAGCAAAACGCTGTGATGTTTGCACAACGCTCTGCATATCTCACTGTATTCAGAGCAGAAGTGTTACAAAGCTAGACTTGAATGAATATTATCCAGCCTAAACACACATGGATCTGAGTAGAGGCCGTTTCTGAGTGAACTCTGCTCTTGTATCCACATAATTGGTGGTCTTTACACTGGTCCTTTGTGCTGAGATTAAGACGACATGAGGAGGGATTGGACTGGCCCCGCACGAACAAAGAGCAGAGTGGAGTGGGGGAGCGCACTCCTGCGTGGAGCAGCGAGGGGGGATGGGTGGCACAAAGGGGACAGACAAGGGTTAGCAGCAACAACCCCAATGTTAGGGGGCTGCTCTGGGTCAGACAGGATGGGGGCGGGCCCAACGTTGGTCAGGACAATACGGAGGGAGGGGGCAGCGGGGGAAACGAGCGGGCTTACAGGGCCCCCCAGCTGCGGTTGGGGTTTGCCCAAGTGACCAGCTGCGACCGTCATTAAAACCCAGTCTAGACTTTGACTTACGGGAGGGGGTGAATAACAGGAAAAGGGAACATTAGAGAAAATGGGGAGAACACTGCTTTCGCAAAGAGCAACTCCTTTGAGCTGTTAGTGTGTGAAGTTCCTATCATTCCGTTCATGTTGAGACAGGAAAGGGCTGACACAGTGAGGAAGGGATTAATAAAACATTGTTGCTATAACCAGCATCGCCTTAACTTGGACCCAACTAAAAACCACAGCATAGTCCCACTCCAAACACCTTTACACATTAACCTTGATGACCGCCTTTTGTGTGTTTGCTCGTATGAGGAGGAGTTCACTCTACTCATGCGGCAACCCAGTCAAAACAGGAAGTGAACTTCCTAGTATGGTGAGATAATAATAAAGTCTGTGGAAAATACACGTGGTCGCCGCAGGGCATCCGGGGTGCACAAACACAGTGGGTTTCTGGGAGCTGAGCGACGCAGACAGAGACAGTCGGGTACTTGCGTGTGTGCAGAGCACCATTACCAAAATGCCCTGGCTGAAATTAGATCCATACAGATACCAGACTGAGAGCTGATCAAGACAAGCAGACGCCACCAGACAGTGTGAGTGCAAACACACACACAAGGGTGCACATACACACGCACACACCGCAACTGTGTCCTAATCAATGCTAGGGGATGGAGGAAAGTCATTACCTTTGTCTGCATCTCGGGGTCAAATTACTGATCTGATTCTAAAGTGAAGTCTCTGGGGCAGATGATGCTTCTACTATCTCTACCAACCACCCTCTAGGCTACATCCCATCCTGTCTGTCTGCTGTCCTGGATGAGTTCAAAGGCACAAAAACATTAGCACAGGCTTACTTTGGATTTTATGCTGCAGCTCAAATGTCCAAACTGGTCCATTTTGCCTCTATAATGCAACAGTATATTACAGCACTGTGAGCTAATGCATTTGCCATGTGACTTGAGATTAAACCCCTTTCTGAGTATTAGCAGACCGGAGATTTAAAAAGTACTCCTTTATCTGTCTTACTTACTAACCGTTTTATTGAAAAAGCTCAACTCTAGCTAGAGTGTGGGATCTTATAATAAAATCCTATTTCATGACACTTATCTTTGGTTATGCATACTTTCATTGAACAAAAGAAAAATAGAATAAAAAAAAAAACTAGTTCGCAAAGACTAAAAACAAAAAACAAATGGGATGTATGGAAAAAAAATAATGATTATAAGGTTATTTTGCACAGAACGCATAATCAAATAATGTTCTGACACCAAAACAGCTTCTCTTGTTATCCTCACCAAATGTTCCAGACCTAATGCTAAGTTCATGTAGTAAAAGTGCCCTTTTGTATTGAATTGTTTTATTTGCATTGTCATCATTGCATTGCGTTCACTTCAAGCACTAGTTAGACAATACACACTAACACTAACACTATATCCCCCATCAAAAGATTTCTTGCCAACTACCATTCTCCGGATCGCACACCTTCAAGCAGAAAACAACGAGGCAGGTTAGGTCTAATCTGCATTCCAACTGAAGCCAACAAAAACTTATTTAACACTTCTTCAAAGAGACGTGTAATGGAGGACTGGTATCAGGTTCAGCCCTTTAGACATGAACTCACATAGCTACCGGGTCTGTCTGGGTGTACTGTGACAATAACAACACTCCAAGTACACTTTCAAGTTTGGCACAACAAGCAGATGTACATTTAACCCGAAACATACACAACAAAAAAGGACAAAGTGTTCTGGGTAAATTAACAGCATGTGAAGTGGTCAGCAGAAGGTGGAATAGCTGGCTCTGCAGTGCTAATAATCGCTTGTGGTCCAACATCAGTAATGGCCACGCTGGGTCAGTCAGAGGCTACGCTGTCTGCTGTAGCAATTAGGGCCCCGCGCGTCCGGGCCATCGGAGGTCATTACCAACACTGGTCATTATGGGGGGGGGGGAAACTATATCCCCCCCCCAGGCCTAACTTGACCCCATCTGAATCAATGCCACATTATAGAAAGTCTTGGTAAACACAGGTGTATTTTATATTTGTTTTGAAAGAGAGGAGGATTCCAGCCCAGGGAATAACCTTACCGTTTCAATATATTTAAAGCTTTATGCAATCATAATTTGCTGCAGGGGTTCTGCAGCCGAAACATCTGTCTGTCTAGAACAGGTCCCGACAATCGCAACATATTTTAAGATAAAAATATATAACTTTCTCATTTTCAAGTTTGAGTCTGGAAACATTACCAACACCCCTCCTCTGGCCAAACTCTCTGCTCTTTACTGAAACACACCTTTGAACCCATTTAGTTCGTACATTCCCTTGGCTCCGATCTATTGGGCAGGTGTACACATGTTCCAGGCTGAAACGCTCATGTTTCCTCCACCTGAACTCATTCACATGATGACATTAAACAGCACCTGTGGCTGAGTTTAGCCCCGCACAGACAGTTCCCTAAACAAGTTGAGAGGTTTTCATTGTCTGCTGTTGCCTTATCTTGGATTTTACACAGAAGCAATACAGAGATGTACAGGAGTCTCTAGATAGCTTGTAGAAGGGCTGGGCTACTAAAAGTGAGTGTTCAAGAGATAACCAGCGGCCTTCCTTTACCCTGGGGGGTAACCATAACCCATGATAAAGCTCGATTCCGGACTCAATGGTGGACGTCAGTAGGTAAAACAGAAATGGGACCGCAGATAAAGTACAGACTACCGTCTGATAAAGCACCAGGCCTACTTATATGACAGAGATGGAGAATAAAGAGGGCGTGGGTAAATGAGAAAGAGAGGGACGCGCCCTACCTCACGGCATTGTGGTCGACAGTGCCCATATCACATTGCTATTTTGCTCAGTGCTCCCAGGAAGACTGCGTCACACAGGCATGAAATGCGGATAACACTAGTGACTCCTGAATACACATGAAGTCAACAACAGGTGACACATCCATCAAACCTGTGAGTAAAGAGTATTATCACAGAAACATACTACACTAACCACAGGCCTGGAATCTGCTTTAGCGCAGCTACTTTCAGGTCTGTCTGGTTTCAGCCCATGTGTGGTGTAATCCATTATAATGGTGTGAAACTGTGGCTCCAGACAGACGTGTGGGCCCCCTAAACGGCAGACCTCGCCAGCTGGACAAACCCGTCATCGCCTGTCTGCAATGGCCACACATTCACCCCCACTTTCCCTTCACACATCACTGATACTATTGGAGTAACCCAGCCAAACAAACTGACCACTCAGGTGTGACAATATTTACAGCATGCCTTTAAATGAAGCAATCCACCTTTGTGTACTGCACCCTTAACTAAGCGGGGGAGAAATATTTATGATTCTTGGAAACATGATTAAACTGTTTGAGGCTGTGTGGTTGAGCTGTGTCTCAGCTGCAGGAGCAGGCGGGGTATTCAGACTGAAGCAGCCCCATAACTGGCGCATCAAAAGACCCCACTTGCCACATTTCCATCACAATGAACCCAGACTTCAACTCTGACTTCTGTCTGGGTATCTGAAAGCACGGCTGTTGTCACCCTATGCCAGCATTCACTTTCTGCTGGAGGCCACTAAGCAGCCTTTTCACTCCTTACAAATGGACCCCAATAGAAGGGCTGCCAGTGTTTACTCTCAATAACACATTTCATGCACAAAGTAGGTTAGGCCTTCATTCAGCGACTCCATTCTGCTCCATCCAGTGCGAACATGTGACGACACTGCCACTGAGCACATTGCATGTGTTTAAACAGTCCGCTATCAGCACTGAGTGTTGTCCCATTGCAAAACACTGATAAGCGGTCACAATCCAACAGGAGATTGTTTTGTAAATATGTTAGCCCAGCAACAGATAACTTCGACAGTAGACTAGATATAATACACTACACAAAAGTAGACTGCGTTCATACAATTGTTGTATTACAATGTTTTGTTGACTAAGGAAAAACAATTAACAACATTATTAAACTTTAAACTGTTCATTATCCAGTTAGCTAGCCTGCTTTAGCCTTGAAACAAACACCACCACCATGTTGTTGTTGTTGTGGTTACTTGCTATGTGTTCAATAACGACCATTCACAAGGCGGATTTGTTCTCAGTTGATAAAAATCTAAATCGGACAAAACGAACAAACCAGCGGGACTTTTGTATCGGGCAAACAGCAACCGTGGTATTGAGGTCAACGCTAGCTTGATACGGTTAGCCAGATCCCCGACACAACGCGCCATGGACGAGGAGCGACACCAGGCGATGCCCAGTCCGGGAAAACAAATCGAGACAAAAGCCGGAGAGGTGCTCAGATCAAACTTACCTTCACCGACGGCCACTAACCCGCACAGGGCCAGCAGCGTTAGGGCAACTTCTCTTAGAGCCATTTCTTCAACATTCCCATCTCTGCGCGATGAAATGCGTCCGAAGAGTGTCGTTATCAACACGAGCAGAGCTGAAACACAGCCACAGACACACCGCCAAACACTAGCCAGCCAGCCCGGGGAGTGACGCGTTTAAAGGGGTGTGCGCGCATGTTTAAAGGGGAGGGCTGCCCGCTGCATGTCCCCTTCTGCCACCGCTGAGGTCATGGCTGTGTGTTGTAAATACAAAATGTTGAATGGATTTCAAAATTCCAGTCTAACATCATCAAAAGATTGTGCACGAGGAAAGTATAGGCACCGTTTGAGTGAAAAATGAACACATCTTAACATTATGCTGTCTCAATGTATCTAATGTGATTTTCGACTAATTCACTGGCCCATTGCATGAAAATGGCCGAAATGCTGTTTCTAGCCTCTTTTTTTATGTCAAATTTGACTGAGTATCTTTGGATTTGGACTGACAAAACAAAACAATGAAAGATATTACCTTGGACTTTAAGGAAATGGGATGGACATTTTTCTTTTTTCTGACATTTTATAGACGAAAAGATTACGCTAAACTAGATAATAAATAGCATGTTAATGATCATGAAAGTAATTGTTGCAACAAAGTAATGTCTAGCCTACAGATTTAAATCAGATTAAACACTTCAGTGCTGATGCAGCCTTCTATAACATATTCCTGAATATGCATTTTTATTTAGTTTTGATTGCTAGATACACATTTTTTTTATCTTCTGTAATCAGTATTCATTTTGATGGGAGCAATGTGTTTTCAAAGACTTTATGGATGAATACATTCAACCTTTAATATTGGTTGGGGTCGTAATGTGGGATGTGGAGAAAGATCAATTTGAACTATAAAAATATGAGAGCCTAACTCCATGTTATTACTAAAAAATGTTATCATAAATTAACAGAAACTTGTCTGTTTTTAAAATCTGTCAGGTATATCTCACATTTTTGAAAGGATCTATATAAACTAGTTTGGATTGAAACTCCTTAGGAAAGTTCTGAAACTATTCGATAAAAAAACCCAAAATAAAACAAAACAAGTGGAAGGTTATGTTGAATCATGAAATGCCTCTGACATTTGAAATGGGTTTAATCATTAAAACAGATCTATGAAATTATAAGGAAATTGGGAATCAGGCTGGATTGGTTTGGCCTTCTTGACTTATGTGGTGTGGTGGGTCTGTTTGAAGCAACACATTTATTTAGGGACTCTTCATTGGTTTTATTAATGAAATGTAAATTCATGTTATTTTTAGGAATTAAGAAATAGATTTAAATCATAAAGATAATGGTAAAGAAGGTCAAACTGACACTTAGCCGATGACATCTCTGTTATTTTGACTTAAAAATAGGTATTCAGTCAGCATTTTATTTTAAAAAAAGTAAATGATGACTTGTTCTCCACATCATGATTTTGTTTTTATGATATAGAATGTTTTTTCAGATCATGCCAAAATTAACATTATGGATTAATTCTGTATTTTTGCCTAAATGGTTTATTTGTATTTCAAGACTTGAAACAAACTGCAACAATATGAAGTAGTCAAAATACATTCATCTGCTCGGGTCAACATTGTTATGCTCGATTTATGCAATCCTGATAAGTCAAAACATACATTTTAAAACAAAAATGTATTCAGAAAAAAAATTGGTCAAGCTTCCCAACTTTCACTGACATTATTGCTGAATACTTACATTCAAAATAATCAAATGTCATACATTAGGACATAAAAAGAATAGTTTTGAAGATACTTTTAAAACAATGGTCAAAATAGTGAAGCAATGAGATGAGTAACATGTTGTTTCTTTGATATGCAACACAGGCTCAGTCACCAAACTCATGACTCTAATCTGAACTGCCACTCCCATTCAAAGTAGACATTTCAAGTCCAGCCTGACATATTCCTCTTAAGCAAACGAAAAACTGATCCATTGTAACTGTGACTGTCTACAAAGCCTTTTCTCTTATCATGGATGTAAGTGAGGGACTTTCTGCATTTGTCCTTGCAGCACCAGTATTAAGCTAGTCAAACTGTGACACATGTGTCTATCCATCCATAGTCAGTGACTGATCAATTATCAAACAAATCCCTTATGGGATTATAGCTTCAGGGCACTGCAGCTGTCTAATCTGTACTTCCATCAGCTGTCCTATCAGCTGCATCTTTGAGACCAATTTGGCTTGCATAAAAAAAGACCTGCCACATTTTTTCTTTACAGTTTTAGTTGATCCCAGATCACATATCAGCTGCTGTATCCGATTTGGAGAAAGTTACAGCTTGTGAAACAATCAGTAAAGACCAGTAAAGCTCCATTGGTCCAGACCCCACCTGGGTTTTCTCTCAGCTGAGAGTCCCGACCTGTCCATGCCCCACTAACACCGAGCTGTAACCAGGGAAGAGGTGGATCAGATACATGTGGGACTTTATCTGTTCCTGCTTTATGACCCGTACTCTTGCTAGCACTTTCACTGATCCATCCTCAAGCCTAATAGTGTCTGCATAGTGTCCTCTGTGGCGAATCATCTGTCCATTATCAGCCCTGTCCAATTTATCTCCACATTTCTTCAGTGAACAGTGTCTGCTCAACAAATCCCTCTGTCTCTACAGAGCCAGTTGGAATGATCCCACTGTGAAAAAGGATACACAGAGGGAGAAGTGAGATGGGCTCCTGCCCTCAAAGACAGGGCGTTTGGCCTCTCTGATACTTGAACAACCCCCCCTGCAGTGTTAAAAATAACCAGCTCTTCATGGGACTGACCAGACAGACTGGGGCTTTGAGGGAGTATTATCTCTCTGGAGTTTGTTCAACAACCAAGCAGGCAGTAAACATGCACGCACACCCCCCCCCCCACGCACGTGCACACACACACACACACACACACACACACACACACACACACACACACACACACACACACACACACACACACACACTTTACCAACCACTTGAAAGATTCTTGGCTATTTTGATCCATTTTATAAATATTGTATTTTTTCTGACAGTGTGGCATTCTTCATCTTAAAATTGTCGAAACTAAACATATTTCTGACTCATGTGAGGAGTACACAAATGTCATAAACAATAATTATGATTTATAAATCAGTTTAAAATTAAACTTGGCCTGAATGTTTGCATTATCCTTGAATAATTATAAAATAGAACGTTGTGTTAGTTTCATCAATGTGTACAGCATATACCAGCAGGAATAATGCACAACAAATATAAATTAACCAATGTGTTCATGTTTTTTTTAGGAATTCAGTCAGGCTTGTCTTAAATGAATTTATTTATATTTTCTAGTTTAGCATCTCATTATGTGAGGAAAGTGTGACTGAGGGAAAATGTAAACATGTTCACATGTTATCTCAATGACATTCAAGCAGGTGACAAATGGGCTTTAAAACTTGATGATGTATAAGTTGTGTAAAATAATAATTCCTACTTTCCCCTGATAGTAGTATATGTTAAATATACTTGTTGTTGTGATTACTTATTTGACTTAACCCTTTTTTTTAAGAAATCACAATCCAAAATGACACCTTTAACTTTCCAGTTGAAGCTGCTCTTCTAAGCAACATTAGGTTCTCTGATTTCTGATGACCCCTACTGGTCAAAGAGAGAATTGCAAACATTAATTGGTAAAAAAAAATCATATCTACAGAGCAAACTGTTGAAAAATACAATCCTTTATTCAACATAATACAATACATATCTGTTTGTGGATTCATTTACTGACCATAGTAATGGTGATGATACATTTTTGGCTTATAGAAATATAAAAAAATAATAATTAGAAAATGTTTTGTAAGAAAGTATATAAAAAGTGTCTCATTTTTTAATAAAAGAATCCAATGGAGATTGAAGGCAACAGCTTGAATGCAGTTTGAATATGTACAACTAAATAGCTCAATGTGCCCATGTGCAGATAATAAATGCTTATTTTATATAAGTTAAATATGCTACCACAACAGGTAATGTGCTTTGGTATTTTATTACTTACATTTATTTCTTTAATTTAACTTAAACAAGGCCTCCATGTCTTTTTGGCTTTGGTCATTATATGGAAAAACCATTTTGTTCAATTTGAATGTATTTCAGAGAAAGTCCATAATGACATGCTCCTCCTCTTCTCGATAGAATGATAAGTAATTGTGCAATGCCAGACTTCCCTCTCTGTCATGCCCATAGGGGGGATTTAGACAATTATGAATAAGACTCTAGGAATTAGTGGGTTTTTATTATTCTGCTTTTAAAAAGTATTTATTTAGCTGAATATGATAAAAGTAATATAACATGTCCCAATAGTTTTCTTGTTGGGGCCTTTTGGTTTAAGGCACCAGGGAAATGGCAGATGGAAATTAGGCCACAGAGAATAGCCTCGGGAGCCAGTCTAGACGTTGCTGCTGACAGTCATATGGTTTCAATGTAATGCAGTGACTGTGTGAGTTATTATCTTGAAATGATGCTAATGATATGCACCTTGTGCTGTCGGATTGTAGAGCATTTTCCCTTCAGGCGTTCTCAATTGTTTGTCCCCTTTAACTCCCGACTTTCTGGACTAGATGTCCTGCTTGAGTTTCTCAATGCTGAAGTCACTGTCAGTGTCCAGTTTGGAGAGAGTCTTCCTCACCCGCAGGGCAGTGAGGCGGGCTGATGGGCTCTGGTACCAACACTCCTTCATGATCTTCACAATGGCCGTCAGGATCTGGAAAAACAGGAACATATGAATTACTTCTTGGCCATCACAGTAGAATAAAACATGTAAGGCACCGTAATTATGTGTCCTACAGGGTATGTGCTTTACTTTGCACCAATTTGTGACTTATGAAAATGTGTGAGCATCTGCTTAAAATAGGGGATTTACTCTTTCCCATTGCCAGCAGACAAGTATTCTTCTCTCTTTTTTCCAGTGTGTAGCGATTGATGTCAGAAACACGTGGGGAAGCATAGTAAACAGTTGAAAGCAGCTACGGTGGATGCTTTTAAAAAATGCTCTTACTTATTCAGCCTGTCTTTCAAACTTTTAATCCTGAGTTGGTGCATGTTGGAGCACTGGAAAGCCTATTAAATATGTTTTTGATGACTTTTAGATGAAGTCTATTTTATGTCATGTAAAATAACTGATTCTGTCTATGGAGTCCGGTGGCTTCAAGGAGATCTGATCCGTTACTGATTTGTTTGAGTTTGTAATAAATTAATATATTAGTTCCGGAAATAATGCTGATTATAACCCTTCCAACTATAGACTAAAACCAGATGTGATAACTTGTGCAGAGATTTTTACAGCCACATAAAAAACAAGTGTACCCGACACGTGTGTGCATGGAAATGTGTGCACGTTTCATCTGATGGCTTACAGGATGGGAATGGAGCCTGTTGTGCAGACTGGGCCTCTGCTGATCCACACACACCACTTTCTTCATCTCCTCAAAGCTGGGATCTACAGGCACCAGGTCAAAGAAGGGAGGGCGGTACTCCTCCACAATCCCTAAAACAATCCAAAAGAGAGACAAAAACAACACTCAGTGTGCTGTTCCTTTTCCAAATGAGCTGAAGAACAAATGCCAAATAGTCACAACAACTGTCTTTGTTGGGGGATTCAGTAAGTGACATGTAATGTTTAAAAACAAACTAAGTTTTAAACCTCCATTCAACCTCCCCCGATAGATTTTCACAATATAAATATATTTTCATGCACACTTGGGAATTGTGATAATCTGTAGTGGGAGTTTTCTTAAAGCATGTTTGACTAAACTAGAGAGCAGGGAAAGATATCAAATCCCTGGCGACTTCACTGGGTTGGATATCTGCAATGCCTGCTGTGTGTTTATGTGTGTGTGTGTGTGTGTGTGTGTGTGTGTGTGTGTGTGTGTGTGTGTGTGTGTGTGCGCGCGCGTAAGAATCAAGACAAGTACACACACATGAAGTTCTGTGTGTGCAGCCGTCTTAACATGGATGCATGCTTGCATCTACAAATTGTGTGCGTGAGCATCTGGACTATGTACAATTGAGTGCTGACACCAGATAAGACTGTTTATAATTACTGCAGTGCTAATCATGACAGAGGATAGTAGAGACAGACACAGAGTAGGAAAACATTGGAGTGCTGAGAGACATGAGACTTACTGCTTCTTATGTATGCAGAGCCAGACAGATATGACACAAAAAAACACATGATGTGCCTGAGCAGCCTCAACTTTGAAAGGTACATGCATACATACAAATACTGTGTGTCTCGTTCTTCCTAAAGATTAAACAAAATCTATTGATATCTCTTTAGATGACTGTAAAGGCGCCCCATTCTGACAGCCTGACTCCTCTTACCATTGACAATGGTCCTGCGGCTAATTTCCCAGAAGACCAGGCCCAGGGCCCAGATATCAGTTTGCTTGTAGGACTCGAAGACGTCCATACGAATAGTCTCATCCAGGACTTCAGGGGCCATGTAGCGCTTGGTTCCAACACGAGGGTTGTTTCCCACATCGAGGTAGTCCTGGGACTGAGAGTGTATCACAGACAAACCTGAGGAGAGTAGGCACAGAGAACACACTTTTTATTATTTTTTAAAATCATCATATAAGATAAGATGGAACTTTCTATTACTATTTATCCCCTTGTGGAAATTAAGGCGTTTATAGCAGCAAAAGGGTCAGAGTCAAAAACAGGATTCACACAAGGTACAAATAAAGATAAAATTGAATTAAAATGTACATAATAATAAAATAAATATTGAAAAATAAAGTGATAAAGTAACTGTGGAAAAAATATATCACAGTAAAACGTTGAGTATTTAAATGAACATTTTAAATATGTTTACATAAGTGTGCAGATGTGAGTGCAGGTTAAAGTCTTGTAAAAACAGTGCAGGTTTTATGTATGCACAGTCCTGGATACTATTAATGGGTCACTTGATTGTGCAGCCTGATGGCTACAGGGACAAAGATATATACATATATATATATATATACACACACAACAGCTGTTCAGTCTCAACATATTATTCATAACCAACAGCAGAAGTTGGACATGGATACAACAAGAAATATAGAGGATTTATTGTGATTTTGCTGTCCTCTTTCTGCACGAAACTCACCTAGGTCAGCGATGCAGCACTGCCCATTCCTCTTTACCAGGATGTTTCGGCTTTTCAGGTCTCTGTGGGCGATAGCTGGTTTTTCCTGTGCGCTGACAATTTCAGTGTGCAGGTGGACCAGACCGCAGGCCACAGACAGGCACATCCTCAGACAGCTCTCAGGCTCCAAGCTGCTGTACTGGAGGAAGTCATAGAGGGAACCCAGCTCGTGAAAGTGGGTGACGAGCCACAGCTGGGTGCTGGAATTCTTGGATGTCATGTCAGAGGCTATGAAACCTAGAGACAGAACAGGACACGGTTAATTTAACGTCAGTCTCTCGGATGATGCTTTTTTCAAATTACCCTACCCCTTTTTCTTTGACAGAAAATAGTATGACCAAACCGATTTGTTGGGAACTGCAATATGCTACCTTACCCAGGATGTTGTCGTGTCGCAGCTGTACAGTGTTGTAGATCTCTGTCTCTCTGTACCAGGACTGCTCGTCCCTAGAGGAAAAGATCTTCACAGCCACACTCTCCCCCATCCAAGTTCCCCTCCACACCTCGCCATACCTGCCTTTACCTGCAAACACAGTGACACAATGTCACAACTGAAAAGCTATAAACCAGACTAGGCAAGGAAGAGTAGCCGGGATGAAAAAAGGAGACTGACCGACACACTGGACCAGTGAGATCTGTCGGGCCATAGTCCTTTGGACCAGATAGGGCAGTCCGGTCCCGCTCCCTGATGTACAAAACTCATCAAAGATATCCTGAGACAGAAACAGAGAAATAATCCAAGTGTGAGAACTCAAAACCTTTAAACATCTTGTGATTGTGTCTGATGTCAAATGTCTCTTACGCCGTATGTTGGGTCCTCTCCATTTGGGACCTTCAGCATGGTGACATCATGGTCTTCCAAATTTTTCAGTCTACTGTGCGCACGTCGGAAGCGCAGGAACAGCACCAGGCCACACACGCTGGCAGTCGTGATTAACAGGAGCAAAGACAACGCGATCCACAGCTCCAGACGAGTTGTATCTTTCACCTCTCCATCTGCATACACAAACCCATTCAGGCACAAACAGACATTTTGGATTTTGTGGAGCTAGTTGAGTGGATTTCAGCAAATTGAGGACTTTTGAATTTTTTAGATAAATGCGTCGACACATCATGACATTCAATTTTGCTCTGTCCAAATTAAAGCGACACTCTATCAATGTTGCTCTTACTGACCACAAGGGGGAACCAGCTGCTATCTAGAGTGATGCTTTGAGTCCCATCAGTACAAAGCAATAGAGGATGTGCACTGAACTGTAGGGGGCCCAGTTCCACAGTGGTCACATTCATGGATATGATGTTAAAAATAATGTTAAAATAATGTAAAGAAAAGGGTTAGGGTGCTGACCTATGGTTGGAGGTGGCGTGGAATTGGCGTTGCAATAATTCTCTCTGCAGCAGGAGATATAGTAGTGTTCGAAAGAGGTGAAACACTGCTCTCTGTAATACTCTTTGGGGAAACAGCCCCACTCCTCATTCTTGTGTACCCGGGTAAAGAAGCAGTAGTCGCCACTGCATGTTCCATTCACGCATGTGCCTTTATCATTCTCGCATGTACACCAACGCTTCCCATCGTCATCTGTGAAGAACACACGGACAGTGTTAACAGAAAGGCCTTTGAGTCATTGGATACTGGTTCATAGAGAAATAACACAGATGAACAATCTGGGAAATGTAAAAGAAAAGGAAAGTGAATTCTAGGCCAGACAAGGTTAACACAAATCATTCATTAAAGATTAGTGGGTAAAGTGATACATTATAGTTCTGAAGACACCTAGCCTTCCTCAAGGGAAAACCCCTTTGGTAATAGAAAGAAATATGGAAATGGAATTTCCTGGCAACCACAAAACATGGATGTGAAAGGCTGTATGTTTAACCAGGGGAGGTGTTTTGGGATACAATAGAAGAATAACATGTCTGAATGACTAAATGAAGGTGTGATATTCGCAGTGATACTTTCATACCCTCTATAAAGTATTTGCATAGACCTCTGCGGAAAGGACATTTAACCCACAAAGCAGGCTGTACATCACAAACTCTAAACGGATCAATTGTTAAAAATCTTTAAAGATCCCCTATTATACTGTTTTTCATCAATATATAATAGGTCTCAGATATATACAAAACATGTCTCTGAAGTGTTTGGCCCGAAATACCAAACAGATCATTATAGCATCCCATAATCCCCTCTGTTTCAGCCCTGTTTCAAAAGTGCTGATTCTCTGTCTGTTACTTTAGATGAAAATAAGGAGCCACTCCCCACGCCCCTCTGAGAGATATTTGGTTAAAAAGAACACAATGGTGCTCTAGGAGGAGATTCAGGTGATAAGGTGGGCGGGTGTTACCTTGGTTGGTGATTGGCTAATGGTTACACAAGCCAAAAAATTGTTATGACATCATAAAGTGGCCAAAGTCTGATCAGCTCATTTTCAGACAGGTTTTTATGGATCAGGACAAAAAGAGAGAATTTTTTTTCCTGAAACGTTCAGAATCTCTTTTCACAGAGGGGACACATGTTTATGTATAAAAGACCTTTAAAGCTGCAATTTCAAAGTCAGACATTCTCAAAGCTGCCCGACCACCTCACAAATGTAAGCAAAAATATTCCTGAGCATTTTAGCTATGGTTTGGTCTAGCATTACCTGAGTAGTTACTGAAATGTCTTCAACAGCCACTTATTTATTTTGACTTTGCATTATGAAGGGGAAGGTATTGTGCACTCGGCCTGTCTGAGCCTGTTTGCTGAAAACAGCCAGCTATTGTTTGATGCAGGAGGATTGGTGAGAACCACACAGTCTGTTTTGATTCTCTAGCTCACACAAAGAACAAACAGCTTCATACACACTGACTTAGTCCGTGCTAGTGATGCTTATTTATTTGAGTCACATGATTCATTTTCAGAATCAAATCGTCCCTTTTATGGAGCGTTTATTCAATACAACAAAGTTAATGCCCTGTATGACAGTAAACATGTTTTACATCCGATCGTAAACTCACCTGCATGGATAGCAGAGATCCACAGAAACGCCCCGAGCAGCACCACTGTAAGAAGAGCAGAGCTTCCCATCTCTGTGAATAAGGAACAAAAGAATAAATAACATTTATTAAGATCTAAATATGAAATTATAAAACAATGTAGTCAATTTATTAGGAGCTGTCATAATAAGAAAAATCAAAGACTTAATCTGGGGCATTTTGGGAACACAAGGAGGAACCAATAACGGCAATTTGATTAAAATGTACAGACTGTAACATAATAGTGTCTGTGAGGAGTCGAGCTGTGGTTATAGCACGGACTCTTTGGAGGAGGAAGCTATGAGGTCAGAAACAACAGCCGAGTGCCCAGCCTGTCTGCCTGCGTTGTAATTGCATTGGGTGGGGAAAGGGGGCTTATGGGAAGGAGGCTGCAGCACTGCAAAGTGTTTGTGTATTTGTGCTGAGACTGCGTGTGGCGCTGGCTACCCGGCTCCAGGCCTGTCGACTCCTCCGCTACCCTGCTTGCAGAGTAAATATTGATGGCTACGCTTCCTGCCATTGAATGGCCCCTCCCGGCTGGCCGGCGAGACTCAGGTCTGCCCATTGTTTAGGGCTGCACAGCAGAGGGTCACGCAAACAGGAGGGCCGTCATACACAGCTCGGTCATTCTCACTGCTGAAGCACACTAGTCTGTTACACCAAGGTGTGCTTAATAAATGACAAAAAAGTCACAAAAGTAGTTGAAAATAATGTATAAACATCTACTCTAGCAAATTATATTGGGTTTTTTCTGTTGCCACTGTGCTAATGAAGTACATCAAATGGGTGAACCGTGTTTCCTAATAGCCTCGAGTTTATGCTCTGTGTACAGTTCAGGCAACATTATACATTTCAAGCGCTTTGTCACCGAGGATGTATAAAAAACTGAAGAATTTTGATTTATTTACCATGCCTTTAGCTTTCTGTCTTAAGGAAGCACATAACACAATAAACCATATAAACCAGGTATTTAAGCCGCCAATTGGGCTGTGTATTCAGATACACTTGACAGTTGCCACTGAGAGTAAGGTCCAAAATTGATACAAGATGGTTCTTAAAGTCTTCCGCCAACAACTCACAATTTTGAGTCTTTTCAGAACAAGGACAACATGTGGCTACAAAACTGTACAGGTCAGAGTTTGCCTTAAATCGAAGCAAAATATCTCAATATAAATACATCTAGACGCACTTTGAACGTCTTTAAAGACCAGTTGGGCAAACCGTAATCAAGAGAAACCAATTGGTTTACAATACAGGAAGCTGTCCCGTTACCTTTGGCATTGTGTAAAATCGTGTCAAATGTCACTGAAAAGAAACTAGAGTAGGAGGTGTGCAAGAATATCTGTATCTTTACTGAACTGATACTTTTGTCAGCTTTTTCGATATAGTTCAGCTGCTGTCATGAGAACATGAGAACTGAGTTTTTAATGTGTATCTCAGTGTCAAATCAAAGTTGACATCTCTGCTTAGTAAGATATCCATTTCACATGAGAAAGCTGAACAAATGTCTGAAAAACTATCTTTAGACTATCTTATGCGGGTAAGCTGTGAGGCTCTAGCTCAACAGATGAGAACCAACTGCACTTTGCTCTGACTTGCTAAAACCACAAGCCATATTTTAGCATACAGAAAAAAGCTCTTCCTTTGTTAAGCAGACTTCATGTCAGGGGTGGTTATCCATTGGAGGAATAGCCTAAGCAAAACTCCACCAGCTGCATTAACTTATTCCCAGCGGAGGAACAGGAAATATTTCACAATCATTTTTATCATCCTGACATAGAAGAGTAATCTTGCCCTCCATCGTAGTCTGTCTGCATTAAGATTCCAGTGCACTTCCTCTCTGGGCAATCTCTTGTTTTTCTGTTGAACACTACTCCCTCGTGACCCAAATCCATTGTCATCTCTTCCTCTCATCTACAGAGGTTTAACTCAGGGAGGCAGATCTCTCATTCCATCTGGATGACTGTGCGGTTATAACTAAGGGTTGAGGGGGAAAGCCATAGCACAGCAGCCTCCAACAAGCCCTCCACTGGGCCTCAACACACCAAAAAGCCCCATTACTCTGTCTCTGGGAAGAAACTTTAAGCGGTGTTACTGTAAAAGCTTCTATCATGTGGTGTAAATGGCAAGAAAACATTGCATTAAATATTTTCTTTAATAACATAGCCACACATTTCAAACGTTTTCTGTCCTGTGTGTTTTATAGGTGTAAAAAAACCTCTTGTGAGTGACTGTCTGCTTGTTAGAGCGACATACTGATTGTATCTTCATTTCACAGACAAAGCTAGGCTTGGCAGGCTTTATGGCTCAGTTACTGTTTGCATGCTCTCACATGCATTCCTACGATGAATGCATGTCTGGGGAAGAAAGGGGTGAAGACAGGAGTATGAGTGACACACACCTGAAGTCATACACCTATAACGGCAGCACCCTGGAAAGATCCAATGCGACTTCCATCATGACCTATACACATAAAGAGCAAATGTCTCCTCTATGTGGGTGTGCATGTGTTGGATGGGTGATGGAGATGGAGGAGTAAAAGATATGCAGGGAGGAGAAATCAAGACCACTTCTTCAGTAGCCTACATATGCAAATTCTGCAGATTTCCAAAAGTATGAGCTTTTCAACTCAACATGTTTTGAAATAAGGATTGGCCAGTGATGAAGGAATAATTCAGACCCTTTACTTAAGCTGAAGTATGTGAAAGTCTTATTTAAGTAAAAAATACATATCATGACAAAATGTACTTATGCTATCCAAAGCACACATTATGCAACAAAATGTCACGTTAATATTTAAACATCAGTTTAATTATGTAACTGATTGAGGAAGGACATATTTAATCTTCTTTAAATCCTGTTGGGTTGTTTAAACTATACAATACTGTACTATAGAATTCATATTTACAAAATGGTATTGTGTTTTATTTTGAATCTTAAAGTGTAAAAGTAGCTTCTTATTATAACCCGACCGAAACTAAATAATTTTAATGGATGACAAAAGGATGATTCAACATCAATATTTGATAGTTCAAAAAAAATATGCTTAAAACTATCACACGTAATCGGGATGCTGCTGCTACCTCATACATACATTATGTAAACTGTGCATGATATATCTTCAATAAACTAATATCGGCCAAATATCGGCTTAATCAAGTAAAATGTAGTGTTGTAAAAAAGAGTGGAGTAGCTAAGTGTTAGAATAATTGTTAAGTCAAAGACACCTTACCATTGTAGGCCTACTTTATAGGCTAGTGAATATAGCGTTCAGTATCTAATTTATTTGGGCTTGTCATTCACAGGAGATGCATTTAAGGACATAATTGACTGTTGTTAATTTGACTTTTGGCCAGGTAGGCCAGTTTCAGACACCTGTTGGTTCACATCTGTAAACACGTGGAGTGATTTATGGCGCTGTCAAAGGTGATAAGCATTCACGTGTTAGCTATTATATACTTGTTATGGTTTTAATGACCACAGCAAAGCATAAGACACCCACAGGAGAAAAAAAACGATGCTTTTTACACCATCAGCCTACCTGTTGTCTTCACGCCTATTATCTTAACAGACATAAACGACGCACGTCTCCCATATCCAAGTTTGCTTCAAGTGTCCCTCCGTGGCCAACGTATTTAAAGTCAAAAGAAGGTAAGTTTAAAACACAGCTGGCTCCATTTCCAGAGAGTGGAGTAAACCGTGTTAGTTTTCGTCTCAGTTGCAGATGTTCACATCCTTTCCTGCTCCTCCGGTGACGACGAGCCGCCGTCTCTGGTAAAAGTTTGCCCGCAGTGTTCCCTCTTGAATCCACAACTAAAATATGCCCTCTCGTTTAACAACTAAGCATCTTCCGCTTGCCGGAAAAGTGAAACATTAAAAAAAAGAGCTGGCAGTTCCACCGAAAGCTATCTCATCTCGGTTCAAATCTGAGTTGATAAACCGACAACATCGTCGTTGGTTTGTGACCAGACCAGACTACTTCCGCTCTGAGCACATCAAAGTGAATTCCTTCAGTAAGTCGTCTACGAATAAGTATGAAGGTTTTTAGTGGTTGTCAATAAGTCTGATCTAAATGCTAGATAACAGATGTCTAAATAGAGCACAGCTTTGTCCCACCCCTTATTGTCCCGCTGCACAGGGTCGGCTCTGCCTGGAATGTGTTCTCATAGCGGTTTTCCTGTTTCTTGCTAAACCTCTCATTTTCCCTTTTCCACTGTGGACTGCTGTCTGCGCTGCACTGACAGGAATGTGCTTCAAATATATGGGATTAGTTTTGTTTCATAAAGATAAAGCAACACTTTCTCAGAATCAAGCAAAACTAAGAGTTTAAGAGAAAAAAAACTGAGTCAAGCAAAATAAATTAAATTTCAAAAATAAAACTATAAGTTGCAAACAAATCATTTGTGTAATCATGTAAACTATAAGTGTTTTTTTCTTTGTTCTAACATATCTTGTTGTTTGCAGTTCTCTTTGCTTCTTTCTCAATGATTAGACTTTTGCTCTTTCGTTTGCGCTCCCTCATTTTTTGTTTTCGATTCTGACACAAACGTCCCAGGTGGGCGGGACTTTCAGGGGTGCATTGGCTACTCAATTTTTGAGTGACAGCCCACTACACCACAGATCATACAGTGCAACTCATGCAGCCACGTTTGTGTTGGTACCTCCTGGGGAGTTTTCATGAACATATCGGATTTTTTTTATGCATTGCTGTGCATTATACTTGTGTTGTGTAGTTTATACTTTATTCCAACTTTNCCCCCTCAAGTAGGGTCCAATCCCCAGGATATCAAACAAACAGAGTATACTCGTCCTGAGCTACTCTATATTGTACTTCAATTCTCCGATGGACGTGCCCACTTCCCTACTTTCCTCTGTAACTCGACCAGACTGTCGTCCTACACACCCTTCACACACTCAGACCCTTCAGTACGCATTTATACACACATGCCAGACGTACTCCCGATACGTCCCGACTACTCTTAGTTTTCTTCTTCGACTGAAGCTTCGTCGGAAGTAATAGGTTTCAAGTCTAAACTCTTATGCTTATATATTTTAAGTGTTCGTAGAGGCCGCCTACTACAAAAGTTGCAAGACCTCTGGGACAACGAAAGGTCGACCCAAGTAAGAACTACGAAGTAAAGGGGTGGGAAAGGAAAGGAATTACAGAACGAATACAAACGTGTTGTTGACAGACGAGGAATTAAAACCCCTGGGAATGGTTTTAGTGGGTGTGTACGAGTGACCTCTTTAACCTTAGGTCTCTCCACCCGCAAAGAGACACCTCTTTTCACCGAAGAATTCCACCAAAATTTGAAAGTCTCCTTCTCGGGTTACTCCGAATTAGAGGGCTCTGGGGGCGTCAGTCACGACGGTCTTTATTTTTGTGTGACATGTAGATTTCGTCTAGTTAGTCCCATAAAAAACAAAATTAATCGTTTCATAGGTACCGTCTCCGTAAATAGTACCTGTGTAATTTCGTGCGCCGGTGTATGTCTGGACTGTGGTGTGCAGTAGTCGTCGTAAACTGTGGCGTGTGACAATATGAGTGAGGTCCGTTGAATTAAAATAAAGTCGTCGTCGGTTCAGTTTCCGCGATATATGCAACAGGGTGACGACACCGGTCGTTGACAAATGAATTTTCATCAAGGTTCTACAAATGTATTCTCAACATATTCTGCGTAATACGACCGGTTACGCTCATTCTAAGTCATCACTTGTGAACTACTCGGAAAGACGTGCTCGCTTAATTGTATCACACTTCATCCTCCGCAGAACGTTCTCCGACATTTACTACTCTACTTTGATTCTTGATGAATTAACACCCGCTGACAAAGCACGCAGACTACCTTCGACATGTCAGCCCATCTTTTATTTCTTTAAACACAACCTTCTTGAACTTATGTCAGAATTCGTTTCCACACATTGTCCCTCCCTAAAAAGAGCCTCGTACTTTTTTTGAAATCAAACGTAAAACACCGATCTCACACAAATTCTGTTATGCTCTCGTCAAATTACAGTTCGATACCCCTGAGGCGGCGTCAAGAAATCGAGAACCAAAGAAAACAGTTGGTAGCTAATTCAAAGTCGGGGCGTCGGTGGCGTTCCACTTGTTGGGTTAATTACGAATTTAACATTAAAGTTGAGAGCAATTTAGGTGGTAATGCGTACAAACACTAAATGTCTCGTGATCTACTGTCAAATTTTTTCGGTAGGCAACACAGTATAATTCTCTACATCATTTCCCCAATTCTCACCGCTAGCCTACCCGCCCAATCATACACTTTGTAATAACCATCTCGCGGCCTATGGATATACTTCTGTACAGACCACTTCAAAAAAAAAGCTCGGGTTATGCTCGTACGTAAAATTCGGCCGTCACGGAATAACCAGCGCAGAAAGCTTCCGCACAACACACGTTCCCGACTTAAGACCACACCCACCATCGTCCTGATCGTCGCGCCATGCACTGTCCGACCTCCATACCACTGATGTCGCCCAGATGTCGCGAACAGCTCGCAGAGAGCGTAAGCTGGGACTAATCACCCTCTCACCGGCCCCGTATCATCGCCTCCGTGGCGCCGAAAAGACTACGCTCCCTTTTAACATTTATCTCTTAGGCTCGAGGCAACACCGAGGGCACACACAAAATCTCTACCCACATACTCCTTTCCCTCCCTCACTCCCAACCACAAAAGACCTGGTGGAACCCCACCTCAAGGGACTTCTCGTGGCCCCTCACTCGCTAGTACATATTTTCTGCATGTCTTTTCACGTAAAACGTCCTATCCAGGGGAAATTCCGATTGAGGTCACCAATACACATTGAAGTTCTCCAAGTTAAGCGACTGATGTACTTTACATAAAATTCCGTGCACCAAACAGCAGTTAAGTCTTCGAACCGTTTATCTTTTACCCCCCTCACTGCACGTCCGCCCCCAAGAGGTAGTTCGGTCTCTTGAAACGCCCGCATGTACCTCGTAGTAGAAACGGGCAATTTCCGTCCCAAGAGGTGAAGATCACAAAGTTGTTCGAACAGACCTGTCTGACTACCTTTCAAAATACCTTTGATAGCTCTTCTTTGTCTAATTTTGGTTGTTACCAGACCTAAACCTCGATGTCAAAGACATACTCTGTTTTACAATACAGAAATACAGGAAGACCTCGAAGTCCGGCTTGTCTTGTCCTCCTAACATAAGGACGGTTTTGTCTCCAGTAAAGTTTGTACGTTAGTTTCCTCTGTCTCGTTCTCTCATCTCCTACATCCTACTACCTTGTCATCCTACTTGTCCCACCACTATTTTTCGTCGCCTCTCTCTGCAAATTACACACAAAGCCGTGTCCTGGGTCGAGGTAAAAAATCTGAAGAGGTACAAGAGGGTTACCCTGGTACTTCTACATCAGAAAAGAAACACCGACGTAGACACGACTACTACTGCCTACCCGTATGTCCTCCGATGACATCCGAAGTAGCTAAGGCGTTATCCTGAAGCACGTGTGGTTCAATTCCACAATAAATCTGTTCTACTCATACCTCAGAACACCCGAGTCGTTCGAGTTTCTTCATCACGCTGTGAATGTCGTGAACTCACGAGATCCATTCATCAAAAGAAATAAGAAACGTCGTGTTCTGTTAATCGAAGAAGCGGAGCTCTATCATGGAACATGTGTGTTCCTTCTTCAGTGCCTACTTGCCACTCTCTGACATCCTACTAGCACATGCTAATTCGCCACAACTCTTCCCTCCTTTCATACCTGCTGTTTTAAAGGCCCAGTTTCTGCAGGTAAGTACTGAATCAGGCTGGGGGAACCGTGATTAAGGGTTAAGCCAACAGGCACAGCAGTTCTTTCATCTTCTGCCACAGTGTGCAATTTTGAAGCTGCAGACACGCGAGGTAGGTACATCGTAAAACGCAGCAACAGCTAATACCGACAATATGTTATTATAATTAACGCGGACACATGCTTCTTTCTATTAGGCTACTGCACGCTGCACTGAAGATCACTGTGCACATTATGCGCTCTGAAACCTGTCCAGAAACTATGCAAATGTTGTACATTTACTCAAGGACTGTACTTAAGTACACATTTGAGGGACTTGTACTTTACTCGAGTCATTACATTATTGCTAGATTGTACTTCTACCCCACTACAATTCAGAGCTAAATAGTGTACTTTTACTCCACTACATTTATGTAATATCATAGTTACTTTGCACATTTGGATTAATGATGTGAAATATAAACAACTCTCTAGTCAGACTTTAGTTAAACCTGGAGTAAATTCACAAGCTACCCTGCAGTATACCAAGTCATTAAAACTAGCTTCACCTTTACCAGCTTTGATAAACACATTAATGCATCTATAATGAATTATAATCAAAACACATCATATATTATTCTGAAATAGGCCAATCTGCACAAGTACTTTTACTTTTGGTACTTTAAGTTTTTAAGGTTTGCTCATACTTTTGTACTTTTACTTGAGTAACATTTTGATTGCATGATTTTTATATGAGTATTCCTACACTCTGGTACTTCTACTTTTAGTTAAGCACAATATATATGGGATTAGTTTTGTTTCATAAAGATAAAGCAACACTTTCTCAGAATCAAGCAAAACTAAGATTTTAAGAGAACAAAAACTGAATAAATTTAATTTCAAAAATAAAACTATAAGTTGCAAACAAATCATTTGTGTAATCATGTAAACTATAAATATGTTTTATTTGTTATAACACATCTTTTTGTTTGCAGTTCTCTTTGCTTCTTTCTCAATGATCAGACTTTTGCTCTCGCTGCAGCTCTTCTCGTTTGGCTCCCTCATTTTTTGTTTTCGATTCTGACACAAACGTCCAAGGTAGGCGGGACTTTCAGGGGTGCGTCCCCATTGGCTAT
>NW_011359122.1:926346-927093 GCF_000735185.1 Notothenia coriiceps | reverse complement strand
TACTTGGGGGTGTATGGGATTAGTTTTGTATCATAAAGATAAAGCAAGACTTTATCAGAATAAAGCAAAACTATGAGTTTAAAAGAAGAAAAAAACTGAGTCAAGCAAAATAAAATAAATTTCAAAAATAAAACTATAAGTTGCAAACAAATCATTTGTAAACTATAAGTCTTTTTTCTTTGTTTCAACATAGGTTTTTGTTTGCAGTTCTTGTTTCTTCTTTCTCAATGATCAGACTTTTGCTCTCGCTGCAGCTCTTCTTGTTTGCACTCCCTCATTTTTTGTTTTCAATTCTGACACAAACGTCCCAGGTGGGCGGGACTTTCAGGGGTGCGTCTGCATTGGCTACTCAATTTTTGAGTGACAGCCCACTACACCACAGATCATACAGTGCAACTCATGCAGCCACGTTTGTGTTGGTACCTCCTGGGGTAGTTTTCATGAACATATCGGTATTTTTTTTATGCATTGCTGTGCATTATACTTGTGTTGTGTAGTTTATACTTTATTCCAACTTTAAATATTTTAATACCTGAACACACTGCTGCTGTAAAATAATTTCCCAATTTGGGATCGGTAAAGTGTCTGTCTGTCTATTTATTTATTTTATAGATAAAAAAACCCACATCTATGTATTTTCAAGCTAAAGGTGATACACAATATAAACTGTTATTTTTTCAAAGACATGTTACATTTCAAAAGCACATATGGCTATGTTTAGGATAAACAATTAAAGACTGCTTTAAT
>NW_011359122.1:882470-926306 GCF_000735185.1 Notothenia coriiceps | reverse complement strand
TCAATAAATTCCAACTAAGCTACCATCCACACAACGTCTCCCTCCCAGACTACTCAGGTTTACGACACGTCACACACCGCACCCAGCATTAGGGCTCGTTTTTTCAAAATATAACGCCGAGCTGAATACAGCTTACTGTGATTTTTGTATTACCTGTTACCGTAACGGCCGTTACATGTATTCCGTTAGCACACCCAACGCCTGGTTGGGGAAGAGCATTCACCGAGTATTTTAGTATAATAAGCAAGAGTTGTTGCGGCCCCATATTTATTGACCATTCCAAAGCGTTTGAATAAGCGCGTCGATCATCACATCTTAAGCGCTGGGCTACTCAGTATTGGCATTATCCACGCATGCAGTGGGTGGTTGTGAATGCTACCGTCTCTGAAAGGGTCCCAATGTGTTCACTTTGATGGCCTCACTTCTGAGTGGGTTGACATTGCGTAATGGTGCGCCCGCAAGGTTCTGTTTTAGGTCGCAGCTTTTATTCTCCTATATAATATCAGAAACCAGTTTAGGCTGAAAACGTGCGCCGCTGACTCGTATCTCCGCGCCGCGTCCCTCATAGTTAAGGAGGCTGAGCGACTACAAAACATTTTATACACTCCAGCATACCCCACGACGCTCAGCCGCTCCGCCTTGAGCTAAGCTCTTTTACCAAAGTGTTGAAGAAAACGAAGTACATCGCCTCTCTTTGATCCATTGAGACAAGCGCCGGTGTCCATGGTGCTATCCCGTTAACAATCCTCTTTCCTCTCTGCATGAAAGAGAACCCGACCCTGGCACCACCATCACTCTCATCCACCAGCCCCAGCGCCGTTTGTAGCGCCGTGCGGTCGAAAGCAAGGCACGACGACCCAAAACACACCCCAAAAACGACACGAATACCACAAACAGATATTCTGCCTTTATTTCAAGGATAAAATAATACCTTTCTACGACAACAAACAGCCAACACCTCAGCACCCACAGCGTGGATCACATAACAGACACCAAACTCCACCCACCCAGCCACGCAACCAACACTAAGAACCACCGGAACGAAGACAAGACTAAGGTCTCGGCGCTATCGATAATAGAACAAGCTTCCTAAGTTTCTAAAACCTACAACAACAAAGATAAAAAAAAACAAAAACTCTGAGTGAAAACGTCACGGGAGAGAGAGGAGAGGAGAGTTAAGGGATAGTGGATAAAACAGAACATTCAAAAGGACTTAGGAGAAGGACTGGGCGGTACTTTAGAGAATCGCGAAAAGACTTTCACTAACACAGACGTGTTTAGAACTGCGCCATCCCACGAAACACAAAACCCCAAACCTCCCAGCGGGACATCATGAATGTGTCTGCTGCTGTGGGGAAACTAGGAAACTACAGCTTTCTATAGCCGGACTACAACATGGAAGTATAATATAGAAGGAAGGGACACTGTAACTTCATGCTAGAGAGCTCTTGCACCGGTGCTCTGATGCGTGTTTTATGCTTTAAAATGAACGTGGGACAACAGAGAAACACTATTCTTCATGAGCAAAGTTGGAATTGAAATAAAAAAGGAAAGTGAAACTTATGGCTCGTGACAAAATGATCCCAATACGTATGATTTTATGAACTATGAAAATATCTTAAATCAATACAAATGTAATTTATTATAAACGTTAGTCCTTAACATCTATCAGCTGGTGTATATCACCATTCAACATCTTTAAAAGTTGAACAAACTCCACACAGCTCATGTAAACAACTGGTGAAATGTTGACTTTATTTGATCTTTCAGTAAAAAGCTATGTTCATATTTCTCTTTTTGATTATAATGACTGATGAAAGCGTTCAGAACAAGCGCCTTTGCAACTCTACGCACATACGTTTTAAAAATGCTTAATAAGCACGTAACGTTCATGATATCATTTCTGTCGGTCATAATCGGTTGTTTCCTGAAGCGGCCGAAATGTTGAGTGACTGCAAATGTGCGGCTGGCGGGCTGCAATGCATTTGGGGCAGGCATTTTGCTCTCTCCTTTCGTCAAGGAGGTCCAGTGGTTCCTAAGGCTAAAAAGGACGGTTATAAAGGAAGTTTGAAACTCTCGCTCTTCTTCATTTAGGAGAATTGGAACGGTACTTAAAATGGCTGCCACTGACGTACTTCCGGGTCATTTCACTTGGTTAGGAAGGTTCCTAAGCTAAATGGACTATTGGAACGCAACCCTCATACAGGGAGGGGTAATCACAAGACGAGAAACAGCCGGGCAGAGGAGGAGAAACACAAGGGCCACAGGTGAACACAATCAGACAACTAGATACACCAGGGAAACTAACGACAGGAGGAAAAGCACAGGGAAAAGGACCAGACAATATACCAAGGGAAAACATGACAGGGAAAACAGCAAAACACCCAAAACAAGACATACAAAACGTGATATAACACAATAATCGTAACAGCGTTGCTGTTATCACTGGCTCAGCGTCATTTCATTTGACCAAATATCTTTACATATACATTTAATATATTTTATTATGATTCCATCCACCTTTTTGTGTTATGTCCTTTTATTTAAAACATTCTTTGAGACTTCATCTTCTGGTTAAAATTTCAATAAATGTAATTTGTATAATCAATCACTCTTTTGTGTTTATTCTACATGAAAATGTTAGAGATTCCATTCAAATCTGTTAATTATTCATATCTTCCTCAGGCTAGGAATAGTATGGCCAATTTGTAATGCTAAATGTTTATCATTTTCTCACAGGATATAGAATGAGACAACACAGTTTGTATCCATTTTGTATGAGTAAATGCCTCTTCAGACCAACATAGTAAGATGTGAGCATGTTCCTAATTGTGTTGGTATGCAACCTAGGTCTGGTCTGTTTAATAAAGTGAATCTGCCACTTTTATATTGTAGAATTGGTTCAATTAAAGCAGTCTTTAATTGTTTATCCTAAACATAGCCATATGTGCTTTTGAAATGTAACATGTCTTTGAAAAAATAACAGTTTATATTGTGTATCACCTTTAGCTTGAAAATACATAGATGTGGGTTTTTTTATCTATAAAATAAATAAATAGACAGACAGACACTTTACCGATCCCAAATTGGGAAATTATTTTACAGCAGCAGTGTGTTCAGGTATTAAAATATTTAAAGTTGGAATAAAGTATAAACTACACAACACAAGTATAATGCACAGCAATGCATAAAAAAAATCCGATATGTTCATGAAAACTCCCCAGGAGGTACCAACACAAACGTGGCTGCATGAGTTGCACTGTATGATCTGTGGTGTAGTGGGCTGTCACTCAAAAATTGAGTAGCCAATGCACCCCTCGAAGTACCGCCCCACCCTCGGACGGTTGTTGTCAGAATACGAAACAAAAATAAAGGGGAGGGCGCAACGAAAGAAGACAAAGTAACTAATACATTGTNACACACACACACACACACACACACACACACACACACACACACACACACACACACACACACACACACACACACACACACACACACACACACACACACACACACCAGTGTGTGTGTGTGTGTGTGTGTGTGTGTGTGTGTGTGTGTGTGTGTGTGTGTGTGTGTGTGTGTGTGTGTGTGTGTGTGTGTGTGTGTGTGTGTGTGTGTGTGTGTGTGTGTATTGATTAGCTTCAACCCTTTGACTGCTACAGTGTGAGGTGTCCATGACCGAGCCAATCACTGATGAGAAGGACCCTGCTCACTTCATAGTGCTCACCTTCTTTTATCAGCAGTCTTATTCCTAGTTTACTGAAACATCTAATTACATCAGTGTGCACACTTACACATGCAAATATATAGCATGAACACACACTGACTCACACACACGTTTTTCACTCTGCTGCCAATTGCTTGACTCATTTTTCATTAACAGAAGGGAGTGAGAGTATAGCACGATAACAATTTGGTATAAAACATCTTGGTTTCTAAGGCTACATTGCTACTCACAGAATGATATTTATGTTCTCTTGTATTAATTCGCATTGCATTTGATATTGGTGTCATCCAAAAGTAACAGAAAGTAATCAGGTTACATTACTTTTATAGTTTGGTAACTATTAATTGTAAAGGATTACATTTTTATAGTAACCCTTCCAAACTTGATCATATTCAGTGCTTTTTTGGCTCTTGGATGATTCTAAAAAGCTGTGTGATAACTAAGTAACTCTGTCGGAATGAGTCCTTGGTGGTGGTAGTTGAGTGCAGAGCTTCGTGACCACAGAGCGTGTGAACGTTGTGATCAGCTGTTTTAGCGCAGTGCTGCTGTACAGGCCGACGTTAACAGCAGCCCTGTCTTTGCACACGGAGACCGACTCCGTCGTCCGGTGATCTAACCGCCTTATGGAAAAGCTTCACATATACATCGGTACGCAAATGCGCTTTGTGACACAAGTGACGGTACGCATTTCAGATTGTTGCCGCGCATGCGTACCTGCGTACCACTTATGTGCACCCCTGCCTATAACCACACTGACATATATTAATGTGGTTCTTTCAGATCCCTAATGTAAAGTGCAGTGAAGACAAACACATTCACTTGAAAAGGTCAGTACATTTATTCAAAGCTTGCATTCACGCACACACACAGGCACACAAACACACACACACACACACACACACACACACACACACACACACACACACACACACACACACACACACACACACACACACACACGACACCAACACACACACACACACACACACACACACACACACACACACACACACACACACACACACACACACACACACACACACACACACACACACACACACACACACACACACACACACACACACACACACACACACACACACACACACACACACACACACACACATTTAGTCTGTCATGCACTTTTTCAAGATGTAGAAGTCCTGAGTTCTCTGTGTGTCTCAAAAGTATTCTATCATTTTTTGTAAGAACAATATATATATACATTAGTTTATATCTTATATTCTGTAATAGTTACATTATTTGTTGGAATGTAGGTATTGCAGTAATAGCTTTATGAGTTAGGATTGTATCAATCATCAAGAATATAGAATATTTTATAATCCCCCAATTGAAGCTGGACCCCAAAGAGATTTCTTACCAAACACATTATTAAGAAAAGATTTCCTGAGGAACATTGTGTAAAAATAGTTTCTATTTCAAATGTTACTTTGCACAAGTGAGGTCTGCTATTCATATAATGCAAGCAACATTTCTGATGTCCTTTGAAAGCCCATCAAATATTACATAAAGCACGGCAGTATTGTACACCAACGAACAGTCATGTGCCACAGCCAGTTGGGTTTTAAAATCCTGTTAGACATAATAAAGGCAGGTGCTACATTACATGTTGCAAACAGAGGAGATTAGATAGCCTTTAAAATTATACTGGTTGACAGAATTCAAAATAATGATCTCAATCAGACACATAGCTGCAATGTACTTCCTGTTTCTGAAACTTTGTCAACAGCCCTACTGTTTGAGCATGTAGCACAAGCACATAGGTTGAAGATGTTTACCCTCTTTTAATACAAATGTATCTGGCCATTGATCATATAAAAATTATTTGCTATTGCTTGGTTTTTCTTTGGGTTCCATCAAATACCATAAAAGCATGCTGCATGGAGACCACAATACATTGATAAGTAATAATGTCATTGCAGGTGTTTGGTCAGTATTTCTTTGCATCCCCTACAATCTGTCAATTTATGAGGTAGGGCTGAGCCATTCTAATGCATGTCACCGTGTATTTCCAAACCAAATAACATTTGGTTGAAAAGATTTCAGTATTCCAAAGATTCTGAAAAACACATCACATATAGCAAATTCAAGTCATTCCAGTTTTCTCATCCCAAACAATGGTTCAAAATTCATCATTGTGTTTTCATTGTCGATTCCTCACTTCCGAACCTGTATTCTATTAAAATAGGCCACACTGTAATCACATGCTCGTCCCTGATGCATGTCTTTATCACAGCGAAAGATTTAAAGAAAAAGAGAATAATCATTTTTTGCTGGAATGTTTGGACCCCTTTGTTTTTTTTTCCTCGTCTTTTTTCTCTTTTTCCTGCTGCAGCTTATTTTCTCTTTTCTTCTCCTCCTTTGCCTCCTTGTACTTCCAGATAGGAGGCTCCAGGTATCCATTCTGCCTTTTCTTCTTCTTCTTCTCTTTCTTTGGAGTTGGCTCCCCAGATTTTGTGACTTCAATCTTGGGAATACAGCCCGAGGGGAAGATGCTGTTTTGCCCCATGCTTCGGGGAATAAAGCTTCCAATGCCATGCTGCTGGCAGCAGGATGTCAGAGGGGTTGACACACCAGTTTGAGAATCTGAGGTGGTGACGGAGCCATTACTGTGGGACACTGTGCTCTCCTCCAACTCCTTGATGTTGTGCTTTTCAAGCAGTTCAGAGACGGCAAACCGTCGCTTGCCAATCTCTGGGGGGCTTGAAGGACAGAGTGGACGGCAAGCAGTGGCTACCAGTGGGCTGTGGAGGCCTGTAGTCATCCGCACCATGTGGTCCATGACCCCATTGTCTTGGGCGTCTTGAGGGAAGCTGAAAGAGAAACTGTCTTTTAAGCAATGCCTTAGCTTCTGACCAGCTGTTTTGGTGACGGTGGCCTTCGCTACAAGTAGCTTCAGCTCAGGCCACTCAGGAATGTAACTTTCACAGAACTGCACAGCGACCGGATGAACAAACAGGCGGCGTATTCTGTTAACAGTCTCAAACCTCCCTGTCTTAATGGCCCAGTCATTTAGACCTCTCCCCTGCACCAGGTCTATGGCATTCATATCCGCACCTGCACATGAAAAAGTGGAGAAAATATACTGTCAAAACAAGAACACAAGTTTTATAATCACTGGAGGCTGAGGGACCTGGGTAAATCAATTGCTCCTTCAGCAAAATTACCCCACCATGTGGTCACATTTAGGGCACAATTTATTGACTTGATGAACAGTGTTATTGCAATAAATCAGGCTATTACACAGAATTACAAAATAATGATAAATATATAAAGATCAGGCCAGAGTTCTTAGGATTTTCTACAACTCATTTTTGGAGGAAGACTATGTCAATAGTTTTCATACTTGAATCCATGTTGTTTCTTCTCAACCATTAGATATGTACCATGCATGAAGGTCTGTACCAATTTCCAAATATGGGCAGACTGCCTCTAAATGAATCTATTGTGCATGTGTGCATACACATCAGAAGTTCCTCTTTTCAAAATTGTGAAATGCTGCAAAGTTTATAGGATGTCTCATGTACCATTAACTTACCATGCATTAGCAGGGCGGACACACTCTCTGCCTGGCCCTGCAGGCCTGCCTTGATGAGGGCTGTGAAGCCGCGGGGATCCCTGACTTCAGTGTCCACACCAGAGAAGAAGTTAATGATGAAGTTTAGAATGGTGACAAAGCCTGCATTGGGGGGAAAAAAACATTATATTCATATGCCCTTACTAGATGTTGATGTTATATGCTGTTACTGTCTTAGACTGACCTGCCTGTGCAGCAATCATGAGGGCAGTGTTGCCATCATTGTCCTGGTGATTGATGTTAATCATTGGACATGTGTGCAGCATGGTGACTATGTCAATAAACCCCTTGACCACAGCCAGCATCAGTCCATTCTGAGGGGGATCAAGGTAGAAATAAATGTACTTTTATGAAAGTATTAGTTGTCTGTTCTAGGAAATATCCCAAATTCCAAAGTCACTTTAGTTGTGTGATTAAAAAGAAACACTGAAATCCATCTCACCCTGCCGTTGATGTCCAGTTCCATAGCCTCGTCTTTAGTAACTCCTCTCTCCAGGATCTTGAGCAGGGATGTGGGATCGTTCCTAGCACAGGCCTCGTACACCGTTTTAGCCGGCTCTGTATACTTCCCTTCCATTTCATATTGGGGAAGCACCGAGTCATCAGAAAGCACACTCCCTGAGTCCGAATCATCCAGGAGGATCTCTGAGTCCCCGGAGGGGCCATCACCCAGGTGGGGGTCATACTTTGAATTGGCCATTGGACAACCTTCTGCCTGGGATCACACCTGGGTGTCAGGTCTGTTGGGCAACACCCACATCTTGAATAGGAAAATATAAATGTTGTTATGATGGACACAAATGGAACACATTTTCTAGTTTCCCCCATTTTCCCCAATTGATGAGACAACTGTGCACGACCTCTGAACTCAGTAGACCAAAGGGGGCTGCAGTGAAGGGCATCCCTTAACACCATTACACTTTGTATGCCTGTGTAATGCATTGTTTGTAATGCTGTGTAATAGACAAAGAGCCAGGCAAACCCTATTCTATTTTACAGTCAAACAGCTACTTGTTTTTCTAGATATCTGAAATGGCAGTTTTTGTTGCAAATTACTAGTTTATTCTTATTCTTTATGTCGGGTAGAAATGGACATCTTATGTGCCAATCAGATACTGTCAAAAATCGATTCTTGGGTAAAAGGTGTGTGCAAAAGAAATATCCTTACAACTGAATTTTGTTTTGTGCCACCTTGAGCAGGTTTGTGGGCATTTTCTTCTCCTCAAAATAAGCCTCTTACACTAGATCAAGTATGACTGGAGGACCGATAAAACAACACTGGCAGCCTTTTGATGTCGACGTGTTAAACAGATCTGATGACTTGTAAGGGCCGTGTGTAAGGCACAGTGCCTAAAGAGAATGACCTCACCTCAGCACTCCTGTTGGAGCGGCTGATCTGTAAGTCGGTGATTTACAAGAAGGATAAGCTGACTTTAACAGCATGCTTTTTGCCTATATTTGCTCACCAGCTCAGCCCATTATAAAAGAGAAGAATAAAGGGTGTAGTTATGACTGAGTGTAATATAATTTCAATATTGCATACTTGTATGTAAAAATATGAGAGATGATATATCAACAAGTCAATTCCGGTACAGAAAAATGTCAAGAAAAACTGTAGGCATTTGCAGAAGCTCAGTCTGTGAAAGTCGTGTGAATGTGGGCATAGTAGGAGGAGGGTAGTGGGTTGAGAAAGGCCATATGGTGCCAGAAGCAATGGGGGGCCAGGCTAGTGACAGCATCTGTCATGGTGTCTTAACCATGCCACACTGCTCTGCATTACAAGTGCACTGGGGTATCCAGTGTGTTTTCTGGTATAAATAAAAAAAACTATACAAGTACAAATGTTCTGTTTGTATGAAACCAGTGATGACACTGATACACGTATTCAATCTTAATGTTTTGAAGGAGATGAGAGTGGAAAGAGTGTGCTTTGGTCCTGCATACAACACTAAACCATATCCACATGAGGCAACCAGATTTCACAAAAGCAGCTTTGCACCTGCTGATAATTTATTAGAGTAATAGCATCTTTTGACAAAGCTCTTGTTAACAAATTGAATAGCTCAACTCCTTTAATCCCACAAACACATTTCCTATTTCAGCATTGTGTCATGAAGAAGGTAGATTACTATCACACAAATGTTTCTCTCTCTTTCTCCTTCTGCACAAACACAGATGCTCTATTTTTTACTCTGCCATTGTGGCCTACACTTCCTTCTAGATTAACACCTTGCAAAGGGTCATTTGCTGAATCTTAACGGTGAGGTGTGGAGTGAGGATGAAACAAAAGTAGCAACAGTTTGTGCCAACGTTTTTTAGAACAAATAGTGATAGCAAATGCTCACCCTAAAATAATCCAGCCATTGGTTACTCCTTCTCTTCTGCAGTCAAACCACAACCATCTTCATATTTTGGACTTTACTTCTTCCTCTTGGCTCTTGGTAGAAACTGTTAACGTTTAAGTTTCCCAAACTGACTCCAGCTGAATACCTTCCCCCTCCTCTCATCTTCCCTACTGGCCAGTTAGGTTGCCTCCTCAATCGGCAATCTGTCCAGGTCCCAACATAGACTCTGCTTTCCTAAGTCAGGCAACTTGCTCTCTCCCTCTCATCCTGATTAGAGAAGATTTAAGGATTAAGAGAAAGAAACAGACAGCAGCCAACCTTGCTCCCCTTACGGTCCGTTAAGTTAGTCTGCTCTTTATTTCTTCTCCCGCTCACTTGTTTCCACAGCTCTCCCCGAGTCAGTCCATCCACAGCTCTCTGCTGCCCATCTGTTGTGTCAGGAAAATATCTCTAACCGTCCAAATCAGTGTGGTGACTGAATCATAGAGGCTCTGGCTCCTAAATATGTCTTTCTGCTGAGGACCCCCTGCCTGATTAATTTCAATGTGTCTGCGTGATGAGAGGCAGCATCTTGGGTCTGTTTTCCCATGGAAATCCATTTGCTGGGACAAAAAAGTAACCCTGCTGCTACTCTAAGCCAGGGCGCTTTGCTCCTAATTATTCCCATGACAGGGATGACACATGCAGACATGCAAAATAACACATGGGCATTCTGTGATGCATGCACACAATTGCTCAGATATAAGATGCTATGCACACACGAACACACATGGTACAACGACACAGATGCTCAAATAGTTAGAATCAACGGATTATACAATAGGCATCAAAGATGTTTTTTCTCTATCACAATTATGCTTTTATTAACACGCCCAGATCAAAAGTGAGCTCACATATTATTTTGTATTAGTATTCACATTTTCATCAAACATTCATTTAATTGACCTGGTGATTCGGGTAACGAGCCAACAGCAAAATCACAAATTGGAACAACTCAAGTCATTTTATATTCCATTTATAAGAAACCAGGCCAAGACACTTGAATAATTGTTTTCATACTAGTTTCACGATGGTTCTACACCCCAAGCCCTGCTTGAATTGTGATGCTTTGACCGCCAAATCCTACATGTGGACAGGACTACCGCGTAACAGTTTTATTCATATAATCACAGACTCAATCACATGGTTTTAAAGGTGCATGTTAATAGATTAACCCTGATAATGAATTCGAGAAGAGCCAATCTGTGTCTTCAAACATGTGAATGAAACCTGCCTTATGCAACATTTCCTCTTTTAAAGGGATGACTACTGCCCCCTTCTGATCAAACTGGGCCATGCAGCGATTATCCATGAATCTTGTTTATGTAATTCAAAATGATATTCAGACTGTTCATGTCTAAAATAGCTTCAAAATGAACCCTAACCCTCATGATCTACACCCCCTTCAAATGTATCAACAAACGTGTAACGAGGCACATCTTGTTTGCTCTGCACTCTGCATGTCTTTATTTTACAGTTTAATCCTAAAATACCATCAGCGAGTTCTATTAGATACTTCATGCCATAATATTAACCAGCAAAACTTTTTCAATATAGAGCTCTGTCTTGACTTAGAAAAGCCACTGTGACAAATTGGACGCTCACTCAAAAGCATTTTGATCCGGAGAATTATAGTTGCTGATCTGCTCTGAAGAGTTAGCCTACAAATACATGTTGTTGATACCAGCCATGTGAAGTGGTCACAAACCTGAACACAATCTCTCTAAAACCATCAAATGACCAATTCCTTATCAGAAGCTTCCTCAGATCAGCATCAGATCAGATATAACATCACACTAACTTGACCCATTAATCTAAAGGTGCTATGTTTAGACACAGGAGCCTGAGGTGGGTTTTGACCACTCACTGATATGAAACACAGGAAGTAGAAGAAAGTTCATGATTGGGCGAAGATTTATAGCTTGTGAAAGGTCAAAACAAGTGGATAGGAAGATTTTCAGAGGAAAGGGAAGTCTGTTTGGCAAAACAGGGTGTGTGTGTGTGTGTGTGTGTGTGTGTGTGTGTGTGTGTGTGTGTGTGTGTGTGTGTGTGTGTGTGTGTGTGTGTGTGTTATCCTGTTAGATATACAAGACTGATCTCACAGCTGTACCACACGAGGGCAGCAGCATACTTCAACATCAGCATTGTTTGTTTATCACATAGTAAAGTCCCAAAGATGTTTACAATATATTAACTAATCTGATGTAATCGAGTGAAGTACATTTTGTTCTGACTCCTACCTCTTGATAGTGCTCACACTTTCCTTTTAGGGTCACAGCTATTTGCCTCCTGTTCTGCAAATTCCTAACAGAGTTATTCACTCATCATCGCTGCAAAAGACAGCTCAACTTCTCCCCAGGCAGCAGAGTACCCAGCAGGGGTCACTGGTAGAGCAAAATCCTTTTTGGAAAGAAGCTTGGGAAGCAACAAACTAAGTTTAGCCAGCTTAGTGACTGATGTTAAAGACAGCCATGTGCTCAGCTAATATTAGACAGTTGGCAGTCTCTACAGGAAAGTCTCTTAGGTCAGACTCTACGATCATCTGCTATATTATTTCAGTCGACGCCGGGTTAACACACAGAACTCATGCTACTTGTTTAAAAGTGTTTATCCTGGAGGGATCAGGTGTATGGAATGAAACACGGAGACGGAGGAAACATTACTGAAGGTGTAATGCAAACATATTGCAATAGAAAGTGGACGTTTTTTTGTTTGTTACTTTGATACAATGGTGGGTGACTGATGCATGGGTAACAAATACTGCACATAAGACAATGATTTGCTCAAACCTTTGAGTAATTCTCTTTTACTCAAAACCACAAAATGAGACTTGCAATGGGCTGGGTTAGTGTTGGATTAGGGCAAGACAACATGAGGTAGAAAAGTATTCAAATGGGCACCACTACTCCTTAAATTCTGGTTGTGCATATTTTCAAAATATTTAAAGGAGGTTGACAAAAAAGTTGACTGATAACAAAGTAATATTGCATATTCTGAAATAACTTTACATGATTCAGCTGGCTCCACAGAGAAATACGAAACCTATTACTTTTGAAAGATTCCTTGTAGTTTGTTCCATATGGAATTGTAAGAGTAGTTTTAAAAGAAAGCAATGCAGTACAGGTCAACATTTTATACTGTTTTTACTTTTGTCATTTCATGCCTTTTAAGAGCAAGTGGAGGGAGGACAGGGAATGATGTGAGGCGGATTAGAACCCAGTATAACGTGCTTCTCTTCTAGCTGCCGTGGTTCAGAGAAAGTGATTCTGATGTGTCCAGTCAGCCTTGACCTTGTGCTAAAGGCTAGTTTGAGCGATGTGGAAACTTTGTATGATCACAAAGTGGTTGTTGAAAGCAATCATTGCTTCTTCCAATTCCAAGCTTAGTGTTTCCTCATACTCACATCTTCACCTCTGCCAGTACAGTATGTCTCAGAGGTTTTTCCTGCTGACTAAATGTTCTCAATAAAGATGAAAGCCAGATCTTCTATAACACCCAAAGCAGTCAGGAAAAAACCCACGTTTGGTATAGTGTGAAGCATTTGAAATATCTTTCTTAATATTTGATAAACCGCTACCAAATCTTAGAAAACAATCCAAACAATGAATATGAAATACTTAAAGATATAAACCAATTAGGAATATGTGTCACAATATAACGTACCCATCCTTTTATTTCTATGCTGATGAAACTGTCAAACTATACTTTGCATCTACTTTTGCAAAGGCTTTTTGAGTATCATCAGTATGTACTGTATGTGATATTCGAGTAGAAGAACAGCTTTGTCAATTTCAAGTTGTTTACAATTATTGTTCCCAAAGCCAGAGCTACATTGAAAACCAATGGAACAATCTACAGGCTGATCTTATCTATCTTCAAATGATTTATCAGATAATTTTTTAGTATTAGTTAAATCTTTCATGGTAATTGTTGAAACTCTGTGTTGCTTGACCAAGTCTTCCTTGTTTACGTTTAGGCTGAGTAATAAATAATTAAACCTTTATATTAACACACATTTATTTTCTCAGTGAAATGAGTTTGATCGTGTGTGTTTATGTATTTTATGTATTGTGTGTGTGTGTGTGTGTGTGTGTGTGTGTGTGTGTGTGTGTGTGTGTGTGTGTGTGTGTGTGTTTCCAAGATACAGAATAGGCTCATGGTCTGTAATCTGTCAGTAAGCAATGTTGCAAGCCAAGCCTTCAACTTATAATGACAAATAATCATTCAATTAACCAGAAACTAATACTACTGGTTTGACTCAGTAATCAGTATTTCAGCAGTTTAATAAGGTGTGTGTATTTGTGTGTGTGTGTCTGTGTGCAATCGGGGACAGTCTCTTAAATAGTTGAGCTTCATGGGCTGTGTATTCATACCTTATTTGGGGCTGTCCCGCTGCTTAGGTTCACACAATCCATGTGTCACTGCCTGAGACGTGGGTAAGATAAAGAGAGTGTATGGTGCCAGGGCTGTTCATAGAAAGTCCAGCAGAAAAAGATATTGAAAGGAATGATATATTTTGAGATTAAAAGATCCAGGTGGTGAAGACAAGGACCACAAAATGAAAGAAGAGCAAAAATGATGGAAGGAGGAGAGGTTTTGGAAAGGGGGGTGGTGACCCTTTATAGCCAATGAAGAACAAGGGAGGGTGATGTGGTAAGTCTTGAAGTCACGGCTCACCGTTTCAGCATTCAGTGAGAGAGACAAGAGGAGACTTCAACTTCCAACTACAACTTCAAACAGAAAGAGACACCAGGAAGGCCCAGTAAATATTTTGACTGTCAAGAGGAACCTTATATTGAGAGCGACAAGTGGAAATGATTTTACTGGACTAAGCCAGAGTAAGGGACACCTCCAGCCGGCTCACCTGTGTCTGAATTAGAGGAAGTAAGAGAGCGGGCCAATGAGGGAAGAGCTCTGAGGCTCCTGTCAAGACCGAAACATACCCATTTCTTCCTGGATCAATTATTCATATCATGAGATTTCCTGTGTGTCAGGCCGGAACAAGGCGGGCTGCAGAGGCTCAGCTCTAAACTGTGGCACAGTGCTCCGTCAGACAGGAGCTGAAGGAGCAGAAAACAGGGTGACAAAAGAGACACAAGACCCAGAGAGACCAAGGGTCACAACAGCAGAGGAGATACATTTGAGGCACGTTTTTGTTTGCCGTTTGTGGAAAATGAAGGCTCTACAGAAGAACCAGGGACGCACTGACCAGATGTTGGGAGCCATGGCTGACATGCTTACTTCCGTGGCCATGCCCAATCAGCAGTGGGTGAGTTGTAGATCTGTTTGTGTATTTACTGACTGTTAATATAATAGCATTACTGAATTTGATGAAAGAAAGCACATTCATTTTGGAGGTATTTTTAAGGGCTTCTGGAGCATGGGCTCGCTCATCTGTGGCACTGTTTTCTTTTTTTTATTACTGCCGATTTTTATTCCATATTTCATTCCTTTTTTTTCCATTGCAATGTAAATACTGTTATATATTTTTACTTCATATTTTATTATTTTTGATATTTGTTCTAGTTCTCTACCTGTGTTTTTTAATTCTTGTTTTACTTTTATGTATGCACCATGACACCAAGTGTTACCTACTTGGTAATAAACCTGTTTCTGATTCTGACATATTGCTGCATAGCTAGTTTATTTTGTGTCATCTATATCTTGGTCATAAACCTTAAAATGATTTAGTTAGAGAAGCAGAGAGACGAAAAAGCGAGGGATGGAAGGATTGCTGGTCTCTGTTCAATGCATAGGAGGAATCTTGAATGTTTCAGAACAGGAAACAGATTTGTAGTGATTAGACCACCTCACCGTAAACAAAATAATGTAGGTTTAGCGGCCCACTGCAAACCACCGAATGCATTTCCTTTCTTTCCTCCTATTGTTTATCTGCCTAAAAACAGGAAAAGGTCAGCATTACGGGTGATCTGGTTACCTGAAGCTATGTGTTATCTGATTGGTCGGACGAATCTATGACAGCCAAATACAATTTTATTCTTAAAAATATCAGGAAATACTTTTCTCATCCTATTCAATTGCAGAACTAATTGAACGTAAAAGCATAAATAAGTTGAATTTGATGTATTTGATTAAACTGCAGCATGTAGGTTTCAACACAACATCTGAAGAATCAACATACAGAGGTGAGGGTGCACTAGAAGATCCAAATGTGTATTTTTGTTAATTTGTCTTTCTCTTTGAAAAATGTTCATCTTGATAAATCATTTCCTCCCAGACAGAGAGCGGTAAAGGAAAATATGATCTGCAGAGTACTTTATTAACCTTAACGCTTGAGGTGCTTGGTTTTTAAATAGATTCAAAGTGCCGTCTGAGAAGAAGTTCTTATCCACGCTCTGTGGCAGAAGTTAGACCTCAACGAGTTCTAAAGCATTCTTGCTCAGTGTGTAATGGAGAAAAGGATGAAGAAGATGCAGGGAATAGTGGAAAAACACAGCCACTGGTATAATGTTTTCTGGTTATGTGGCCATAGGCACTGTTTATAATCTTACCATCACTTCCTCCTTGAGAGAAGGGCTCCACCGCTGACAAAGGCATGTCTGTGTGTAGCTCTCAGAGGGGGGTGAGGTGGACCTCCCATCAAGCGAGGAGGAGAAGGGGCCAGTGCAGGGCCAGTGGGAGCCAGAGGGGCTGGAGTGGGAGCAGCAGCCCACGACAACAGAAAACCCAGAGCGGAGAGAAAGAACAGGTAAGACCTGAACGGGCTGCGCTGAGCGTGACAGACCGTTGTGTGACCCCAAACCCACAATGCTAGTCCAAACATTGGCCCTCACCAAACCAGTCGGAGCTTAGAGACTCACCGAAACACAAACTTCCAGCCCCAACTTTGATTCTTTGTGTGGAACGTCTCAGATTTCTGTGCAGTGATGTCTGACACAGCCTGCTCAGCCACTCAATCACTTTCATGAACATCTCCTAGCTGCAGTCCGTGTAGCTGTTGACATACTAAAAGCAGTGAAGATTTCTAGATTCAAGACTCATGAGATGAATAACAATCATGAATCAATAAGTGTGCATGTGCCACGTGGGCTGCAGCCAGATTCAGCTCATCGTGTTAGCCATATGTGAACTCTGGATAGAAAGAGTCCTGAGTACCATCAGCCATATCAGATAGTGGTCATTAGAGAGGTAATCACTTCAGGAAAGTACCAGATGGGAGTCACCTGAGTGTTGGTAGTTTACTCTAATTAAACTCCACCCTCTGTATCCTCTATTAGCACTGATAGCAGTAAATTGCTTTGCTGTAATGTACCATACATAAGTATGTTTGAAAGAAAGAGTTCTTGTGTGTGTCCACACGCAAAATTTTCCAGATGGGGCAAGACAAGCGGTTCAGCTAACTCCCCTTCGCTTAACATTGTTGGTTACACTTATTCAGATTTAGCTGTGAAAGGGTTGCGTGCATTTCCATTTTCCTTGAGTGGAATGGAACAAAAGGATCTTTGTAGCTGGATCTGGGTTTGGGTTGGAGGGAGTGTGTATGTGTGTATACAGGGGGTTTGGTGGCGAGTACCATGTGGCTGGACCACGAACTGTTGTGCAGAGCAGTACATGGAGTACAGAAGGGGTGTGAGTGAGGCCAAAGGAAGCTGTCATTGATGCTTATCTGTAATGGTCTTACTCGGATAGGGTCTGCTGTTGAGGTTAATGCTTCCAAATATTATTTCAGTACACAGCTCAGTTCTCAGAAAAGAAAAGTAAAGATATGCATTATTCAGGGCCATGTGGAAGAATGATGACCGCAAAAGAGATTGTTTATTCCAGTCGCAGACAAGCTCACTTCCTCAATTGTTTTTGCATTGCCCAATTTCCTCCGGATGGTAAATTGCATGGAAAATCTATGAAACACAAGGCGGAAAAACATGTGAACCACAACAAGATACAGACGTCTTTGTAGCACAGAGTAGGTAAAGTATTTTAATTTATCGGCTCTCAAACCGCAACAAAATCACTAGTAAAAAAAAGAATACACATCATAAATATAAACATATTTAAAACAAAAATCATATAAATAGATGTTTATATTATTATTGATTAAATTAAAAAGCCAATCTGCAAACATGTAGACACTCTGAGATGTTACATGTAGGTCACAGTGTTGTTTCCATCCCTTGCTGTGTCAGTGGAAGAGAAGGGAAAAGAGTAAAGAGCAGGGGCCCCTGCTTTCTATAAAGACGTGGTTCATGGGGCCATAAGGGCCATCTGTTATATGTTAGACACATCATGCCTGCTAGTGGCTTCCCAGGAATCACATGACAGTGCCAAACTCCACGAATTCAGATCCTTTCCCCCCATTTCTCAATTCGAGCTTACATTGCTCTCTCTTTGCGATGAATCTCACTACAGTGTGCCTTTCTATTTTTCTCTGATAATCTCCTGTTGTTTTCCCTCGTGTCTCCCTTTTGTTCTGCAGTCACTACATACATATCTTCTTTTTATTTTTCCTCAAAGCCAGCTTTGGTATTTAAACCTGGCTCCCCCTCCAATTACACAGAGCTCCTGCCCTATAGATCACACTCTCACCCCCCCAGACATTATGTGTGAAGTGTCTGTTTCGTAACACGATCAGTGATGGATGGCCATGTGTGCCCACGATGTTATGTTTTTCAAGGTCAAATGCTTGAAGCCACATCAACAGGAAACTGCACTGAACCTCTGATCTGCAACTGCTCAATGGTCATGTTTACAGACATACGTCTTGTGAATCCTTTGACACATTATTCGTGTAGGTAAAGATATGCCAATGAATGTCCTTATTTAAAGAAAACATAATATTATTTTAGCCACACAGAGATAGCGAAAAACATAAATAGGGCCATATTATTATGACATTCAATGCACAAGAATAGTGGTTTTTTTAATACAGTAGTATTACAATTTTTTACAAATAAAATCCTAAAATATTAAATGGATATGAAGTACTTAAAACAAGGATTCGGTATAAGTGTCTAAAAAGCATTAAGCCTCTTTTTCTACCTCCTAAAGAAAATCGAGACTAATAAAAAAATACATTTATGTTTGGAAGGCTGGCCAGTTTAGCACTCAGAACATAACTTGGGTAAAGAATAAATGTTACCATTCACTTAATTAATGAGTAGATGTGAGTATAACTATGTGGGAAATGCATGGCTCTGTCCATATCGGGCTCCATGAGAGGCTATCAGAGTGTGCCATCCCAGGAGGAGTGCAGATCCCAGAGGACCCTGAAATAAAACTGTGTGCTTGATTGACCTTACATGGGCAGAGTTTAACCTGAAGCTGCATCACATTGTGTTGTAAGGGCCAAAGAATTAGAAAGCATTGCCTGGTGGATGGTGTAATTGTGTTTATTTCCATGGTTATAATATCTAACGTCTTCTATCATCATTCAGAAGACGTGTCAGGAAGTTGTTGGACTTGACCATGTTCTAATTCGTATTTGAAATGTTCTTCTAAGGAATGTCTGTGTTCTGTTTTGCAACATTGATGATGTTGTAAACATTGGACATAGAACAGTCGTGATTCTGTTATCTGCAACTTTGACCTATACACCGTAGATCTGACCCTTTCATCACCTTTAAAGTTGAAGGGAACAGTTTTTATGTACACATCCAGCAGGTACAGAGCAACATTATCATTCATTTGGAGTTGATTTTGTGCTGGCAGATTTAAGTTTAGAATTCTCTCTATCAGCTTCGAAATATCTGGCTTTTGAGTTGCTATGTCTAACTGTGTCTTTAGTTATTTGGTGGTGAGCAGAGAGTTGTTGTTGTGTTTTTTTGTACAATATGTTTGCTTAAACAGCTGTCTGTTGTGGCCTAAAATGTCTCTGTGAGAGTAATGTGGACACAATGCATTGTGCTCTATTAGGCTGATTCATGTGATAATTCTCTGCAGATGTTTCACTATGAGCAACCCATTTGAAAATGTATGCTGCTTTAAATGATTAAGGACGACAGGAAATAATTTTGTGTCTATTTTGAGTTTAATTCAAGTTGTGTTTTAGCAAAATGTGGCTAGCTATCAGGTCACCTCACAGGTCACTGCTCTGCAGCACAGCTGGAAGCAAAGAGGCAGATGGTGACACACAAACACAAGTGTGCACACATTTACATGTTTCTACAGACATAAATATGTTCCCAAACTTACCACGTACACTCATCAGAACAATCATTTGTTTAATCCGTTTATATTAAAGATTTGCAGCATGATTCAGACTGTATTTTTCACATTAGCACAAAGACTACCTCTTAATCCCTTTTTCCGACAGAAAGTCTCTTTCCCTTGACATTAAAAAAAAACCTGGTCATAGTAATTATTAATCAAGGATAAAGCAGCAGTGTTTCTCCATGTGTGGTCCCTAGGTTTGCTTTTGTTTAATTAACATGTTCTCCTTTGGGTGGCGTTTTAGCTCCGGCCTAAGCTTTGAGTCAGCAGCAGTCTCAGCATTGCTGCTTCTAGAGCAAGGTTCACAGAACGGTTCCAGAGAAATAAGGAGAGGGAGGGAGGCTGTGGGTCAGGTAGAGGAGGAGAACTCTGACAAGCTCCAGTTTAAATACTATCACCATTGTTTTGTTTATTAAAGATGAACTGGATGGGGTACGATTATAAGGAGGTTGTGTTTGTGTGAATGTTCAAAGTGTGTCTCTGTATGTATGCTTGTAGTCGTGAGAGTTACATGAGTATCTTGGATGTTTTGAGAAACATGTCTCCCTGGGTGGTGTTCCTCCCCCCTGTGTGCTGCAGAGCTCTGCTGCCTGAGAGCTGCACTGCATGTTCAGGTATAACAGTGGGAGGTACTGAGTGGTACTAATAGTAAAGTGCACACAGAAATGATTGCATGCACAACCCACCCGTCTCACTGATGCATGCTAGCAGTGTATTTGACTCTAATTGGACAAAAACAGCATCCCTCTGCAGATGAGCTGCACAGAAAGGTTACTCTGTGACTTCTGCTCTACGGTGGGACCTCAGCCAAAAGCCCAAAAAACTCCCCCTGCCTTAATTGGCGCTCAGCTGAGAGATGACGGGAGAAAGAAAAAGAAAGGAACTACGGGAGGAAAAGCGAGGGAGAGGGAGGAAGGAAAATCTAAGTGAACATATTTTGGCAGGGTTTCAGCTGGCTGATGGGGTGAGGAGAGGCTAATGTCACTGGGGGGTGGGGGAACACACTGCGTATAAGCCACTGCATATCTGCTGAACTCAAACTAGCCGTAGCTATTAGTATGCATAATGGTGTCATATGAGTTCTGTCTGTTCCTTCTGCTAGTGTGTATGTGTCAATACGGTACATCATAAATTAGTTTAATCCAGCAATGTGTATTGTTTTTGCGTATCTGTATTCCACAAATGTCAATACAGAAGCACATTAGAAGAATGCATTATTTTGCATGAGCTCATTTAAATCTATAAATCATACTCAAGATTCCTCTCTGAACATGTCTCCTAAATGTTCCGACTATCTTGTACCCAGAGTGGAAAGACGATCATTCTCCTTGTTTGGCGTGCTTTGCTTAGACAAAAAATACACACATCCTTCTACTTGCGTGCTTGTGGATAAGACAAGTCTTTATATCCAGTCCGGCGTGAACATATATGTATGGATTTTATCATTCTCCAGCACTGTAGGTGTCTTTCTCCACGTCTGCACAAGCTTACTGTATGTGTGCAGATGAATCATCTTGTCTGTCGTTTGGGGGAAGGATGGAAAAAGTGAAGGAGCAAAGGAGCGAAGGAGGATTTTTTCCATATTTTTGTTAACATTCAGGGCTTCGCTCATGTCTCCAGGGCCTATTTTGGTGTTCACCTATTCAAAGGTTCCATTCGATATGAGAAAATGTATACTGTAGGGCAGGGGTGTCAAACTCAATTTCATCTCGGGCCACATTAGCATCATGGTTGCACTCAAAGGGCCAGTTTTATATACATACAAAAAATACATATATAAATATTTAATATATATAAAATAATGTATTATATTACATTATTGCCTCTGCATTTGATTATTATCGGATAGGGTAATAACTTAATAAGTCTCAACAGTGAGAATGTCACAAAATGATTTAAAAAGAAAAGCAAAATTCTGGAAAAAAAGTCAAAAATAAATAAGTGACATTTTGAAAAAAAATCAGATTCTTAGAAAAATGCAAGTTCTAAGAAAAAATGAATATTTTGAAGAAAAAAAGTCAAATTCTGAGAAAAAAGACAAATTCTGAGAAAAAAAGTCAAATTTGAGATGCATTGTGGGACATGTAGTTTATGGGCAACGTAAATCAGCATGTAACCTTATAATAAACATATTATATTCTTTGGAAGCTCTTGTGGGGCCACATAAAATGAAGTCATGGGCCGGATTTGGCCCCCGGGCCTTGAGTTTGACACCCCTGCCTAGGGTGTTGAAAATCATAGTTTATACACAGAAATACGATTTTTAGTCGTATTTGCATTTTAATCAAATATTACGATACGATACTTTATTTGTCAGATCAAGTTTGAAATTTAGACTTGCGTCACAGCAGCTCCATGTCCAACATCAACAGACAAATATCCAGACACAAATACATGAAACACAAACAACAAACATTTAACATAACAGCACAATCAGTGAGAGAAAAACTGCTCAAAGAGCCTTCGGCGTGCATTTGATCCGGGATTTAGCNCACACACACACACACACACACACATAATCTTCTCTTTTCAACCACAGGAGACTGGTACTCTTTGAAGGGGTTAGGGTCAAATGACCAAACTAATGTCAAATTTTACATATAAAACGTCCATCAATATTTTATGGTCTATAATTTAGAATGTAATAATAAACACTATAGTTTTCCTGTCCGTTTTACGTCCATGAAATTAGTATACCAAGTATTTTACTGAGGTGTTACACAATGTTAGTTACCATATGGGATAAGAGTCGACATTGAATAGTAGAAAATAGGAGTTGACATAAGAGTGTTACTGTCCGTTTGTTCCGTATGAGATTCTTCAAAGGTGAGTAGACAAGGTCTGCAGTGAAATTCTGATTGGTAAAGAAAAAATGAAAATTAGAGTCTTTTTTTGTACAAAACACACAATCGCGGAGTGTATGTAGGGACCCACACCAACACACGACGCTGACTATACTCAAGAGTCTAAAACATCGTCTACGTAGTACCTGTATTATCTGCTCACATGTATGGATTACTTCCATACGCAGGGGTTTAACTTTGTGTCCGACATAAGGCATGAGATTTTCATGATTAAATATACAACGTAGTAAGAAGTTGTAAGGGTAATACTGATTAGTCGAGAGAATGTCTACTGTAGCAGAACAGGTGTACGGACATATGATGGAGTAGGTCCCTTTGTTTAGTTCTTCATTGGGTGTAACGCCGTCCAATTCGGAATTTACAGTCACTACTGCGAGAATACTTTATGAACGAAAGACTCTGGTTTATAAGAAAAGACCTAGTTGTTTGTCGTAGTAAAACGGGCTTCGGAGACTCGATTACTGAGTCCTACACTAGAAGGTAGAGTGAAAACGTCGTGAGTTGTGCGGTACGAGGAAAGTGTGTTAGATGGTAGGCTGAGTGTCTAAAGTGGTCGGCCCAATGTCGTAGTTTCCTGCTCACGGTGAGTCAAGCGGAGAAACACCGAGTTGCCTTCGTTCTCTAGCCGACTCAGGACCGACCGTGAGTTGTTTACACGTGCGTATGTGTGGTATATACTTGTTAGGGACTCCACAGTTCCCGACGTTACCAACGTCCCGACATAAGAGTCCGTAGGTAAATAGTGTCACTGTTACCACCACCAGCTACCGCAGTGCCTACAAAGACAGTTTGGCTGTGTCTCAACCTCACGTGTGTGTGTGTGTGAGTGGTGGTGTGTGTGTGTGTGGTGTGTGTGTGTGTGTGTGTGTTGTGTGTGTGTGTGTGTGTGTGTGTGTGTGTGTGGTGTTGTGTGTGTGTGTGGTGTGTGTGTCGTGTGGTGTGGTGTGTGTGTGCATCTTCATCTTTTCAAGAAAGAGAAAAGAAGAAAAAGGAGGGGGGAGGAAAGGAGGGGAGGAAAGTGAAACGAAAATTACCTACGATATTCGTTGAACACTAACATCCCCGTTAAACAGTGGTCTCATAATTTGTCTCGCCAGACTTACAGAGTGAGCAAGGGTGAGCAGAGGTGACTACGACCGACTATACCGACGGGGGTTTATGAAAAATCGTATTTTCGGAGTTAGTTTTCCTCCTCATTGTTATCGAAACTGTCGTGTCTAAAATTTTTCTTTGTTCTGAGTTTTTGCTTCTGTAACCTAGGCTCCCGTTTCGTGATGTTGCACTCCTTTCGCGGACAGCCTCGACAGGTTGGTCTTTTGTGTCACCTCTGTATTATTTCTTCTTGTGACGGAACTCTTACGTTCCCTTAGAAAAGTACACTCGAGAATTTACTTCCCTCACCGAAGATGTCCCGGGTCAATCCCCCGTAAACATGAACAACGAACTCCGAACCTTACCCAACGAAGTGAGTGTAACTTTTCAGCCCAAAGGTGAAAAGTAACTGATTATCAAGAAGACGCTACTAGCTTAAATGGTTTACAAACCTTATGTTTTTACAGTCCGTTATCACGTGACTTTACGAGCTTTGGTATTATGGACGAAGGAGACTTTTTTAATGGGTAGTCACAGCTTCTCCAGTCTTTTTGTAAAGTCAATGGTTGTGGTTCTTTCGCCACCAGGTCTACCCACGTCGCCAAAAGACTGACCTTTTTGAAACGATGACTCGACCGAGTCACACCCGTTGGTAGAAAGTCCGAAGGATAACTGTGCGTGTGTAGCGGGAGACAGTACCTTTTGAGTGTGTAGTTTGGCGACGGGTTTTAAGGATACCGGTTTTCTTGTATTCCTATGTCTGGTTCACGGAGAAGGAGTCAACTAAACTTAGTGATCTTTCTTACAGACGAAGGCAAAAGAATAGTCATGTTGTGGTTCTGTTTGAATTAGGTATGGTTAAACCTTCATTTAGGCTTATGGACCTAAATGACTATACGACGAAAGGAGTGATCATCTCTCCTTTTGGACACCTCCAATTGTTCTTGGGACAAGTAGACGTAGTGTTCGTTACATACACGGCGGGGTCCCGACGCACTCAAAGTCGACCACGAGAAATGAGAGATGTGACTACCTAACACGCATCGTTGTGTGGTTTAGTTCAGTAGTAATTCATGACGACTACTATGACGTTATTATAGACGACGAGTCATTGGTCTGTGGGACTCGCCGTGGTTGTGTCATTTAGTCCACCAACTCACCTGAGTTTTTAACAACCAGTTGGAGACAGTCTATTGAAGATACTGAGATCGGATAGTCCATTGTTTGATCAACTCTGATAGGTTCGTTGTAGTAGAGCACTGGGTTTTGGTACAAGCTTGTCACTTATACTTGACGTGGTGATTTAGCCTCCTACTCCCAGCGGCGCTGTACACACACACACACACACACACACACACACACACACACACACACACACACACACACAGAATGCCAACATGCCAGCATTGTGAAATTGGAGACCACATGCTCCCTCTATGGAAACACAAATGAAAAAAAAGCCCTTGCTATGCCGGCCCCATGATCGTAACTGAACACAGAAGTCAATTTTGGCGCCGTCCCACTGAAGAAAGCCCTCGATGATCTATGATGTGAACACACAGTCCTGAACTGTTTAACAGACGCTGTTGATGACACTGTCTTTGCCTTACTGGGAAATACATGACACCTTCAACCCAACATAGCCTCTCTGTAAATAGCAGTATGTATGATTACAGACATTAGTGTTGCTATTTCCAGGAGAGATAGATCTGCACTGGAGAGCGTGGCATTTTCTCTGCTCCTATAGCTGGTTAGTAAAGGATAGCAGACAAGCGAGGAAACAGAAGGGAGCAGCTGAGAGGAGAGACACACAAGACAGGAAGAGAGAAAAATAAGGGGAGTGGGAACCTTACCCTGGAATAGCCAGCAACTAGAGCTGCAGACTCCACCCTTCTCACCCCTCCCCTTACTCTCTTTCTCCCTCACTATCTCTCTCTCTCTCTCTCTCTCTCTCTCTCTCTCTCTCTCCCTGTCTGTCATTTGACCAGGCAGTTCACAGAGGCGAGAGCTCAGCACCAAAAGGAAAACAGAGAAAGAGACGGAGCGCAGGGAAGCACATTCAAGATAACGATAAGCTTGCTGGAATGTTTCCTTGGTTGTTTTTCACCAGCTGAAAATCCCTGTCAGAGTGGATTTCTTCTTGGCTGCTGCTTTTGTGGACTCTTTCTCTTCTCCCCCCCGTCTGGATGTGGGCTTTTAAGTCTGTCTGCAGTTAACTAAGGAGGATCAACTGACACCTTTTTGGGGATTTACACTTTGAGGAGTAAACCTCTATTTGGGTGAGGGTGAGAGAGGGAGACTAAGAGAGACTGAGAGAAGAAGTGGAGACAGAGAAAGTGCCGGGCCATGCCCACCTTCGCCCATGGTTCAACAGCATGAAAGGGGGCAACCATCACCATCGCCACCACCGAGGCTGTGGCTGCCAACACTTGTTCCGTAAAGTCCTGGCCAAGTGTGGCTGCTGCTATGCCCGAGTCAGAGGTCAGTGCTGTTACACTCACAGAAAAAAACTCACCAAGATAGAAAAAGCATGATTCTTATCAAGTGTATCACCTTCAGTCTAACTTTCTTTGCCTTGAGGGTGATGCTGTACTTCAAAAATGCATCTGAGAGTCTGTTTGTAGATTTTGTGTGAGAGTTGTTACTTGTATGTGTGTTTTTGTTGATCCTACTGAACTGAAGCGATGACTCCTCTCCTCTCCTTCCATTTCATATCTAGATATGATATACATTCTCTCGCTCATCTCCTCCACATTTTCTCAGTTCTCCACCCACGTCTCCCTTATCTCTCCCTCCATTCCTGCGAGCGTATGCTAATGGTTTAAGTGTTAGCTTCAATCCTCTCGCCTCCAGCTCCAGCAACAGATGTGTGTTTCATACACATCAGAGCATGCGAGAAAAAAGTCCGTACACATGACTACACAGTGAGGAAGACGAAGGAGGACATGCATCACACATTATTCCATTCAAAATAGAGGACTGTGTGTGTGTTTGGGAATTGGACAGTGTCTGTCCTCATGATGAGCGTGTGTCGGTCAGGTATGTGCAGCACGTGGATGGATGAAACATCGCTCTACCCTGAACAAAGTAATCTCTCTCTCTCTTTTGCTCTCTCTCCAACCCTCCTGCTTGTTGTAATGAAGTGCAGCAGTAATAGCAGCAGTCTATTACAATAGTGTGGTTGAGTAAAAGCAGCGGGTGGCATGATATGTTATAAACAGGCTGGTTGCGTGCCTTTTTTCTTTTACAAAATTCAGGACTCCCCGTGACATTACCTGAGAGAAGTAAATCAAGTCCCTCTATCTTTCCTTTCTGTTCCTGTTGCTGTCTTCTGCACATACTTCGTTTTGTCACCCTAGCTGGAAAGAAAAGTTAGAACAACAGTGGAAACTAATAACACTAAATGAGTTTACGTTGCGGTGCCAAACTACGTGTTTGTTAGCTTTTTAAAGCCAACATCAAGGGATAAACAGTGTACCTACCCGCTGATGCTCTGCACATGGGCGGGCGGGGGGGGGCTCATGAAGTAGGTTTTCAGATTATTGGCCAGCGTTGTTGGATACATACCTCAGATTCCTTCACTTTAATCTCTTATGTAATGGATATTCTCCCTTTTCCATAGCCTTCAGATCCCCATTGTACCTCCAACATGTTATCATAGCAAATATACACACGCTTAGATCATAATGTATACACATGTGGGGGAGTGGAAGAATAGAACACGTCATGCTATTTAAAGAAATCCCAATAAACATACAATAAGATAATTATTCCAACAATCCGATAGGCTTGGATTTGTATAAAAAACCATGTATGTATCAGGAGGCTGTTTTGGTCCATCACGACAAGATGTTTCATATTTATATATAGAGTTAGAAGACAAAAACCTCTTGATCTCTTTTACAATCGGAGCAGAAGAAACATGAGCACTCCTACCTCTCTGGAGAAACCACATAATAAAATTACAGTAGTCTCTTAGAGTAACTTAACTATTAATGTGAATCCCTGTGCTCCTTAAAACCTCCTTATGAAGCATGAAAAGTACATTGCTACTACTGTTTTGGTCCTAGCTCACATACATTACAGTTTCTATAATTAACACGACGTCAGGGGGAAAAGAGACAACTGTAGTAGCCTTTTTACTTTAATTGCCCTTTCTCCTTAGAACCCTTCTCTGACTTGTTATCAGATACAGTTGACCTTTTCAAACTAATTTACTGAATCTACCTGCGTCGGGAACTATACTGACATCCAGGACCCTGTTGTTACTGTTGTGGTGTTTACAGGAAAAACACTGAGCAATGCAGGTCTGACTTCACTCGCCAAGGTCTTCTTCACTTCTGATAAACCCAACACAATGCACTTGTAAGTCAAGCTTGTCATATGTTGGACTTTGGGGGAGTTTAAAAAAACTAAAATAAACCCCTACTAACTGCTTTCTGAAAGCTGTGATAATCAGGGTCCAAATGCAAACTAATGACTTTGTGAGCTGCTGGATTTCCAACGTGAATAGTGTCACCATTTACTCCTCATAGTCCTTTTCGTTCCAGTGACAAGCTGTGTTAGTCTATTGTATCAAACTAAGCTGTTCATGATGCATCTGCACCGTTCATTGATCCAAAAAAAGCCTCTCTATTGACAAAGAGGAAATGATAGTGTACAGCATGATTAACTCCCTGGCATAATAACACTTACTGAGGCTGCATGATGACACACTGTGCAGTATACCATTATGCCACACACTATGGGTTTGTATCTTTCACCTCCATTCACACGTTCACTGACATCACACGTTTACTCTAACCAATCAGCGAATACATGACTAGACTTGTAAGTTTAGCTGCAGTTTCTCATAATAATAAATGATGTGTCCAAAATGACCATCAGTAACCATCAGTACTGCTTCTGTTCAATTCACTTTAATGCAGAAAGGGGGCTGCAGTGCGTCAGAAAACTGGCAAATCAATGGCTTTCTGTGGCCTTACTGTATATGGACTATCCTGCCACATATTTCATTTCTTAATCATGGTGTAATGAAACAGGAAGAACATAGTCTTTATAAGCGAGACAATGTGTGAATGTGTGTATGTTTTTTTTAAGGTATGTGTTGCAGTTCCTTTACAGGACTGACAAGTGCCAGAAGGCATGAAAAACAGAGGCAAATATGACAATGTATAAACATGAGTGCAGAGGGGATGGTACAGAAAGCCCAGAGAGATGGACAGGTAGAGAGATGGGTATAATGAAAGAGAAAAGCATGTATCATTTTAGCTCTGATGTTAGTGCTGCTCTGCAGGGCACATTAGCAGATTGGCTGCCGGTGGGTCATTACTGAAGGCTGTTTCTCAGCAAATACTGTTGACAGACCATTTAAAAATAGATGGTGTGCCATTATTTCATATTTTCCTCAGTCAATTGCCAGATAGGCCAGAGGGAGAAAACAAAACCTTGGGAAGAATCATGAGATCTTGTAAAAAAGTTACGTTTTTGGAACTGCCAAAGAAAACTAATGATAATGCAGGAATCTGTGTTCCTTTTTTAGCATTAAATAGCACGTTTGTTATTCTTGGACATTATTGGTTATGTTAATGATGATGTATACCACTGCAGAGTGGAGGCCAGCACAATCATCTCTGCATCTTTGCTGCAGCAAAGCCTCCCACACACCTAATGGTATTTGGGATGCACCCTGAGGTAAATGATAGACAGAGAAAACAGAAGAAAGAAAGGGATAGGATGTAGGTAAGATTACATTCAAACAAAGCAGATTGTCACTTGAATGTGAAAATACATTTTTAGCATAATTAAAAGCACAGCATTTCTATCTTAGCAGCTTAAAGGGAAATGATTCAAATGCATTTTAAATTGGTTCGGCATACATTTGCAACAGTTTTTAAATGCATTTGAAAGACACAAATGATTTGAAAAAAGAAATACAGTTTATGAACAGTTTTTCACACTTTTGTTAGGGTTTTTCAAGACTTTTTCAAGACTTTGAAAAACCCTAACAAAACTCCGTTGTCAAACATATGTTTATGTTTGATACATTTTCAAGTGTCTTTATATACACATTTGACTGTAAATGTACTTTATGTTATTTGTTTGTGTGTCCCTGAACTGCTCTCTTCTCCACAGTAAGCAGCTTTTCTCTGTCTGGGAGTTTAAAGAAGACTTGGCTGCAGCTGTAGCACAAGTATAGCAACTAAAACACTTTTCCATATGTGGACCCAAAATACCCGCCTTACCCTCCACAACTCTATCTATCTGGGTTCCCTTTGCATCTGTGAGTGTGTTTATCTCTGCGTGTGGGGGGCTGATGTTGACTCATGCATGCAATGTCTAGGACGAGGATCCCCCCCAGCAATGACACACACAAACAACAACAACACACACATATATTTACATGGTTGAATAGCAGAGACAGAGAGCGGGACTACAACAACAGTTTAATCTGTAAAACATTTTGCGGATTATTCTTCCTAAAGTTTCAGCTCAATATTAAATTGCACTGCTTTGAAAAATGTTCCAGTTATTTCTTTCCAACCCTAATGCTTTTCAGCTTTTTGGCAATGTTATTTTTTCCACACATGGCCCATTTGCTGGCAATTTAAAATGAAATACTTAATCACTTTGGGAAAATGACTGTCCCCTCGCCTGCTTTATCCTACCAGTCAGAGTGGGAGCCCCTGGAGGTGGGAGAGTTCAGTGTAGTTGTTCTCAGACGCAGGAACCCGATTGCCAGGTTTCTCTGAGACCCCTGAGACCAACATATCATTTTGATAATAAGTCAAGTATCCTTCTGACAGAAAGCAGCTCTGTTGGCAAACGCATGGGGAAAAATTACAGTGACTGAACCAGCGTGTCTTTTTATGCTTCAGCTGGAGAAGCGTCTTTGTCATCAGCTTATAAGGCAGACTTTGGACATTATGGAAAAAGCAGCAGAAATAGCTGAAATCGAAGGTATGCTGCTGGACTGCTGTGGCCCAGCCTTGTGTTCGACAGTTTGAGATATTTTTAAACGTTGCACCCCAGCCCACCCTCCACCCCGTCATCTCCTCCTGGCCTCCCACCCAACCCCCTGTCTCCTCTCTGCTGTGCAACTGATCTCCTCCATATTGTTTCTCTCTCGCACATGCAACAGAGAAAAGGACACAGAGAGAGAGAGAAGGGAAAGAAGTGAGAGAGAGGATGGGGAGACTTGTTTAATACCTACCAGTGTTCCCAGTCTCCCAGCTGGATGAAGAAAGGACACAGTTTACATTTTGGGCTGAATGTTTCATGATTTGCCGGATTGGAATGTGAACACCAAGTGGAGCATTAAGATCATTCCCGGGGCATTTTCATTTCTCTCGTCCTCTTCCCTTCCTCTCTCCCTCTCTGTTTTAGACTGGTCGGCATACAGCTAGTCGGACGGTTATTAATTATAACCTTCTCCCATTTTCATTTCATCTCCCTTTTTTACAGTTACATTTTCTTTCCTCTTTCCTTCTTGCCCTGACATATTTCCACGGCTCCCATGCTCCTCTCCTCCTCTATCTCCTCCTTTCTTTCCCTCTCAATTTTCCTCCTCTTCTGGGTTCTGTTTGTAAACGTGCAGAGGAGAAGAATGAGGGAACAAATTATGAAACACAGGAGTGCATTCCATACCTTGTTTAGAAAGAATTCTCCTACAGCGCAGAGGGGGAGAGGAGCCACTTCCCCCTGCGATTCTCCCCCCACTTTCAGACCATATGGCTCTTTTTATGTCTGCAGACTTTAAGGGGTCTACGACATTTGTTCTCGCTTCATTTAAACTTGGTTATCAGTCTTGTTCGACTCACTCTATTGCTGTTTGATATTCAACTGTTCTGTAATGTAGTGAGATTGAATACAGGGGGAAAAAACATGTTCACTTTCTACCCAGTACAACTTTTCATCCCGCAAGATTGGAACGTACTTATTGTAAATCTGAACAACAGGTTGACTACACGGATTGCTTCAGTGACCCCTCAGGCTGTCAGAGCAGGGAGGGGCTTTGTGTCCGGCTGCTCTCCTCTGCTGTTCTCCCCAGAGAACGCTTGATAGAGGCCTCGCTGAGAAACTTTCCAAAACAGTGCACTGCAGGCACTGCAAACAATGGAAAGTGACAATATTGAAAGCAATGTCGTAAAGAAGTCGGCTAGAGCAACCGCATGTTGTGTCTAGAAAAGGTTATCTTGTTCTCTATCAAATCTGCAGATTAAACAGTGGGTGTCAGTTTCCACCTGTCTGTGTTAAAGGTCACCTATTATGCAAAATCCACTTTTTTCATGTCTTTTATACACAAACATGTGTCCCCTCTGTGTTAAGAGATTCTGAAAGTTTCAGGAAAACATATTTGGTCTCTTTTTGTCCTGATCCATTTATTATACACACATGCATTTCCAAACATTTGGACTACCTATGTTGCAAATGTATTATCTTTTCAATTTACACACGGCATCTATTGCACGTCTGTCCGTCCTGGGAGAGGGATCCCTCCTCTGTTGCTCTCCCTGAGGTTTCTCCCATTTTTCCCTTTAAACTGTGGGTTTTCTCTGGAAGTTTTTCCTTGTACGATGTGAGTGTCTAAGGACAGAGGGTGTCGTATTGTCATACTGATATTCTGTACAAACTGTGAAGTCCACTAAGACAAATGTAACATTTGTGATATTGGGCTATATAAATAAACATTGATTGATTGATTGATTGATATAAAAACCTGTCTGAAAATGAGCTGATCAGATTATGGCCACTTTATGATGTCATAACGAGCCAATAACCAACCAAGGTAACCCCCACCCCCCACCTTATCACCTGAATCTCCTCCTAGAGCACCATTGTGTTCTTTTTAACCAAATATCTCTCAGAGGGGCGTGGGGAGGGGCTCCTTATTTTCATCTAAAGTAACAGACAGAGAATCAGCACTTTTGAAACAGGGCTGAAACAGAGGGGATTATGGGATGCTACAATGGGTGATCTGTTTGNAGACGAGCAACAGGACCAGCCTGTCAGCGGGCAAAAAAACGAATAGTACTTTAATTCATTAATGTGATCCAACAAATGTAAAAAGGCAAATATTAACCATATATGCTGTTTATATTGCTTTTAATTGAGATTAAGTAAACATCTGTTGAGTATTTTAACATAAAATAGTTTGATTGTGTTGAATTGAAGCCCAAAAAGGCAGCGGGTCCACGAGACCCACGAACACTGGCTGAATTACAAAAATATGAACACCACACAAGAGTTAAACAAACCACAATGCATTGACTCTTAACTTTTCACACTCCCTCCGTGTCTCCTTATCTCTATCATATCCCCGCTGTTAGCTGGATGTTGGAAGACAGAGGAGCCTGAATAGAAAGAACATTGTCTAATCACCCAACTCTCTTAACTAAGATCTGATCCCCATCTTACCCTCCCTCTGTCTCCTCATCCTTCTTTTCCCTTTCTGTCTTGCAAAGCCAACTGCTGCCCCTCTCCCTTTTTTCTCCACACTCCCTCTGTCACCGTCTCCCCCTCCTCCCGCTCACTGCTAAAAATACAGGCATTCACCAAAGCCATGAAAGAAAATGACGTAAAATTGTTTTCTCCACATTCGGTTTCTCCATCCCCCTCCTTCCCACCACACACCCCCTCTCCTCTTCTCTATAAGCTCGCTATTAAAGTAGAAAACATTCAGTCGAAGCAAAGATGTCGATCCATCCCTCCTTTCACTGCCCTCCTCTTCTCTCAGCATGGTTTTTACAAAGTTGGGATTCAAACAGCGTGCGGCAGATCTCCCCTTAGCCTCAGTTTGCTGCACATCAGAGTTTCTTTTTTACCGCTTTTCTCTGTCTTTATGTGCTCAACATTTGAGTTTTATCAGACGGACAAGGTTATTAATGGGGTGTCAAAGAGGTCACTAGAGTCCGTCGAATCCATGAGCTCCTTCACTGAGATTATTGCTGTATTGGCATTTTCTTGGCTGTGATCTCAGAAAATGTAATTCCAGAATTGACTTTCTTGTCTGGCGTTTTGGTTTTATTTGAAGGATGCATGACGAAAAAGTGTCTCGCTTCCAAAAATGTCCTCCTTTAAGTATTTTCCGTATAAAAGTTGGTCATTCAAATTAGGATTCACTGCACTTTCAAAGCCCAAAATAAAGAATACTTCACATCATCCAACCCTGCCCCCCTATAAAACAAACCTCTGTCCCACATACAAACGCAGTAAAGCAACTTTGTATCCCTTTTCCTTTTCTCTTCTTCTGTCTGCTGATCCTTTTAGCCTCCTCCTGGGAGACAGAGGCCCCGCAGTTTGTTTGTGTCATTCGTTTGCTCCTGCAAGCTCAAGAGCTCTCGAGTCAAGGACACAAGCTAAGTTTTTGATTGACACGATGAAAAGAATTAAACAGTAGAAACCCAGGGGTTCCCGTCGCCTAAGGAGGGCAGGAGGGCGAAGGCAAAAGGACAGAATGAAAGAATGAAGCCGGTTGGTAAAGGGAGGGAAACGAAAGAGAGGTCTGGGGTAGAGAGCGAAAAGAGGACAAGTTGTTTAATTCTAAAAAGAGGGAGGACATGCGGGACACAGGGAGGGAAGGAATGGGAATAAGAGAGCAAATAGAGAAGAGAAAAAGAAATGCAGGCAGGGACTGAGGTATACGTTCGTATACCTCTTCGCCGACACACACACAAACAAATACACAATCACCCACACTAGGGACATATAGTTAGTGTGAGCTTGGGCTCTGCTGCTCGCTCTATGACACTGTACTTCTCTATGGAGAGGGACTCGAACACAAAGGGTCCGCGTAGGTCGCCTTAATTAGCCACACATTCTGCTACTCAGGCTCCCGGGGGGGTTTGAAAAGGGGCATGGACAGTGAGGAGAAGAAGGACGGGGGAGACAGAAGGGAGGGTGAGGGGCGGGGGGAGCAGCAAGGGAGGAATGGGTGTTATAGCAAGGGGAATAAGCAAATGGGATTGGAAGGTTATTTAAAGCATGGCCTACAAAAACATTCAGAAAAGTATGTGTGGATGTTTGTGCCTTTAGATACGAGTGCATGCATGAAATGTGATGTATACCAATGCTTGAGTGTTTACTTTACAGTCTGGATGAACCCTGTGATCTCACAAAGCTCACTCAATAAATTCAGCATGTAAAAGGGTCATTGTATGTGTGTGTGTGTGAGTGTGAGTGTGAGTGTGTGTGTGTGTGTGTGTGTGTGTGTGTGTGTGTGTGTGTGTGTGTGTGTGTGTGTGTGTGTGTGTGTGTGCTTTCACGCTTACATCTTTGTATGCATATGAGTCTGGCCTGGTGATTGAGTGTGCTCAGGTGGCCAGGGTCATTTTAGTGAGTGACAGAATGATGCTAGGCGAGGCTGTTCACGTAGACCCCATCCATATCTGTGAGGCCTAATTAGCCAGCCCAGGTTATGATGGAGTGTTGGAGCACATGAACGCTCACCAAACCACATTTAACGAACACAGATGCTGCCTTTATCCGACCAAATCTCGCTCCATCCCAACCGCCTTGAAGTCCCTTTTTGCTGTAATTGACAGTTTATATTTTCCTTCCTCAAACGTCTCATGGAGAATCTTTTGTAATGGGTGTCATTTCTCAACATGTGCCTTCTGAATTTGCTGCGACTGTCACATAGGTCAACTTACTTAATTGGATGATAGCTGAAAGTCAAGAGGAGGTACATTTGGAGCACCTTTAGGACTAGCTGATGGATCCCAGAGTTACAAGGACTTAAATCAAATGTATTCTTATGACCCCGACTCCCAAAAGTATTTTCTTGGAGGTTAACAGGTTTATTTAAGGAAGGGTTTTTTCACTTTAGGTAGTTGTTTTGCAGAGTCAGCATGAACAAAGTTGCCACAAAGTCAGAGTTTTTCCACTGAACTCTGCACTCTGTTCTTCTCTTCCGGTTTCTATTTTTTCCTCTTATTATGTTTTCAACCCTGTTTTGCAGTCAACCTCCAGCTTACAACTCTTTATTTTTCTTATTTCTTTATTCCCTAAGCTGTCCCCTTCTCCTATACGTCTTCTCTCTTTGTACTTCTTCTTCTTCTACATCCACATTGTCGTCCTTCCTTCACTTAGACATCTTTATAGTACTCATCCACAAACTATGCTCTGAAACGGCAACAAAACACATTTGAGGCTGAACAAAATGTTTGAATGAGAACAAACTATTCTTCAGGGTCAAGATGTGAGAGGACAAAATATAAAAAGAATGAACGGCGTCTTTGACCTTTTGCAGGCCAAACATACTTGAGTGGAATTGAAAAAGGAAGGCTGTAAAAAAAACTGAAAAAGTAAATCTGCAAGCAATCTAGATCAAAAGGGTACAACGTGGGGAAATGGGAAGGTGAGAAAAACATGCTAAGGGTGCAAACTAGGGAAGGAGAGCTGTTAGAGGTGCTTCAATACATTTTACAACAAACAAAACATATTGTGTGAGAACATGTGTGCACCTTTAAAGACAAGGTTGCCCTAAATTCAGTTTCTATTAGCATCAAACATAGGAGACAAGAAGAAGGGGTATGGAGGGCAGAAAAGACCACTTCCTCTACCTTTATGTTAAAGAAACCCTGCAGATGTTTTCATATGTTTCTATGCGTGTGTGTGTGTGTGTGTGTGTGTGTGTGTGTGTGTGTGTGTGTGTGTGTGTGTGTGTGTGTGTGTGTGTGTGTGTGTGTGTATGATTGCAGGATGAAATAGGCCATGTTCTTGGGACCTGTTTGGAGTGATGGGGCAGAGAAACATGTGTCCTAGCAGTGTTTCCCAACCGGGGGTACGCGTACCCCTAGTGGTACGTGGGTGGTCCCCCAGGGGGTATGTGAAAAGATTTTGAAAAGTAAAAAAAAAGAAAAAAAAGAATTTGATTTTTGATTTTTTTTAATTAAAAATGTTACAGGAAAACTGTACCCAAATAATGAATAATGCATAATCTGTAATAATGTAACCAAAANTTATACTGTTTATCCTCAATATATAATAGGTCTCAGATATATACAAAACATGTCTCTGAAGTGTTTGCTACAATGGGTGATCTGTTTGGTATTTGGAGCCAAACACTTCAGAGACATGTTTTGTATATATCTGAGACCTATTATATATTGAGGATAAACAGTATAATAGGGGACCTTTTAAGTATGCAACCAGTATGGTAAAGGCACTCCTAAAGCATTTGGTTATACTGTAAATCTTGAGATAGAAGATCAGTATATAGAGAATTACTATTGTGTTGACTACTGACCTAAATTCAACCTCCTGTATGTCTATTAGGACCATTTCAGATTACAGTTATTAGGTGTTTCATTATCTTGACTATTACTTGACTACAAAATACATATTGGGTACATCAAGATTCAACATAGCTGACCTGTGTCTTGTGTACAAATGTAAAAAGTACAGGAAGTTTCTTTCTGGGAAATTGAGTGAGAAAGAACGCAAAGGACAACATTTCCAGGAAGTGCCTGCAGTCTTTGGTCTCTGCCTCCTCCACAACATTGTGAGCAAAGCAAAATTGATCCATCTACCTTTCATTCGTCAGCAGATGACGTTGATTGTCAGTTGTCTGCATTGATGGTTACCATAGTCACACAGCCATTAGCTAGGAGATAGCCAGCAGCTTGACTATTGCGGCAAATACTCAAGGTTTATAATCGGTCTTGGTGGCCAAGTGGTTAAGTAAAGAAAACAAGTAACAACGGCAGCGACACAGGTTGAACATGTTGAACCTCTCACTCTCTATCCTCATGTTTCCTGTCAGTGTCTTCACTTTAATCTCTAATGTATGAAACTGCCTTATTCCTTTAAGCAGCAACACTTAAAATACCTTAGCTATAATAATTCAATGACATCACACACAGTCTATATCAGAATAATGGGTTTCTGTGGAAACGCTCAAATGACATCTGCTGACATTTAGGTGGAAACATGGGCTTGGTTTATGGTTTGCTAACAAAGCAGTTCAGTGAGCAATTAAGATCTACAAAAGAAAATGTTTCCCCCCCTTGGCACAAGTTGTATCTGTTCTGTCTCTGTGTTGCTTCACTGTCATCATTAGATAGCTCACAATTATTATTCCATTCAGTAGACAACACTGTAGACCACAAATGGTTGACATGAGCCCAAGCTCTCCTGAAACACTCGAATGGAGTTTGCGTATTCATAAGACACCCTCTTAATGGCCATATGGAGAGCTTGGGCTCCAAAAGCAGGACTTGATCTGAAATAGATAAAAGCAGACAGGTGCTGATGTTGTTTCTTGAATGTGGAATGAGCTTTTTAAAGGCAGCCTTTGTGCACACTGCATTGTTTTACAAATAAGCCACGAACAGTTGCGTGTTACTGTTCAAAAAGAGATGCAAATCTATGGTAACGATTACATTTTGTGTGTGTGTGTGTCTGAGATTAGCGTGTGTACACGTGTGTAGGTGGATTTTGTGTCTTACTGGTGGTTAATCTTTTGTGCCGCTGTCCCCCACTCTCTTTCCCTTCTGGGCTTCGTTGCTATGGCGATTAGAGCGGGGAGAGGTGTAGAGCCATGTAGAGAAAATGTGTCTGGAAAGCCCTTCAAGTCTGACTGAGAATAACTGTACCAGCACATCTTAACATCTGCAGGAAAACACATTGTGCCAGATCGGCATGAGAGCAGTTGTTTCAACACACATGTGAGATGCCAAGTTTGCAGAATTCAAACATACCTTTAAATTTCATCTGGTGGGTTAACTTTTATTTTTTGAAATATGTAGCTCTTGATAATGAAAGAATCCACGTAAAAAACATTTATAAACAATGTAAATAAGAAACATGTCTAATGAGTAGTGGGAAGAATATACACATATATACATTGTGTATTCTTCATTACTCAAACAATATACTAAATACTTTACCTTGGCCCTGATCTTCAACCCAAATATCACCCTGTGTCAATCAGATATTCTTCAACAATTACTTCACATTCACCCTAGCCATCCCTCTTCATCCTTTTACATCTCAAATATATATTTTGTGTACATCTTGTCGATGTCTTATGAGAACATTTTTGCTCATGGCAGTTTGGAGAATTGACCTTGTATACAGCTATTATGAGTTTTAGAACAGCCCAGAAGCGAGGGGAGCCGAGCTGTTGGGAAGACTGGGCCGATGAAGCTGCACGTCCCCATGACCCAGCATGCACCACAGCTTTGTCTCCAGCTCCGCCTCCTCGCAGGCGTCCTGCCTGGCACCGCCACAGCTGCCTTATGGAATCACACTTGCTTTTAATATGCTCTGTTTTCAGCCACCTAATGGCAGCCTTTTTTTACCCATAAACAGAAGTGCCTTTTTTTACTATATTTGGTGTGTGTGTGTGTCCATATAATCATAGTGATGGTCTACAGCACCCAGTGTTTGTGCACTGTTGTAATGTCTAAAAGGTTAGTGTTGATTATCACTATAATTATCCCACACACACATACACATTATCAAACACCCACAACCACACCAAAACAGGGTGCCATATACAGTATCTCCTCCTTTACAAGCTGTGACATTTAAGTTCTGTATATATTATTGTAATAATAATAATATTCCAATTATAGGTTGATGTTGGTATAAAAAGTCAGACACAGAATTACTGGTGAAAATACCTGTGTAATGTCCTCTGTGGCTTTAAAGGTATGAGAGAAATAAGAGCCATAAAGGGACGCAACTGAAGACCTATTTTCTGCACCTCATGAGTTCTGTCAACTAACATCAGACATTTGAATAACGCTGAATTTATAGCACAGAATGGTTGCACTTTTAGGATTGATGGAGACCTTGGTTGAGGTGGAGGCAGCAGCTGTGATTTAAATGCACAACCTTCGCCCCTAAAATACACCGCTTTTCTCACACTGTGCTGATTTTGACCGTGAATGGCACTAGTGGTAGTTTCATAAGCTCTCATCATGAGTAGTGTCACACTTTCACATTGTTCCAGAGACAATAGGATTAATGCCAGCGTTTCAGGCCTGTTCTGTTGTTCTGTGACGGACGTTGCTTTGATGCTTTACCCTGATGAAACATGCACCACATAGTCTTTCTGAGAGTGCTGAGGAGATCGACCCTGATAGCTTGTTTGTGTGTCCCTTGACTATGTCTTTCTCATATTTTCTTCTGTGCTCCTCGAGTCCCAGCAGTGTGTGTGCATGTGTGTCCGTATAAACTAGGTCAGTAGGAGGACAGGAAATCTGTGTTCACTTGTCTGTCTGACTGCAATCTGTCCCCTTAAACATTATAGCAGGCAGATAAACTCACATACGAAACACGCAATGATTAAAATGCTAGCGCTTCTGGATATATGTCCCTGCTATAAATGCTGTCAAGTGTTTTTACATAATTTGTTGTGGCTAATAGCTGCCCCCCCTTACTTCTTCTCTTCTGCAAATTCTACAGTACTCTCACTCTTGGTTTTGCTTCCATCTGGCCTGTGTGCTAAACCGTCTTTTGTTGCTCGCCTAAATCATGAATAATCTCTGCTCTCTCCATCAGCCCATCTCTTAGCCTCTTGTTATTCTTTTGTTCATTAAAATACACATTCATATTCATTAGAAAGATGAATAAAGTCTCAGGTTTAAGGTTCAGTTTCTTAAGTCGTATACTGGCAAAATCTCCTCTAAAGAAGATACATTTTCTGAGTAGTCTTTCCTTTGCTACTGTGTCTCTGCCAGTCGGTTTTGCATGTGGAGCTCGTGCTGCTCTCAGCAGCTTTGGGGCAGAGCATAGCATTGTTTCAGAGGAGGGAGCTGTGTGTCCTGATTCCAGGACAGGACCCAGCCAAATTCTTAAAAACACTGCAGTGCAGAGGGGAAGAGCAGGTTAGAGTGCAAAAGAGGTGGCTGAGATAAAAACAAATTGATGTTGATAAAGGGAAGGGGAAGAGGGGGGGACAGGATAAAGAGAGAACAGCATAGTGCCAGGATTTATAAATCAAAAGCAGCACAAACAAAACACACGTGAAAAACTGTGAGGCCAACCAGATGAAATCGATTGAGAAAAAGGGTGAAAGAGATAGGAGGCGAAAAGGTGTATCTCTTCATTGATAATCATTGCTGGCAAGTATACAGTGACATTCTAAACGTTGTAATAATATGTTTCTGTAAAAGTTCATCTGAAGACAGCTAAAGGATTTCAGGTCATATTCTTCAGGTACTAAGTGCCTCGCTGTCTCACAGGTCTTTCAGTCTGCACATCTGAGTGCCTGGGGGCAGCCCAGGTCCTGCTAGTTGATGGGAAGAGTGTCCATTTCCTCTGAGTAGGTGAAACATAATATACAAGTAGAGCCTGTGCGGAAGTGCACAAGGTGGGGAAAGCAATAAATGAGAGATAGAGAATAAAAAAGATAAGCATGGTGTTGTTGAAAGCTGTTGCGATAACTCCGGAGGACGCCTGGTGCCTGCGTGTTGACCGACACACTCTCAGACCCCCGGGGTTGTGATCTGTGTGGAGGGGCTGGCGTTGATTGGCAGCTCTAAGAGTCTCTTAGACCCAGCTGGACGTTTGACATTGTTGGCACTGAGGTGACGAGCAGGCTGCTGTGTGGTGTTTACTATGATAGAGAGATGACACTGGAACAGCCACACATTTAGCAATCAATCCAATGTGGATGCAATTTATGTGTATTACATGGGCACATGCATGTCTGTCTGTATGTGTGTATGGGTTGAGTCCAGTGATGCCTAAATTGCCTATATGGTCTCATGAGGCTTTAGGATTGACAGAGAGCTCCAGAGTGGAGCGGCTGTGAACAAGTTTGCTCCATTACAGCCAACGCTTTTAGCCTGATATGTTGGCTCAGCAGCACTCACTTATCAACTGATCAATAAAGGAAAGTTGAACCAAACTTCTTTAGGGGGGCCAACACTTAAAGCACAACCATCCACTTCAACGAGAGGTTGCTTTGCTTGGGTGATTTGCCTTTTAGTTTCCTGTTTCCAACATAAATTGTCAGGAGATGTTTATTTTATCCAATCATATCCAAATCAAACCTCTGTGACCTTCACGAGTATTTCTGCATCTGATGTTTTCCCTCTCCACATGACTGGGAACGCTGTGGCACAGATAGTCTTAATTCAATTCAGCTGCTATTTAAAACTTTGTTGAGCAGACATGGTTCACTGCGAAACTACATGAAAAAATGCAAATGAAAAATCAGATGATTTAGGGTTGTGATGAACAGGTAATGAATCGATCTGCAGAAAATAATTCTGCAGCTATTTTTTATATGAATCAACGAAGGCAATTAACAAGCAAAAGTGCCAAATATTTCGCAGCTCGATGACAAAACAAGACATTTGATGAATTCCCAATGGCCTCGAGGAAAATAGTGGGCATTTTTCTGAAGCTTTATACCGACCAATTTATTATTTAATCAAGAATAAAATCTGCAGAATAATTGATATGAAGATAATTGTTTGTTGCAGCTCTAAAATAATTAAACTAGACATGGAGTCCAAGCTAGATTTAGTGCAAGAAAAACCCCACTCTCTTAAATTGCCCTTTCAGGTTTCTGAGTACTGTCAAACTTAGCATTTGTGGGTGAACCGCATCAAGAGAAAGACTGGAGCTACTTTAGTTTGCAGAAGAAACCTTTTACCCACTCTACGCCGCCTCCCCTCAGCCTTTAAAAAAGTAGTGGCCGACGGGTGAATAACTGATCAGCTTAATGTTGCCCTGTGCCTTCAACTGTTCATTATTGCAAGCACATACAAAATAGTCAAGCTGCATTAACAAACCTAGGTAATCTGTTTTTAGGACCGCCATTGTGTAGATGAATATCACTGGGCACTATCAATATGAAGCAAGACAGATGGTGAGTGGGAAGGATTTTTCCTCTGCGTTGGTGTATAATGGTATCAACTCCTCTCATCTTAGGCAGAGCGGAGGCATGTTGCTCCGAGGGGAAGCTCATCATATCCCTTTGTGTTTTACAGTTTCCTTGCTGTTGCAGTGAAAATAAAGCTGTTAATTATCCCTGTAGTGGGTAGTATAAGGTTTCATAACAAAACAGAGATTAAGCTTTCCAGGGTCAACTTGGAAACCGGCTCGTGTGCTAAACAATCAGTAGGGGAACTGCAGAGTTGCCATGGTGACAGATGCAGATTTCTCAATCATTATAAAACCAATACATTATGTACTCTTTGGATGTTGTAAATGTGTACATCTGACAGGGCCACTATGTCATTCTGACGCAAAGTCATGAAGCCTCACTGCTGTCTCCACTCAAGTTTAATCGCTTCCAGGCTCAGAGACGGTGTCAGCCTCTCTCCCCCCCTTTCTTTTTGTCATACGCTATCTCAGCAGATGTCTGGAGCTGGTTAGAAACCGTGTTTCTGCGGCTGTGTGTCTGCACTGCGACCCCTAAACCCTGGCCTGACTGAACCTGAGCAGGGAATACAGGTGAACACAAACCTCCAGGCCTGGCCCTTGTTAGAGGTCAGAGAAGCTGGGGTTGGGGTTATCACATTTGCTCAGCGTCATATTCACCTCCTTTCTCTTCCCTCCAGCTGGGGACCCTCAAAGTTTGAGTGTGCGTTTAACAGCTCCAGTAATAAATTCAATAGCTTTCGGATGCAGATATTTTTGTCTTCCCCTGCTAAGACACTCCAGAAAGAGCCGAGGTTTGAACTCATACTGCTGCACATGTCGTCTTACTATCTAGGACCCATCCAGTGTTTGTTCAAAGAGTCTATTCCTCACAGGATAGAGCCATCTACCTTCTCTGCACCCCTCTCTGCTGCTTGTCTCTTCCCCTGTTAGCCCCCCAGCCTGCCAGGCTCAGATCTCCTTACACTCTCCAGCCTTTCATGTGAATGTGGGTGGGAGCAGAGGATGGGGAAATTGGCCACCCTGGGATCACACACACACACACACACACACACACACACACACACACACACACACACACACACACACACACACACACACACACACACACACACACACGTACGACACGACGACGACGTAGTAGTAGTAGTAGTA
>NW_011359122.1:865814-882306 GCF_000735185.1 Notothenia coriiceps | reverse complement strand
TTGGGGTAATGTTTTATTTAAATGGTTATTTAGGTAGTCAACTATAGTGTTAATTTTGGCAGCTGTTTTTGATTTAGTCTTAGTCTTTAGACGAAAATGGTTATTAGTTTTAGTCACATTTTAGTCATTCCTATCCTTCGTAGTTTTAGTCTAGTTTTAGTCGACGAAAACTCAAAACGTTTTAGTCAACTTTTAGTAGATGAAAATTACATTTTAGTCAAAATGTGTCTCTATACTCTCTGAACGCTCCGTCCCCGGCAGATCTCTGTGTCCGCTGCAGCATGTCTGTTAGGCCCCGCCCCCCGCACACAGAGAGACACAGGGAGATCGCTCTTCTGGAGTGAAGAGAGCGGAAATAATGATATTGCAAGTTAGAAACGTAAGATTCATTTTGACAGACAAGACGGACAATTGGGGGAAAATACCCTGCATTTTGAATGTCCGTTAGTCCACCATTAACACCTTAGTCCCGTCTCGTCTCGTCAACGAAAACTAAATATACATTTCGCCAAAGTTTTCGTTATCAAGAATCTATTTTTAGCTCGTCATCGTCTCGTCTTAGTCATGTAAAAAAGGTCGTTGACGAACATTTTTCGTCATAGTTTTCGTTGACGAAATTAACACTGATCAGGATCCATCTAGAGCTGCGTGGGACGCATAGTTCCCAGAGTAGAGTCCTTCACATGCTGATATACAAGAGACGGAGTTACAGTCACAAGATGGAGGCACACCGGATCAAAGCAGTATTCTGACATTAGTTCAGATCAGCTCAGGCCTGCGTGAGCAAAGAACATGACAGTCTGTCTCTCTAGATTCTGTGTCATCTGCCAATCTGAGGAACAGAGCTCTCATAACTTCAACACAGTGTCTCATGAGCGTCATCCATGTAGTCAGACATCCGGCTACGCACACAGCTACGTAGGGCCTCTCTCATCACGTGCTGCTCTGACACAGGAGGAACATTCAGTATTTTCCCAACAGCGATTACGGCCAAACATTTGCTGTAAATCTTAAAGGAAACGATTTGATTATAAGCAAGTCCTGTGATATTATGAGTGATCAGCTTTATGCACTCACATACAGTTAGCATGGTTTAAGAAACGGGCCAATTCAACCCCTGATGATGGAGGTTCGAGCCTCTGGAGCAACGCTGAGTGACCGTTTGAATGAGGGTCCCAGCAGGTAAATGTTACGGTTGTCATCAATGTGTAAATATGAGACCATGCAAGTGTTTATACTACTTAAAATGTGGATACAAATGTTAATGTGGGGTTTCTTGAATGTGATTGGTCCGTTTGATCAGGCTCTCCAGGTGACAGTTGAATATAAGGGGGGAGAATATTCTGAACGCAGCGTTTTCACAGCTCGTTAAACTCAGTGATGCTGAATCTGCAGAGAGGCTGATGATGCATTATCTGCAGGGTCCTCTAATATAGATGAATCTGTTCCTCTTACACTGCCTCTATAAGGAGAGGAGCATACACACACACACACACACACACACACTCATCCATCACCAGGTATTTTACATCCACACACTGCAGTCCCCCCATAATGACGTGTGTAAGTAGAGGTGACATAATACGAGTCGTTTGTCAGAGATAACGATTCCTCTCGTCACTGTCACTGAAATGGACGACACACCTTTGACACCAATATAACAACTACAGACACACGTGTGTGTGTGTGTGTGTGTGTGTGTGTGTGTGTGTGTGTGTGNGCCTCTGCATTGGATTATTATCAGATAGGGTAATAACTTAATAAGTCTCTTCAGTGAGAATGTCACAAAATGATTTAAAAAGAAAAGCAAAATTCTAGATTCTAGAATTTTGCTTTTCTTTTTAAATCATTTTGTGACATTCTCACTGAAGAGACTTATTAAGTTATTACCCTATCTGATAATAATCCAATGCAGAGGCAATAATGTAATATAATACATTATTTTATATATATTAAATATTTATATACTGTATGTATTTTTTGTATGTATATAAAACTGGCCCTTTGAGTGCAACCATGATGCTAATGTGGCCCGAGATGAAATTGAGTTTGACACCCCTGCTTTATGGTGAGGCTCACAGCTGCACTGCTCTGTTTGAAGAGGAAAACTATTTATATTTCCATCCTTTGTGTTATGACTGTCTTCACTTCTTCTCTCCTGATTTTCACACCTCTTCCTCACCTCTCCCTGACAGCACAGCTGCCCTTATCTGATAGCCAATCAAGAGTCCTATTGCAGAGCAGAAACAAAATGCTCTTTTTTGTCAGTAGATTAATTGACTATTTGACCGTGGATGTCTGATTGTAGGGAGGGAGGATATACTCTGCCCTTATTTATCTGTTCCATACCGCCACATTATTACTCCCTAGTGTTTGACCAATAGCGTTCTGCTCTGTCTGTCTTTCCCTGTCTCTTCTCCTCAGATTCATACTCGGCAGCAGGCAGTGAGGGCAGCATCTCCACCTCTGTGGCGTCCCTGCCCCCCCAGGCATCGGGCAGCTCGGCCCCCAGCTCCCCAGGCTCCAGACGCTCTGTCAGCACGCTGAAGAAGTGGCTCACAAACCCTGTTCGCAAACTGAGCGTTGGGGCCACGGCCAAAGGGGAGCGCCAGGTCCGCAAACTTGAGGGAAAACCTCCACCTCCTCCGTCTCAAAGCCACAGCCTGGATCTGGGCAGCCCCCCGAGGCATGATGACACTTTCACCATCCTTCCCATTACCCACAGAGAACTGGTGAGAATACAAAGTTGTAAAGAGGCTGCAATCGTTCTTTGTTTACTAATCGAACAAGGCCTTGCATGCCGGCTTTGAACTTCAAGTTCCTCTTTACACATTAGATAAACCACCTCACAAGTAAACTCATAAACTGAAATGATCCCACACTGCCTCAGATAAACTGGCTCTGAAGTAAACAAGCTAAATTTCAGCCTTGTATAAATACAAGGTAAAGCCAACACCCTGACAGTGCCTTGTGTACACTAGTTAGCTGAAGAATATTAAGAGAGACAGGTTTAACCCTTCTGTGGTGTTCATATTTTTGTTACTCGTGGGTCTGGTGAACCCGCTGCCTTTTTGGGCTACAATTCAACACAATCAAACTATTTTATGTTCAAATACTCAACAGATGTTTACTTCATCTCAATTACAAGCAATATAAACAGGATATATGGTTAATATTTGTTAGATCACATTAATGGATTAAAGTGCTACTGCCCGCTGACCGGCTGGTCTTGTGGCTCGTCTAGCTGATGCTCAATCTCATCCTCTTCTTCAAAGTCACTGTCAGACTCAGAATTCTCAGAAATGTGATCCTCACATTCTGAAACCTTTTCCTCTTCCTCTACATCATCATCAAATGCTTCTCTCTCTTCCAAAATAATTTGTGGCCCTCCGAGCAGAGAATCTTTTGGCCATCTTGATCAGTTGTGATAAGGACCTAAACTGGCAAAGCTTTATTTGTTGTGTCTTGCCCCAAATGTGCAGCTTGGATAGAGTGTGAAAAAAATAAAGATTGGTTCCCGCAAGACATAATGCGGGAATGTGAGAGCAGACAGGTGTCGGTGCTTTGCTTTATCAACAATGTTGCAACCTAGTGCGGGAATGGCAGGGGCAGAAACACAAAAGTCTCACACCCACGCACGCACGCACGCACGCACGCACGCACACACACACACACACACACACACACAGAAGGCCCAGACAGGTGCACAGGACCTACAATTTCCTCACTTTTGTTTCGAACATCCTGTATGTAATGTAAATGTGTAGGGGGGGTGTACAGTGGGTGGTCATTGAAAATGTGTTCTGATATATGTTCTTCACAGAAAATAAACCAAGGCCATTGAGTGTGAGTTTGAAAAAAGTAATTGATGATATAATTTTTCTTTAGACAAATAATGAAAATGGGTCCCACAGACCCGAACACCATACAGTACAAGGGTTAAGGCTGGTGATACCTTTGAGGGCTAGGAACGGAAAGGGAATGATACAAGATCAACTTCAAGGTCTCGTCTAAAAATTATATAATACTCATTTTATCTCATGTCTTGTCAGAGCCTTGCCAATCAAATGCCATCACAGCGTGGTGGCATCATGTCCCCTGGGTTTTCTGTTGACAAAGATTCCATGTTTCTGGTCGTGGCATCGTTCATTCACGGCATTAATGACCCAGTTCTTCTTTGATTTTTTCCAATTAAACTTCTGTTGTATACTGCCTAAAAACAATCTCATCACTTCCTGTGTGCCAGTTTATGTCTCCCTGCAAAAAGTTATCCAAGGATAAATGGCTTTGTTACTTTCAGCCTGGCAAACAAGATGTACACCCATTTCGCTAGCCAAAAATACCAATAGGGACGGCTGAGTCCAGTCTTGGCAATGAATCTTCATTTTAATATGTTCTGCTTCAGCCATGGCTACTAGGCAGTACTTTATCTGAGTTATAAAAAGTTTAGATTTCAGCAAGTGCGGGTCCAAGAGATATAGTGCGTTTCCTTAATTGAAATGAACCAAAAAACTACAAACGGATGCATTCAGTCACTTGTCTCATGACATGTGACAGCTAATACTACTGTGTTGTCTCTCGCAACCATTTTTGATCTAAAAGCTGTGCTACATACATACAGCAAAAAGAAATAGCAAAATACTGTGACTTTATTCTCATGATATTATGACCTTTTAAACAAATATTATGCCTTCTATTTTTTTTAAATAAGAGAACATAAGCGAACATCTTGCTGATATACATGAGCTTTTAAAGTGCCGTGGTTTATCAATAATAACATTGATCAATGCATCCTGACTGAGAATGTTTGCAAGTTCCCCATATAAAGAGATATCTTCCCCAAACAAAGACACAAAAGGAATTTACTCAAAATTGGTGCATCAAAAATAATCGTTTGATTTATTTCATTTGTGTTTCCTTAAAGAGGTGCACTTTAGCAAGTTCCTATCACCTGTGTTGACAGGGCAATACAGTATTGAACGTAATGTTCTTAGCAACATAATAGGAGGTGAGTGAATGTTATAAATACGAAACAAAGGTGCTTTACTGTTCCCTCTTCTCTCTCCTTTAGTTTACGACACACAGCTACAAACGCTCTGCAATGGGAAGGAGATATAATTGTGTCTTATTTATATAGACACGTTCATAGATTTTTTTACAAGTGCTTAGCTGTCTTTCTCCAAAGCAATGTTTGCTAAACGTATTATATCTTCTTAAAACATATCGTATCCTTCACGACATTATGCATTAAGGGCAAGTTAAAACAGATAGTAAATCAATAAGGACTCCTTTTGTTTTTTACTTATATCTGGCTTCAATTCACTTTACGCAGCTCAGATTTCCCCCATTTTGGGATTGGAGCCAGTACGTTCTGTGCCCTGAGACCTGGAGCTTTAACCTTCAGTCTGTTGCTGCTCTGTCTTATTTCACACACAAGTTGACATATTATCCAACATCAAGTGTTTGACAATGGAAAAAACAATAATACTTTTCCACATCGGTTTGTTTGTGCTTTCTGGTGTGACAGTGAAAACTTCCTTCCAATCTTACCGTCAGTAATTGGTTCTCTTGTCAAAAAAAGGTTAAAATGTATTTCATAGCTGACAACAGCACCTGTCGTCCCATCTGATGCTTCCCTGTCTCTCTTGTGTCTCTTACTACCCCCTTCATCTCCCCATCCCTCATTCTTTCTCTCCCTCTCAATTCCTGTACCCCTTCTGGTTTATCCCTGCTCAGTTCCTGTGTTTGAACAGTTTTTTCTTTTTTTTCTTTTTGTTTATCTGTGGCTGATTCTACCTCTCCCTCTCTCTCATTATCTATTTCCATCTCCGTTTCAGTTTCTTAACAAGCTGCTTCCTGTCTGTCTGCCACAGCTGTTGATTACCTAATTACCTTGCCTTTCACAAACACATATCAGCACACAAATACACACTTTATCCACCTCCCTTTCACACAAACAGACATATGTGCACAGGAGAAAGACAGCTAGGTCTAGAGCTATTGTTTTAAATCAATCATAAGTATTTTTTGTGGAAAAGAAGATTGAGTATTTGTGTGTGTGTGGTTCAGCACATTCACACTCAGTAATAGTACATTGGTTCCTTACAAAACGCAATTATGAAGCTAGGAAATGTAGCAAAGCCATGGCATGCTGACTGTAATTATTTATTATGATTGGGTTTGGTCAGAAGAATACATTTGTGTTTCAAAAAGTACATTTTCAAGTAGCTCTTAACTCGCTGTATCTGCAATTGCTCAAATCTGCATAATAATGTTAAGGCAAACAAAGTTATTCACCCTCTAACACAGTGCTCTTTTTTTTACCTTGTTATAAATTGTTAAAGTTCTGATCTGTCTTCAAAACCCAGAGCAGCCTCTGGGTCCCTTTCTTTATTTATTCCCTGCTCTTGTTTTATGGTTTAATTTATTTGCATGAAACTCTCTGAAGAACCAGCACCTTACCGTGGTAGAGAGGTTTGTGTGCCCTGATGAACCTGGGGGGTGTGTTGTCTGGAACCTTGTGTTCCTGGTAGGGTCTCCCATGGCAAATTGGTCTCAGGCAAGGGGCCAGACTAAGATTGGTTCACNTCTCTCTTCCCGTTACTTTTCTTTCCAGTTTCCTTGTTTTCTTTTCCCTTCCAGAGTAAATACAAAGAAATGGAGTAATAGCTTAGAAAAACACGTTATAGAGGTGTGTGAGTGTGCGTTATGTGTGTGTGCACGCGCGGTGTGTGTCTTGTGTCTGTATGTGTGTGTGTGTCGTGGTGTGTGTGTGTGTGTGTGTGTGTTGTTGTGTGTGTGTGTGGTGTGTGTGTGTTGTGTGTGTGTGTGTGTGTGGTGTGTGTGCGCCCGTGGATGGGGACTGAAAAGACTTGGTCGGAAGGTTGTCGGAGACGTAAATTTAAGAAAGAACAGAAAGTCACCGTTTCATCGTAAAAGGTTAAGTAGATGACTAATCTCGTTCCGGAAATGGAGAGGAGAGGAGAGGGAGAGTGAGGGAGGAAGGAGTGGGAGAAAGAGACAGTGTGGTGTTTGTGATTGTCTGTGCGCGTGTGTGCCACGGCAGGGTCCAGTAACCTTATTCATATGTCCGTTATTTGGAAGGAAGGAGGAGAGGAGAGCAGAGTTGAGAGCGTCGGGGAGGAGTAGAGGAGAAAGTCGGCAAAGAGGGGTGCGTCAGAGAGAGAGCAAAGAGGGAGAGGGAGGAAAGGATAAATAAAGCCCCCTCTCCGACTATAGAGACCCTCTGCCAACGGCGTATCCTTCAGCGCGTCCCGTGCCGTCAACTAGCTATCAGACTAGCGCTCCTGTTCAGTACGAAGAGAGATGAAGGTTACTGGCTGCGTGACGTGCTCGTCTGTGTTGAGGAGTCACCAGTCACATCACACTGTGGTTGACCACTCCATTGCCGGAAACAGGCGACTGCTGCCAGTTCTCTCAGTCCTCTGCAAGGCGACGAGAAAAGGACATCTACCTACCTTATTACGATGAAACGGTCACTACCTGTTGTTTGTTCGCATGTCCTAACACTTCCGACACGTCTTCGGCGCCGACTTTGAATGCATGCAGACTAACACACACACAGTAACACGCACACACACAAAACTTTAACGACGGCAGGCGACGTGCCAGTTACACCAGCACGCACTCACACTCGACTCACAGACAATACCCAGACTCAAAGCACAGATCGCGCGTGCACACACATTATTTATGACTCACTAGCCAGCGACACCACCTCATAATAATTATTGGATTAGGACTGTTATTAGCCAAGTACAACGTCGTCTCATGACCTGAGATCTACTCGTGAGGTTGAAGAAAACCAAGAGGCGACGAATGAGAGACGAAGAGAGAGTAAGATAGCGGTAACCTTGCACAAGACTATAACAAGAAGTGACTAATTACGTCGTGAAGTCAAGGAATAGTACACTGCAAGCTGTTCAGAAACAGTTATAGTATACAGCGATTTCCATTCCTTGAGAGGTTTAACTGGGTCCCTTCTGATATGTTCGCAAGGCAACCGACGCACCTGAGGACCACCGGAGGACTACGAACTGAACCCCTCGACACGACAAGCATTGACATATTTATGATCCTACTGGACGAAACATAATTAGAGACGTCGTACATGCATTAGACGCTACGGTCACTAGATGTTACCATTACGACTCACAGGACTACGTATAAATGGGACAGAAAGCGATGAACTGGATACCAATCTCTACGATCGTCGTCCGTGCGACTACCGACCGTAGAGCTCCAAAGTTCATATGCTTAACCACAAGTATGGAGTCGAGGCTCAACGACGGTCTGAGTCCGCTTCTTGTAGAGAACGGACGTACAGTGTCTTTGTTATTCTAGGTAGTGAGAAGATCCAACCACTCCTTATGCTCCTCCCCCTCTACGAGCCCTCGGATGCACGCACCTCACATAAAGGTTTTAGGAAACAATGTCTTAAAATAGTTCGACGGCAAAACAGCGAGCGTTTCGAACTGTCACACACAAGTCCGACGTAGTGGCAAATAGAAAATAACGCGTTTCGCTCAGATACGATCACACATTTTTCTCAATCAGTAAATCACAAACAGTTTACGCCACCGTCCTATGGTTTTCACATCAATCCTATCCTAGAACTTAAACCCGGCTGACCAATGTCATAAAGAACATCGTAATTTGCTAACTACAACAACTACTTAGTGGGATATCACTGAAAACGACGTCGAAGTCTCTGGAAGGCATATAACTATTGAAAAGTAGGCGAAAGTGACAAGATAGAACAAGTATGTACCCGAAGTTCCACCGCCATGCCGCACGCAAGTCTTGCAGATTACTTAGTACCGTACTCTCACAAGGTCGTAACGTAGACATGTAATCACGATTCTATGATTACTTTCGGTGTGTGTGTGTGTGTCTGTGGGTGTTGTTGTTGTTGTGTGTGTGTGTGTGTGTGTGTGTGTGTGTCGTCGCTGTGTGGTGTGCGTGTGTGTGGTGTGTGTTGTGTGTGTGTGTGTGTGTGTGTGTGGTGTGTGTGTGTGCGTGGCGGTGGTTGTGTTTAGTGTGTGGTTAGTGTGTGTCGGGTAATGTGTAGTACAGTGGGGGGTCATTGAAAATGTGTTCTGATATATGTTCTTCACAGAAAATGAGCCAAGGCCATTGAGTGTGGGTTTGAAAAAATAATTTATCATATCATTTTTCTTTAGCTAAATAATGAAAACGGGTCCCACAGACCCGAACACCATACAAGGGTTAACCTGTTAAGCCCGAGAGGACCCTAATCCGGGTCAGGCGGGTAGTTTTTTCACGAAACTGTGTCTCAGGGCTTCTTAATATTTAAAAACCTATTAATGTGTCATACCAGATTAACGGGAAGAAACTCAGCTAACTGACGATACAAACCATTTTTACCAAAACAAAACACAAGTCTCATAAGAAGCGTCTAAATGACCCCTGAGCGAAAAAATGCTAACGCACTTGGCACAGAACTCAAGGTAAAGATACTCTTATTACTTATCGCAACTGCACATACAAGATATCCGATTAAAGCTGAGACTCCACAGATTATATAGGTATTAGTATCATAACTGAGCGATCAGAACTTGCGACAGGGGAAGCAAACAGACCTCACAACACGTAGCATTACGGAGCAAACACGGGAGATCGTCTCACCTTAGCTTTTATTCTGATCAAAAGTCGTGTTCAATGGCATTAAATCGATAAAAACGCTGCTGAGGGTTAATCCATAGGTTAATTCATAGATTAATCCAATGTGTCTGTCACTTCCGGTTTTGGCTACGCGTCACTCTCACTCCTTATTTGGTAACGTTTGTGTGTATGTGGAACCTCCCCTCGATTCCATTGGCTCTAGCGGTTAAAAAGAGATGTCAATCATCAAAAATGTAAAATGATCAAATTTCCCTTGTTTTGCATCAATCTTGATACAGGGTACTTATTATATGTTATAGTTTGGATTCCTAAAGCTTTTAGTCTACCATCCCATCATTCAAGGGTGGTTTTCACTATAAGTGATTGACATCAGGACAGCAGAAGGCTTACACATCTTCCGGCGCAGACTAAAAACTCATCTCTTTCGACTCCATTTTCTTTTTTGGACGGACACTATAATTAAAAATGTTTTACTGTGTTCAATCTGAATTTACTTTAAAATAAAAACATCTATATTGATTCTGACACCTCTACATCCAACTCACAGGTTTATCATTGCTTTGAGAAAAAGATTATTAATTTATATTCATTTTTATAAATGAAGATATGGTCATTTGTTCTGGGAATGTCATGTTCGAGCCTAAGACCTGAAAAACAGGTTAAGGTAGAGTTGATCCACAGAGGACTAAGAGTCATGGCAAGTGCCATGTTGTTACATAACAGCAGCACTGCTGGCTCAGCCCGCAGGTAATCATAGTGTTGTGTTATTCACGTGCCTTCTTCTGCCGTAGCGTGTGCTCGAATATAAGAGTATGCTGCGGACATTTTCCGTATCTTGTTGATATTGTGTTATTCTGACACTGTGGATGTGGGTCTGTCTGTATGTGTGTTTCAGGAGTGGAAAGATGGCCTGGCCAGTCCTGAGGACCTGTCACCGGCTACACTACAGTCCCCCAGCTACATCACTGACTCCATGATTGGCTGCACGTCACTGCCAAACACCCAGGTCTGGCACAATCTCCCATATTATCTTTTTCACATTAAGTAGCTAAAATACGTAGTGGTTTTTGATAGGAAGCCAGATTACTTACTGTAAGTGTACCACTTTTTTATGGAATCAATTTATTAGCTATCATGAAAATCGAACTATAAGGAGAAGTCAATTGTAAATGCATTTATGGTTATTACTAAAGGTTCATTTTGGCTCACAGTTTACTGTTGACAGTAGCAGTAATATTCTCAGTGAGGAGGACCCATCCTTGTGGGGAGGTGACATCAGTACTGTTTGTCTCCTTGGCCCTGCAGCCAGATCTGGGAATGACTAACTCTACTTCTGCAGGCATAGTTAAAGTACCAAGCAAAACAAACAGGCAGAAGCGCTTCTTCACCAACCACACACACATGACCACAGATGCGAATATAACTATATATATATATAGACCCATGCATATAGACATTACACACACACATGTAAGGGAGTCTAAAAGAATACAAAGCTCTTTCTCAGAGAAGATCGATGCTCCAGAGGTCCAGTGGGCAGAGCTTGACAGCGACCTGTGTGATGCATGACTCACATTCAACACGTTACAAAAGGACATGCCTGGAGATGAATAGGATGTAGCACAACACCACAGATGGGATGAAAGATGACTCCACTTCTGTGACAAAGAACGCTGTGTGTGCACTTTTATTCCCCATCAAACACTTTGAGCCAGTAGCTGGTGGCAAAGAGGCCTCTTCAGTTCTCAGGGGTGTCAAACTCAATTTAATCGCGGGCCACATTAGCATTATGGTTGCACTCAAAGGGCCGGTTGTAACTTTAAGACGATATAAATATATAAAATAATGTATTATATTACATTATTGCCTCTGCATTGGATTATTATCGGATAGGGTAATAACTTCATAATTAACTACGTCTGAAAGCAGAAGTCTATGGCAAATAATTGCAAGTCTCTTCACTGTGAGACAATGTGCTTCTGTAAAATGGCATGTAACCGTATAATAAACATATGACATTCTTTGCAAGCTCTTGCGGGCCACATAAAATGAAGTTCGTGGGCCGGATTTGGCCCCCGGGCCTTGAGTTTGACACCCCTGAGTTAGATGATCAGAGGGTCCCGTTTTGCTTTGAAATGGAAGCATGGCAGAAACTGGGATATGCATGAATCATCAGTGCCTTAGCACTTTCAATACACAGTTAAACAATAATGATATCCGAGCTACTGAGCATTGTGATGTGTATCATGATGGTGAATTGAAACCAGAGCACTTAAATCGTCATTTTAGCCTCAACAACACATCAAAAGCCATTCATACGATTACATCAGAGGGATGAGGTCAATGCTTTGGTGTTCTTACTGCCAGTCTTTGAAGAGACAGTGAGGGGACTGTGAGGTAGAGAGAGAGGTAGAAAGATCAAATGATCAGTCATCTGAGGTGGTTTTTGTCTCTGCACCCCACCGTCAATGGCCTTGTGTCCAGTATTTTTATTTCTCTTTTCCTAACATCGTGATTCTCTAATCTCACAATCACAGAAGAACATCGTGTTTGATGAAAAATGTATTTGGTTAGTGGAAAGGACTTGGGATTGGACGTCAGATCCAAATATTTATTAAAAAGCTTTTCCTGACAAACTATTTGTACAGTCTGTCATGGATTAAAACAACAAATTACGAATGAACATTTTCTCCGTGAAATAGTGAATAGTGCTGTTATTGTTATAGTGCTCCTTCATGGCACTATAACCATACCTTAGATTTACGCTTGCATTTTATGCTTTTACATCAGCTCCATGTATAACATCACAGCCAATGCCAAAAATAAAAGTATTACATTTAAATCTTTTAATATCACTTAATACTGCTGATTTGATGCGTTGTACAATACTTAAATAGATTAACAATGTTTTAACCTAAATAAACTAAGGTAGGTTCATGACTTAAACATTCTGCTCTTAAACAAAGAAAAGAGAAAAACCTTTTGAACATTTTATTGCGTGAATCTTAAAGGTCCCATGTCATGGCCATTTCCACTGATCATAATTCCATTGTTGAGGTCTACTAGAATAGATTTATATTGTCCAATTTTCCAAAATCACTTTGGTTTCTCCTACAGCATCTCTGTAAACTACGTGTATTCACTGAATTTCACTCTCTGCCTTTAACGGCTCGTTGTAGCTCCAATAGCTCCAGCCCCCACCCTCCCTGTGAGCACAGTGTGCTCTGATTGGTCGGGACGTTGTGAATCGCGCTGAGCTCCGTGGAGGTGTGGTTTCCTTGTTTAGCGATACACAGCGATAAAACAGCCAAAATCACCCTGAGCACACACAAAGTCACAGCCGAAGTAAAAACAATAAGTGTGGCTTGATATTGAGTAAGAAAAAGTTTGATAAACGCTGTGAGAATGGGTCTGCAGAGAGAATTTCGCCGCGATCCCAACTGTCTGTTATCAGCCTGCAGCCAGGGAGGAGTGATCAGCAGAGCTGCATGCACTGAGTGTGTGTGTGAGGAAGTCCGTGGATTGGTCAATTTGGACCAATCAGCGGGAGCTTAACGTAGTGGCTCCGCGGACGTGACGTAACGGCTCCACGGATTGGTCCATTTGGTTCCGGGTAACGCATGACATCATGCGGTACCCGGAAGAATCAATGGACAGTGACGTATCTCCAACGACGCGTTTTGCTGTACTTTGAGGGTTTTGACTCTGCAGACCGTTTACATGCATAAAAACCTTCATAACACACAAGGGGACGGGTAATAACCGGAAAAGCATGACATGGGACCTTTCAGATTATTAGAAAAAGTAATTTCCCAAGCCCTGCTTGTGTTTTAGGGAATTGTTAGGGTGTTTGTTTTTCACTTTTTTAATCTCCACATAAGCATGACCTCAGCTTGTTCTAAAAACTTGCAACAGAGAGACGGAGGGAATTCTCTCACACATCTGGAAGTGATCAGGGAGCCGGGGAGACCTGTCAGCCGGGCTGCAGCACTCCGAGCAGGGCAAGACGAGATGGGGGAGCGAGGGTCTTTATGGAGCCTGTCTGTCTCTCCCTACTCCCCTGCCTCTCTACATAGCTACAGTCTGTCTCTTTCATGATTTCTCTCTCTCACACTTCACTTTGACAGATAAAAAGCTCACACCTTGTAGACGCCAACACGTTCCTAATGGAGATGGCAGGTGAACAAATTGAAACGGGCCAGACGGGAAAAGGAGAACGTTTTGTAGCTTTTCCATTTGCTTATATGTCTATCTACCCAATCTATGTGTTTATTTCTCCACGGGGCAGCCGCCTGCCAGGGGAGTCTGAGGGATTAGGTGTGTGTCTGTGGTGTGTGTGCAGGTTTGTGTATGTGTTTAAGGTGGGGAGGTTTTGCTTGACTTGGACAATAGGACGCATGGATTTAGGTGAAGACAGACGGCTGCTCCTATAAGTTTACATTGTCAGGAGAGAGTGAATAGCCAAAAAAGAACCGGCTTAGAAGCATAGCTTAAAATAGAGGGAAGATGCAATCGTTCAGACTGATGACTGTGAGTCATTGTGCCACCCAAAAAAAGGGGATAAGTGTGCTTGTAGTGTGGAGAAATAGGTTACATAAACTTGAGGGTCTTGCGTGCGTTGAGTTAGTGGTGATTTAGTCTCGGCAGGCTTTGTTGCAGCATGCACAATGACTCTATATTTGCTCCAGGACCCCCACAGGAAATGATATCAATTCCAGGAAAAAGCATGAAAAGGAGGTCATGTACATACCGCATCGACACAATCGATTACGTTACCTTGGGTCTGCCCTGCGTGTATTCCATCGACTAGTAGCTACAGAAATATAACAAAAAGAACTTGTGATGTATTTACCAATGGGTTTGAATCCTCAGGCGGAAAAACAAGAAAATAGAACTTATTATTTCACTCATAAATAAGAATTGTAATTGTCAGTAAAGGGCAGTTATTATATTCCTCTGACACCCAAACTCCATCAATAGCCTTCACAGCTTTATTTATTATTGTCTGTATCCATGCAGCTGGTTGCTCCTCAAACTCTTTTATCTTTTAATCTCTTTCTCTCCATCTATCTGTGCCCGATGTGCACAGCACAGATCATTAACGTTGACAATCTGAATCTGATCTTCTTATCATTCAATCTCTGTTCCTCGTGTCTCTCTGCTCTTTCTGGTCACCTTGGCAACCTGCATCATTATCTGTTCTCTGCCGCTCTTTATCTCCCCTTGCTTACTTTATTCCTGGCATGATACCCATTACTGCCACAGGACCTTTGACAAACACTTTTCTGTCTTTTTGTCCATCTGTCTTCAGGACACTGAGTCCACCAGTGTGTTGCCAGATGACAGCGGCTCGGTCTTGATGGACGACACCTCCAGCCAATGGTCAACCGCGGCTGACACTGAGGAGGAGAGGAGGAGTGCCTTAGAGAAAAGCACGTATGTAATTTATCCTTTTATAATATAATATCCCTCATGATAATCCTCATGGCAGCTCTATGCTTGGTGTGTTTGAAAGCTGTTTATTTTCAATATTTGTTAAATGTTATGTTACGGAGCAAAATCTGTTGCTACAAGCTAGTTAGTGGACATTAAGTTTTGATCATTTCTTGAAACTATTATTTCCTGGATTACACATACTTCAATTCAGCATGTTTGCATGGTCTGCTTAACACATGTTGGTAAGACTCATTTATTAGATTTCTCTAATTGAATGTTTACCAGTGGGACACTTTCTCCATTGTTCCTGTAACTAGTATCATATTACATTTCCAGGAAACTTCCTATAAAATGAGAATTGGCTATCAAGTCCTTATTAGCAAAACTATTAGCAAAGTGTGACACGTATAAACATTTTTAACAAACTGTTTGAAGTGGACTCAACCACTAATTCTGCATAATTTGTATCTCAACAGGTATGTACTGCAAGAGCTTATTGAGACAGAAAAGCACTATGTGGTGGACCTGGGACTCATAGTGGAGGTAAATCTGCAGTCTGACTGCCAGCGTGAAACACAAAATCTGCCCTGACAGAGAAGAGGAAACTGAGTCATCCACCTAGCCTGTCAGAGTCCAAACCCAAAATCCCTATCACCTTAATGACTTTCTTTCCACATTTCCGTCTGCCTCCATCCTGCTGACTCCAGTTTGAAGCAGATTTTGTGAATTATTAGCTTGAAGAGTATTATGTTGCAAGACGATCCATCTCCCGGGTGCCTTAAATAGCTGGAGATATTTTGGTTCAGAGAATACTTCTTGCACTCTAAAACTTTCATAGAAACTCAATAATAGCTGTCGTGAGATTGCTTCAGTGTGTTTATAACAATCTAACTAGATTGTGCCAGGTGTTGTGTGTGTGACAGATCTGTCTTTTACTTGCAGGGCTACATGGGAACAATGCAATCCAAAGGTATTCCGGAGGACATGAAGGGAAAAGACAAAATAGTTTTTGGGAACATTCACCAAATATTTGACTGGCATAAAGAGTAAGTCCCTGAGTTTTTTTAATACATTTGAAGTGGAAAATGATATGGTTGCTCCAGTTCCAATCAAAACAAAAGACAGTGATTTGCACAGCATTATGTTTGTGGCTGAATGGAGGACAAAGGAACAATAGGTCAGGAGACAAATCTGACCTTTCCTTTTGGGGATGCTCGTGTGTGTGTGTGTGTGTGTGTGTGTGTGTTTTCTCTCTCTCTAGCTACTTCCTGGGAGAGCTGGAGAAGTGTATAGCGGAGCCAGAGAGGCTGGCCCAGCTCTTCATTAAACACGTGAGTTCTAATATGGACTACACACACACACACACACACACACACACACACACACACAC
>NW_011359122.1:843972-865718 GCF_000735185.1 Notothenia coriiceps | reverse complement strand
CACACACACACACAGTGGAGGTGTCTAGATCTCCTTCCTTGTGTTGTTTTGCGCGAGGGTAAATAGAGCTAAGAAAAACATTCATTGCTCCTGTTTATCCTACACCCTACGTCTCTCCATCTCTCTCAACTGACTGCCGGCGTCTCTCCTTCCATTTCCCTGTTACTGATACTGCTTAGCCCAGGCTCTGTTTTTACAACACTGCACACGGCAAACACTCACATACACACACACACACACACACACACACACACACACACACACACACACACACACACACACACACACACACACACACACTCAGCAAAACACTGGCCAATTTCCAGTCTGGGCTGGACTGGTCGGAAACACCAGGGAAAAAACAGCCAGAAAAGACCACATGAACACGACAAAAGAAAAACAAACTCTCAGCTTAGTCTCTTTGATATGAAGGCTTTTTGTTCACCCGAAACGACCACAAACTCCTTTTTAAATATATTTTTTGCTCAGGAATGAAGTGAAGGGATGCATGCAAAGAAAGTTCCACTGTTAAGAACATTGTTCTTAGAATAGAATGGGTGGTATGGGGTCACAGGGCTTACACAGGGTGTGAAATTAGATGGTTGCTTATTGTTTAAGTGGTGGCACACGCAGATGGGGCAGACATGATGGGTCATTTGACCCACTTGTCTTTCTTGTCTGAAGATGCTTAAGTCAAATGTGTCTCTCTTTTGCTATATTCACTCCGTCTGTCTGTAGCTCTTCAAAAAAATTCAATAAGCCTGAGCCCACGGGATAATTAACTTAAAAAGCCTGTGGGGGAATAAAGAAACTTGTAACTAAATCTAAGCATGGTGTCAAACTGTGAAAACAAGCAGACAGGGAACATGGCTCTAATGAAATGCAGAAAGCCCAATCTGCTTTTAACGAGAGCTGTGATACCAATGCGCAACATGTGTGCTCGCTCACATGATACATGCATCACATAAACACATGTAAACACTCACCCAGGCTAGTATACTGGATGCTGGTGGAAAGAATACTCATATTTCACATGCAGCCGTCCTCTGCAGTGTTACACGATGTCCATATTCAGGTGGAGCCACTCACTGGTCTCTAGGTAACAGAGCCATGCAGCGTGTTGCTAGGTACAGCCTTATATTGGCAGTCTCTAAAAGGCTCTGGTTACACTTAGGGTAACCTGGGTGAATTATACATAACCCCATGCTCATCTACATGTAACTCCATTAGGACTCTCAGGACTGCCACATCCTCACTTCCATGCCAATTACGCACAGGAGAGAAAGCGCTTACCCAACTGAGTCAGCTTCAAAGCCCCCCCCCGCTCTCCGAGACAAATCATTATGCTCTGCTCTACACTGCACATAGATCGTTGTCCTGTTTTCCGCTAACATTTATTTTATTTGCAATGTTTATTTATCTGTATTGCATATCAAAATAAAATGTTGTGACAAGGAAGTTTCCCTTTGTCACTTATTTGTATCAAAGATTCAAATGCATGGTTTTGTCATCTGATGTTTGTTTGGCTTGTATTGCAGGAGAGGCGTCTGCATATGTACGTAGTATACTGTCAGAACAAGCCCAAGTCCGAACATATTGTCTCAGAGTACATCGAGACTTACTTTGAGGTGAGTATTTTATTCAAATAAGTAGTTTTGGTTCCGTCAGAAAAAAGTTTAAAAAGCTCCTAGATTCAAAGGATGCATCTTCAAATGGTCTGCTTTTTACATTACGTATCACTTGTTAGACGCTTTTACCCAAAGCGTACATACATACATTCAATACTGTGGGCAATCCCCACAGGAGCCATTTTGGGTGAAGTGTCTTGCCCAAGGACACAGCAACATGCTGACTGCAGCGGGATTTGAACCAGTGTCCCCTTGATCCAAATATCAGCGCACTATATCACTGAGCCACAGCCTCCCTCCTGTTTTGTGAACAACAGTCCAAAACCCAAAAATATTAGATTTCCATCAAAGTCTTACATATGAGGAGCTATAGCCAGCAAATATGTTGGATTGCATACCTTTTATAATACTGAAATGTTTATCCAAAGCTACATTGAAGGTTGAATGACTTATTGATTCAGGTCAAACACTGTAGATGTGCCTGTAGTTACTATGCCCTTTAGTATGCATGTACTGTATGTCTAACTGTTTATTTGCTATATACTGTAGTATACATGACCCTTTAGGTGTCTTTCCAGCTGCCATTTATTATTGAGATTGTAATCAGTTCCTTTTCATTGACAGTAAACACATGACTATTAGATAAACAGTATAATCCCCGTGATATATTCCTTTAGAATGATTATATTGGCCGTTAGCTGCCGCGTTTGCTGCGGCTGTCATGTTGACTCGTGTTGTTGTGTCCGTCTCTTCTGACAGGAGTTGCGACAACAGCTGGGCCACAGGCTGCAGCTCAACGACCTGCTCATCAAACCTGTCCAAAGGATCATGAAGTACCAGCTGCTGCTCAAGGTGAAAAGCAGGGCACACACACACACACACACACACACACACACACACACACACACACACACACACAGCTGTTCACTGTGCAGTTGTCTGACACATAGCTGGTCTGTCACAGCATTGTAAACATACAAGCACGCACACAAACACGCACACACACCCCACTGTGCAGGNTATTGGTAGTATGTTTCGTGCCTGCACCAAATAATAACAAATTAGAAGGAAAAAAGATGACAAAAAAATACAGATTTCAGTATTCTGAGGCTCTGGGCCCCATTTCCTTTCCTCGCGGACGGCAAAAAAACTCCGACATTATACAATTTTAAATAAAAGGGATAGGGTTAGGCTTAGGGTAAGATATTGAGTAAGAAAATGTTTTTATGAACCACACAGCTTCTGGTCTTCCAAGACCCGACCGGACAAAAAGACGTGGTGCAGGCACGAAACATACTACCAATACAAATACATTGCTTTTAAAATTGTTCTGTGACACGAAAAAAAGGGGAAAATCGTGTTGATGAACACGAATCAATAGATTCAATGAATTTCGTGACTATAACACGAAATGCCGAGAAACTGGGTTATATAGTGATTGTTCTTGAGGGTCTGGTCATATTTCTTCATAGTAACTTGCCATAAACTGACGGTTCTTTTCTTTTTGTTTATTTATATTTTTTGTGAAGATGTTTCTATCGTTTTTACGATAACTTTTTCTCGTTATTTCCATTCTCTATGCTAACTGGCTGCTGCCTCCATCTTCATAATGACTCTGTAACAGTGTGCTGTAAACCACACTTGAAGCTTTACCAGTAGCAGTGTCACGTAATATCTCTTGATTGACTACACGTCTTTTCATGCTACAAGTCTCTCTTTCAGATCAAAAGCCATATTTTTATAGGCCGAAACCTTCAAAGCATGTCATATCCTGTAGAGATGATGAAATGATTATGAAGCACTGTGAAAGTGACATTTGGCAGATGGACTGTATTCATCTTTATCACTGCAGAGTTCCTGTACTACTTTCCTTTGATAAAACATGAAACACGTCCTCTGCCTAGAATTTCAGACTGTGACAAGTGTTTTAGCACTGATATATAAGTGAAGTGACTGTGAAACTTGAGTCGATTAGACCAAAAGTTCCTGTCAGTTTTGTGTTTTCATTTTGTGAGACAAAGTTGCCAGGCAATTCAACATTTTGTAAAATATGTTGCATGTTTAAACGTATTGACTTAACTTGGGCTGCCTTTGTAATGATTTTAGTACACTTCTTTATAAGTGTAAAGGAAATATCAGCTCATTTTATACAACATTGCCACAAAGGTGAAAAAGGAAGGAATTTCTTCAATCCATTTCTTTTATATGTACTTCCCAAACCCCCTACATCTTCCCTGGATCTCTCTCTCTCCCTCTCTCTTCCTCCCCTTTCGTCTTTCGTCTCTGGGAGTATGGGTGCATGTCAAGTGATTGTTGAATTGAAATATTGATGTGGAGTATCAAAGCGTGGCGTAGCACTCCTGTGTTTCCAGAACTAACCACGAAGCGCTTTGATCAGATACTCCTGTGATCTGACTTCTGAAGTTGTTAAGAGTGCTGGAAAACAAAATGCAAACAAACTTCAAGTGCTCTTGGTATTGATAAAAGTTTTCTTAGACAAGTGGGGATGTGTGCTGTCTGCCCAAGACTGGAGATTTTGGGGTTTTTGTACATGCTAATGGACAAGAGATGAGGGAATTATTGTAGTTTGCTACTTCTCACAAGCCTACAGATATAAACTGTGATGCAGAGTGGGAATCAAAACTAAATCCTGCTGTGATATCACGGCATGAGAAGTAATGAAAACATATTGCAATTCTGAGATTTGTGATTTAATTTTTGTTATTTTTTTAATTATGCATGTTAGGATTTGTTTGCAGCAGAAAAAAGCTAAAAATAAATATAGAGTGATAACAGCTTAAGATATCCCTTTGAGATATGTTTAAATATATTATTTAATTAATTATTAATTGATGTTTAAAGTATTTTCCTGAGATTGAAATACTCTCCAAATATAGAAATACATATATTCATACTAAATAACTGAATGATTTGAATGAACTGATGTATTCCTTCAGAATGTATGCATTTTTTGCATAACCTGCATGTACCTTTGTGGCAGAAGAAGAAGCTGTTTATATCAGTTTATCCATCTCCTTCTTCAAAATAAATAAACATTTGTATTTAAGATGAGTTTTAGTAAAAAAGTATGGATTGCCAGACATGAAACAGTCCTCAACAATAGTTCACAGATGGAGGAGGACTTGATCTGCTCAGATGACGAAGCACAACAAAAGATATAACATGATGTGACTGATGTGAAAAGTTTCCACATTGCATCCTGATCGATGTGATTTCTCCAAGGCACTACTGAGGGGGCGCATTAGATTTAGTAAACCTTATCAATGTGCCTGATTGTGAGCATCAATGTCTCTTTAGTATCTCTCTGCCCCCTCCCTTTGAAACACTAACACACACATTTCTAACTCAATAGGAAACAGGAAAGAGACTCCTGAATGAGCTATCAGATTGTTGCATTGTAAAGTCCAGCTGTTGGTGCTGCTGCTCATCCCAATGAAACTGAGTGTCATGGTAATTACGGCCCATCTTGTCCTGTCTTGGATTTGAATGGTTAAAGAGTGAAGCACTTCAGTTAGAAGCAGGCTTTTACATGCTGTCTGTCTCATCCATTAGGCTGCATTTGTCACATGAGGGCAATTGAGTCAGCACGGTGCTGTAAAATTGGCTTTTTGACATGGCCACCAGTACAAAAGCCGCTTTCCTCTGCGGCTACCCTTTTCGAGTGCAGATGGTCAAGACAGCTGGGACAATTTAGTGATCTGAGGCTTTTAAACTGCCCCCCAGGCATGATAAAAACAGCTTGAGCAGCCACTCGCATATTCTACGTTCTGAGTTTAAGAGTAAGATTATGTTTGCAACAAAAACAGCTCCATTTGTTTTTTGTTGTGGGAAAAAGGACTTAAAACTCAGGTGATTTCAGATCATTAAACTCCCTGAAAAAACACTGTTGAGCTATATGTGCTCTTTTTTCTTGAGCTAATTTTCTGTTTAGTAATAGGTCCATAAAAGTGTCTGCATCGCCTTGTTGGGATGTAGCCTGTGTTGGTTTCTGAAGTTGAATTTTCTGGTAGCCACCCAGTCAGAGCAGCCTGCAGTGTATGACGGAGGGAGCGGGCCTGATTAGCGGCAATCTCACCAGCTGTTTAATGAACACAGGGACCTCTTTCTCTGGAAATGAGTTTTCCCTTGAAAACTGTGCAAGCCGTATCCAGGTCTATTTAAATGAGGTAACATGGGGAAGGTAAGCACCACCACATGAGCATTGTTTTCACAGTTCAAAGTGAGGAGAGAGTACTTTGCACTTCAAAGCCACTCATCTGGGAGGCAGTACAGTGGGGGTGGGGTGGTGTGGGGGAGAGGGGACAGGAAATAAGAATCAGGGTAATTAACAACTTCTGCTCCGTAATAAACCAGAGACACAGCAAACCTCTGCTTCCAAGATACACTCCTATTTTCATGTCCTCCGCTCTTTCTTTACTACGGGTTTCTTTCATCCTAAATGTTCACTTTCATTTGGAATTAGACTATTTTCCGCAATGCTGTTGGAGTTACATCACATACTTAATATTTGCATAAGGAATTTGTTTCAAACTAAATCATGTTATTGATTTATTATTTTAAATGCATGTGTTTATTTAAATGCATGTGTTTGTCTTTTCTGAAATTCTTTTTTGATTCCTACATTTCAAGCCAGAGCTATTAGAAAACACTTTTAATTTATAATTCATTAAGATACATCTTTCCTATTGCTTTTTCTAAATCTAATATAATTGCATATGCTTTAACACTCAGTAAATATTTTTTTGAGTCTTCATTTTCATTTCTTCTTTCCATAACAGTTTTTTAGATTTGCTCAATTTTGTTAATATATGAAAAAAAAAAGTGTGTGATTTTAGCACGCTGCAGCTGAAGTCTGCACGTCAATAAGAGCATGGACAAATATTTTGTTTTAAAATGAGCTGTCTCTCTGTCAAGGACATCATTTAAATCCTGTCGTATCTGCTTTCACACTAATAACTTAAAAAAGTCCTGAGCCAAACACAGTTTACAGACCATCTTCAATACCTTTAATTATTTTTAACTGTCAAGTAAAAATGACTAACACATTGAATACAAACACCTTTACGTTTGTGCCCATACTGAGTTATAAAGTTTACATTTTAAGTTAATGTATTTCTAATTCTAACTGGCTCCTCCTTAAAGCATGTTTATTTAAGGATCACAGTCTGTGAAACAGGGAGCAGTGAGTAAGTGAGGAACCAGGAATTTACATGAGAAGCAGGTTCCCAGCCTGGATTTAAACTCTTAACATTGTAATGGTGAACAGACTTACAGAATGAGATTAAGCCTCAATCTGCATTTAATGGAGAAGATCTGAAGCGGCCTCTACTTGAACTCTGAAATGTGAGAATGTCACACAGGGCAGCCTATTTGACATGTCACCCACTGGTGAGAACTCAGAGGCTTTGATTGAGTTTTATCAGTTAGCTTTGTGAGGGAAAATACTGTCACTGTGTTCATGGTGTGTGAGCCTTACGCCTGCTAGGCCGGGAACTGCCTGCCGACAAACACAAAGTGTCTTATGTGACATCTGGAGAAAATACCAAACAATGGAGTAAACTGCTATCAATGTAAATATTAATTGTTGTCCAAAACAGTTCCTAATCATCTATTAATTTACTGTTAACATCACCTAAGCAAAAATGATGCATTAACTCAAACTCACATTGTAAAATGTCCAATTTTACCATATCTAAAGTGCAAGTGAATCTATGGTTACAGGAAATTAAGTTAAAAAAATGAACACTTGTTTTGCCCTTTTTCTATCCTTTGTTGCATGACGTTATGCAAGATGAGAGTATACAAAGGAAAAAGCACTTTCCCCCCCCCTCCTGTAAGTATGAATGTATTGTTCCCATACCTCTGTTTGTTTGCCTAGATATAATGTTGACTGTAGATTGCCAACGTTTTCATTCAAAAGTGCATCACTGGTTGTTGCCAAAAATATAAAATCCATGTATCTACTATCTTTACTTAAATTCCCACAGTGGATTTGAAGCCGCATGTGAATACTCCCACAGTGGGAAATATTTGACTACGTTGGCTATTTTAATCTTAGAGTTTATCACAGTCTCAGCATATTGTGGTTCTAAATGTAGAAAATGAAAGTTGCTGAAACACTAAACAATTTGAAATGTTTTTTCAAAATCATGCATGCACCTTTTCTTTATTTAAAGAAGTGGAAAAATACCATGGGATGTCCGGAGAAGTTCAAACTCTCAATTTAGATATCACAGGAAACCTCTTATCATGCTTTCTTTTTTTCAGAACAATTGGAGGAGGAGTCAACACTTGAGGTCAGCATTTGGTTGAAATTGAGTGAAATTATGAGTAGCCCACCCTTTCACCTAACAATCCCCCCCTCCTTCCACCCTCACATCTCCCATCTATTGACTCGCTCTCCTGCATCATACTGGAGACCCCGTTGAGAGGATCTTTTCACTCTATAAAGAGAAGATACAGCTCTGGCGCTTTTGAGATGATCGCAAGGATTTACTGCCCGCCTCTCTGCCTCTAACTTCAGACCTCTCTGCTCCAACAGCAGATTGTCTGGACTGCTCGCACACTGACAACAATTACCTGGCGGACTGAGGGACATTTTAGTGACGCGGGATATTTCAGTCTACTTTCACAAGGAGTCATCCGAGAGCATATTTTCTTCTCTTCTGCACCCCGAGCTGTAGTTGAGACTTTGTGCTTCGAGCCTCTCGGCGCAGTTTGTGTTGCAGGTGCGTGGAAGAGCGCGAGGACAGATGGCTGCGCTCGCGATACAAAGGACTGACAACTTTTTGCACACCTTCTTACAGGTTTGTTGTTACATTACACATTACATTACATTGCATTTATCTGACGCTTTTATCCAAAGCGACTTGCAATAAGTACATTCGACCACAACGTTTGTTGTTTAATCATATCTTTGACGCCTTCTATTATTTTATTTAGTGGTGGTGAAAGTCACCACTCGGCAACTTGGGTGTATTGAAATAATATGCTTCACAAGATTGAACGGTGTGAAGATTTAAGCTTATCATAGTGGTTGAATTGTTTAAAAAAAATCGGAGTTCTAGAAAAGACAGAAAACCCCAATTAGGGCAACACAACAAATTAAGTAGCAGGGTTATTTAAAAGTTTAAAATGTATCTTTCTTTCAAACTTTTTTGCTCAGATATAGTGCCAATATCCTATGATAGTGTAATAAAATTAGGTCATATTATTTTAAATGAATGAAGATTTAATACTTGGACTTGTCTTCAGTGTGGCTTATGATGTATTTTTGTGTATCACCAAACAGGACCGGACGCCCAGCTCCTCCCCAGAGGGAGCCCCCAACGCCCTGTCCTTCCTGGCCACCACCTGTAGCCAGGCCTGGCAGGTGGGGGGTGCGATGGGCTCAGAAGGTTCCCAGTTCCCCTACGAGAGCACCGTCAGCTCCACAGCGGGGATGTTCCAGCTCTGGAGCAACGAAATGGCGCCCAGCTCAGCCCTCAGCACACACCAGATGACCTTCACGGTGCCCAAGGTGCAGTTTCCCGGACACATGCAGCCTAGTCTGGGTCACCATCATCATCACCCCCATCATCACCACCACCATGAGCTGCCTCTCACCCCTCCGGCTGAACCACCTTCTTCTTACTCTTTTGAACTCTCCCCCGTGAAAGTGCTGTCCTCACAGTCGCAGACCACCGGCTCCTATTACCCTCAGCACAACAGTGTGGCACAAAACTTCCCCAGCTTCCTCCAGAACTCCTCTGCCCGGCATCACCTGCCCGGAGGCCATATGGACGAAGGGCAGCAATGGTGGAGCCTACCTCAAACCAACGTCACCCCCTCCAACCATCACTTCTCTCTAGGCAGACAGCTGGTTTTGGGCCACCAGCCACAGATAGCTGCTCTTCTCCAAGGCACCTCCAAGGGCCTCCTGAGCTCCACACGCCGCTGCCGCCGCTGCAAGTGCCCCAACTGCCAGGCAAATGGAGGGGGGTTAGAGTTTGGAAAGAAGAGACTGCACATCTGCCACATCCCAGAGTGTGGCAAAGTGTACAAGAAGACCTCTCACCTCAAGGCACATCTGCGCTGGCACGCCGGGGAGAGGCCCTTCATCTGTAACTGGCTCTTCTGCGGGAAAAGCTTCACCCGTTCAGACGAGCTACAGCGGCACCTCCGCACACACACCGGGGAGAAGCGTTTTGGGTGCCAGCAGTGCGGCAAGAGGTTCATGAGGAGTGACCACCTCTCCAAACATGTGAAGACCCACCAAACCAGGAAGAGCCGGTCTGCGCAGCCTTCACAGAGCACGGACCCGCTGCTCACCAATATCAAGAGAGAGTAATCCATCATTCCACAATAATAATCAACTATGAACAGACTGTGTTACACTCACTGCCATAGGTTTGCACTAGAGGGTGAGCATCAAGCTCCCAGAACATCTTCTGTTGTCTAAGCCCTACTTTTGACTTCAAGTAGTACCATGAAAATATATTTAGAGACCATCTTTAAAAAGGTTATCATGTTCTTTTTGAGGCAAGGCAGCTTTAAAGATGAATTGAAGTTCTTTTTCAGTGATATTTCAAGAGTTGTGCTGAATTTTGTCGACTTCAAAATGCCACAAAAGACTATTTCTCCTGAAACAAGAAAGGTATTATGCCTTAAATAAATAATACTTGTTTAAATTTGAACTGATGGAAAAATGGAAAAATCTTAAACATTCATTTTGTAAATATTTTGTGAAGGATGTGCCAGACATAAGCGAGTTCCACAAGGTTTACCTTAATATGTCCATATTATCATGTTCAAAATAAATGTATGCCTTACAGCAGAAGGTTGCTGAATAAAAAACTATAATTTCGGCTCTTGAGAACAGGTTTAAAATGGAAAGAGCTTCTGTTGCTGTTAATTAGATTTGTTCTTCTCCAAAACAAACCCTAATTTGTCAGCTTCAAGGTAGGATCTTTTTTTGAAATGTAAGTCTTTGATCTACAGATTTCTGTGAAGTACCACGGCTTCAGATTAGCAAACATTTTAAATGTTTCAATTCTTTGTAAATTATGTATAAATATCATGAACAATTTTATTATGGTTATGGCCGCATGTACATTTTAATAAACATTGTCTTTGCTGAAACGTACACTGTTTCCAATTATGTTATTGTCTTACCTTTAAATACAGTATCTGTGACTGACAGTGAAAGTTTTTTACCCTCTTAGCTCATTCAGTAAACGTGTGAATTTCGGATGCCCCGGAGCTCCTAAAGATCTAACATTTTATTTAAATGATAATCTGATGGCATTCAGAATACAAATGCTGCCTTTGTTCTGTTGGTGTGAAGGAAGAAGCTCCTAAAGAAGCCCTAACATGGTGGGCTGTTCAAAGATTTTCACACCTCAAAGTAAATACTCAATCCATTGATGGGGCTGTTTGTCTCTCCTGCTGCAATCAAGTTCACAGTCATGTGGCTTTTAATGAGTGTTTTCTTTCTCTCAATGGAGAAGATTGAGTCAACAGATGCAACAGAGGGCACTGGAGAGGAATTCCCTGTGAATGGGACCCCTGTTGCTGAGACCCCCTCAGTGGTGACAGGAACTCCCTTTGATTTTGCACCCTTGTGAAAGTTAATACCCCTTCCCCCCCTCCTCCATATATCACAGCCGTGTTACGATCGGCCTTGCTTTACTGCCCAGAAAGGGGCTTTATTCAGAGGCCAGCCAACCAGATGTCTGCTCATCCAGGGGTTTCTTCTCTTTGTTTTTAATCCTGTTTGAACTTTCTGCAAGGGGGATGCTACAGCAAGCAAAATGCATTGCCTTTGTCTTCGTCAGAGGTTCCCAAAGGTAGAGTCAGAGGACCATGGCCTATGGCTAATACAACTACTTTAGTTGCGCTTCTAGTTGAATGAATACAAAATAAAAACATATTGAGTATGTGTCAGATAATAGTATTACCTTAGAATATAAAGATCCACAGCCACACAAAGATATGTCTCTGTGGGCAATAAAAGCACAGTTATTTTTAGAGAGAAACATAAACACCACATCCATTTTCATAAAGACTTTTTATTTGATATGATACAACAGTCAGTCAAACATGATGGCATTCACAAACTCTCTCCTGGTGTTGGTGTCTTTCTGGTTCTCCATAATGGCTTTGCTTTGTATTAAAGAAAAACTGCCTGATCAGTCATTCCCATGAAACAGACAGTTTACATTAACTGCAGATGTATTTTGTGAGATGGTTCCACTCATATCTCACCTTTCAGTTCATTTTATGTTGTTTATTACTGGGTTTTGGACAGATCATTGAGCAGCTTTTGCTTGATTGTGAGCACTGAAACATGAGGCCTCTTGATCTTTGGTGCAGCTGTATGATCTAACTGGAAGTGAAAGCCTTGTGGGGACCTCTACTGGCCACAGAGAAGAACGTTTATATAGTGACTAAATAGCCTCATTCATTTACTTGCTTCTCTCGGTGTGATTTAGGCGTTACGATCCAGATAGTAACACATATATCTATGATTGATTTGTAAGAGTACAGGCAAACTGAACTATAAGTAAGAGCATGAAATACTTGAGTGGCGAGCTACTGTTTTTTGGCACTGTTGTCTGAGGAAGAGCATGCAGATCCATCAGCATCACTCTGTTTATCCAGCAACATCTTATCCTTCATTTTAACCAGCTGAAACGGTAACACTTCTTGGCATACCAGGGTCTTTCTTCATCTTACAAGTGGAAATGTATGATTTCCTTTATGGTATGCACTGTACAGTATTTAGTCCATGAGGGCAAAAGCTAAACAGAGATTATAGAAATGGTGCACAGCCTTGACATAACAACAGTGGACTAATAAAACAATTCATATAAGTTTATGCACTTTTAAGTGGGTTTTCCCCCAAAATCACAGGTTCTCTACTTCTGCCTAGAACGAACGATCTGTGTAAAGCAGCATTGTGTCAGTCAATCACAACAGAGATGGTTCATGCAACACTTTGGGTCAGCAAAGCAGTCCCTTTGAATGCACCTACTGTATCTCGAAACTCCTCAGGAGTTGCCCAAAGAGAGAAAAAGTATTCTGAAGTGACGTCATTCCCACAGAGAACCTCTAGGGGGCTCACTCACGCCTTTTTTGTCCAGATCAAACGAGGGCCGGTCAAACAGAATAAGAGAGCACCCAGGAGCTCTCAGCTATGTAGCAAGACAGAAACTTCTTCACTTTCAGATGAAATTCCACTGGCGTGTTCAAATCAAGTGTTCTGCCTTTCCTATTCTTGTCAACACAAACAGCAGTTGTCAGCAGGGGAATGACAAAATGTAGTAATGTGGCTGTACTTGTCTTCACAATGGGGCATCAGAAAAAAACATGTTTATGAAGGATATTTACCAAAGATACAATAGGAGCTACTGCCACTCCTTGCACACGTTCATGCTTACAAACACATCCACACATTGTTGCATAAACAAACATTCAGGCACACATGTAACTCCAGTGACCGCCCCAAATAGGAATGGATATTTCTTCATCAAACGAATTCCCCTTGAACTTTGAAAGAGAGAAGATATTCAATCTCTCAAAAAGGTAGAAAGCACAAATTGTCATACCAGTCCAGTATCACTGGGTAGTGGGTACTGTCCATGGACACTCAAAAGTGACCAAGGCTACCCATTAAATGGCTCCCTAAAAAAGTAATTTCATAGTTTCAGCCCATAATTCCTTCATATGTTCCCTCAGGTTCCTTCAGTATCCTCCATAAGTTATGACCGAACCAGGTAAGGGTCCAGCCTGGCATTAACAGACAGTGGAGAAGTATTCGTGTCTCCTCAGTTGTGGCGTTAGCTGCTGTCCTCCTGCCCCAGGAGACAGAGAGCCTCAGAGTTCATAGGTCGTCCTCGGCAAGCTGAGCCAGGTTGCTGGGGCGACGTCCGGCTGAGGGGCCCGACAGTGGAGCCTGGCTCCCAGCATCAGCAGGCGGCCCCCTCCGGCAGCCCTCTCCTGCTCTCTGCTGGGGATAGAGGGAACATTCATCACAACGTACTTCCATGTACTGCACATATTCACTCATAATACTGTAGGTTCACTTTTATACCAAACAAGAAACTTAGTTTAACGCAATTTTCCAATTAAAGCTGCAGTCTGAAAATGCATTGGCCCAGGTCCGTCCTTTCATCCCAGCACAATTATGGGAAACCTTTTGCTGGCTTTGATAGGCATCTCTCTCTGACTTCCTCGTCTGGCTCAGCTAGCTTCCTGTTTATTATGTACCGAGCCTATCCAGACTGAGTAAACAGCGAGAAGTATGGAGAACAACAACTGATGGGCTGTCAACACTGAGGACATCAGCCCAGTGATGACAGAGGGAGACGTCACTAATGGTAATGTAAAGCCCAACAACAGGATGCTGCCATTATTGACTGACCAGATGGTTAAAACTACAGGGTAAAGGCAGACAGGCGTAAAATGGAACCTTGTTGTATTTAGTGTAAAACAGAGATGTGGTAATTTTCCGTCTTTGTATTCAACTAACTGAAACCAGCACAGCTAAAAGTTAATCAGTTTCCTTCATAACTTTCCAGATATTTATCGATTCCCTTTTCATCCAATAGGGGGAGAAATAAATGGGGCGAAGCCTGCGAGCTAGTTCAGGCAGTCAACTCGAACACATATGCTGCATTCATACATAACGCCCCTTGCCACTCTACAGCCAACCAAACAGAGTCTCCTTAATATGCCGCTCTATTAACCTGCCAGATATCTCTCTATGCTTTGCTTGCTGCTGATATTGCTGCAGCTACTTCCACGTCGCTGCTGCTTGCTTGCCCCACCACCACCCCAGCTTCCACCTCAGCTTCCACCTGTAGGCCCGGGGGTTAGTTATTTAATCATCACTCATCGTGCTATGTACAGTATATCTGTGGAGTGATGAGGCCCGAGCCTAGACGCCAAACTCAACTATATGCTGCTTCTAATAAACATGTTAAAGAAACACGCGAGTTGTCTGACTGAACTCTTCTTATGATTCAAAAAACCCTTCACTGTATTTGTGTCTTAATAAATGGTTAACATGTATTAGTCTTTCATCTTTTAATTACCCTAATGAGCAGAGTGGAATGATGGTAAGATGTTGTACAATAGCCCATTATTCCCTGTATGGTTAACTTCCTGTTTTGTCATTTATCATCCCACTGCTGGTGTTGAATAATGACTGCGATACAACCCAGGAGCACCCAGTTTAGCTCTGAAATAATTACAGTTGAAGGGATATCATATTCACAGCTTAGTCTCTATATGCATGCGTGTACACTACCTGTGCACTTTGTGTGCTGGGTGTGTACATCCCATTTGACACAGCTTGACAGTTTGGCTGATCAGTGAAGCCCAGTTGGACATGTGACAGAGAAACAGTGGTGGAGTCAGCAGGGCACGGCTGGACCAGGGTGGGCTGCAGAGGCAAACAACAGGTAGGTCACTCAGCAACACTGTAGTTCATGCACACAATATCATTTGTTATTTCAATTATCCCATATGTGTGACAGTACAGCCGCCCTGTCAAAAAAGCTTAAAGGTCTCCTATCATGCAAAATGCACTTTTGTATGTCTTTTATACATAAATATGTGTCCCCGGTGTGTCAAAAAACAAAACCCTCAGGTTTTTTGAGAAAAACACTTCATAGACATGTTTTCTATATATCTGAGACCTATAATATATGTTAAGAATAGTATAATAGGAGACCTTTAAGAGATAACGGGCCTGGCTGTGTCTCAAGTGTCTCATAAATAGAAATACTGTGTTTGAGTGAGCAGCAGAACATTGTCACAGTATAGGGCAAAGAAGGAGACAGCGAAAGAAACCTACTTCCCGCAGTGCGTAGGTCTCGATGGGTCCTTGGTTCTGGCCTTGGCTGGGCAGGTAGAGTGTGGGCAGGGAGGTGTTGTGAGAGTGAAGGGATGGCAGCTTATGGCGGTCAATGGAGGCGGAGGAATGGGGCCGCAGGGCGCTGGCAGCAGACAGCAGGGGCCTCATGCTGCGGCCCAGGCTATTAGACTTGCTCTCTCGTCGCTGGTACTCAATGGGTGACTGTAAGGCTGAAGGAGACACACAGAAACATAGACGGTACTTATAATAATAATAATAATAATAAATTGGATTTTTATAGCGCTTTTCCTAGTGCTCAAAGACGCTTTACATAAAATCAGAAACGAGAACAGTACAAAAAACAAAACAATGGTCTGTACCTGATTCTGAACATTTTACAAAGCATTGTGTCATTTGGATTCAACATTTATTTTGTCAGTTTACTTCATCGCGTTTATTTTGCATTGACATTCATATTTATATTGTGCGGGTAAAGGCAGATAAGGACATTAAGGTTTATTAATGTGCAGTTTTTACATCAATAATTATGACATATTTTATGGGGGCATATTTTACTTGTGAATTATAATTAATTAACACTGAATCTGCTAACAACTAGATTGTTATGTGATGTACATCTTTGTAAACTGCCTATAAACATTGAAAAGGGAGTATAAATAAAGTACTATTAGACAATTTTGACATTGAATCTCATTATGTTGACTGACCATGACATTTTTGTTTTTAGAAAATGTTCTTGGAACGGGGGCAGGAATGGGTTTCCAAAGGCCACAATACATGGTCAAACTAAAACACTCCTCTCATCTTACACTGATTCATAAGTGCACTTAAGTCTATATATGGAAGGATGAAATATATGCCAGGATGAATTATGATTTATGGATAAATGGCGTGGGATGTTGTGTAATTTTCAGAGTTCAGCTGGGTCTAACCATTGAGGAAGTTGCGCTGGCTGTCCAAGATCTGAACCACATCGTTGACCCAGGCCCTGCAGATCTCAGGGGAAGAGGCCAGCAGCTGGAAGCGCACCACGCTGCCGTCAGGGTTGCGTGATGTCAGCACGAGGCGGCCGTCATCTCCCTCCACGCTGGGCTCCACCCCGAGGCAGCTCACCTGGAACACATCACATTGGATAAGCATCTGTGAAGAGTGCATCCTGCCGAGTTGCTTGTTAAATGCTTCGCTCACACATGCAACCTCAAAAAAGAGCCTGCTCTGAGATGATGTAACACGCTGCATTAGCAGAGGTGGGAAGTAGTGGAGCACAAATACTTTGTTACTCTACTTAAGTACATTGTTCTGGTATCAGTACTTTACTCCACTACTTATTTTTCTGATGACTTTTTTCCTTTTACTTCTTACATTTTCAAAACAGGTTAGTTACTTTTGTTTTAATCTGTGTTTGGTGGCGTGATTATTATTATTTAGAGTCATTGCATGCCTATTGATTTTAACATGATCCGTGTATCCATCATTTCCTGGTCTTCACTAAAGAAGAGGGACCAATGAAAACGTTGTAATGTTGCCGTTGTTCAGCATGGAAACATTCATTAGCTAACAGTGTTGGGACTAACGCGTTACAAAGTAACACGTTACTGTAACGCAACTACTTTTTGTGGTAACTAATAGCGTTACTAGTTACCTATTCCCATTAAGTAACGCCGTTATAGTTACTGTGATTTAAATGGGTGCGTTACTGCGTTACATTATGTGATGGAACTGAACCGAATCTCCCTGCGGATGTAACTTACAGGCGAATACAGCGATGTCCTCTGACAGCACCATGGAAAAGTGAAAGTAACCAGAGAGGAGTGATGATTGGTTAACGCGGGTAACATTTCAGGGTAAGCCATCAGAGACAGAGTTGGGCGGGTCTTGCCTTATGGGGAAATACGAAAGCCTCATCCCAATACCCCTCCTCGACTCCTCTCTTCCCCTCCTCCGGGACTTGACCCGGAAATCGATCAAGACACGCCATTTTGAATGACGTCCCAATAGCTGAAATGCACACGGAGGAGTCGAGGAGGGTGAGGGAGGAGGGGTGCGGGAGGAGACGAAAGGGAGGATGAACGCGAGCAGACTACGCGGAAGTGTTTTCACTACTCGCGTATAAAAGCCCCGCCCCCACCTTCACAGCTGGTCGATTTCAACAGAGGAAAACCTTCATCTGGAAGATGAGTCACATAAATAAGCGTCACATAAATGTATAAGTGCTCACAGCTCCGTGGGAATTATTATGTGCAATTCATTTCTAAAGGCTTTCACATTACTATAATTATATTTTTATTTAAATGTAGGCTACATTTTACACCAAAACGGAACACAAAAGTAGGACCAGCATCATACATTGAATTCCTTGACTAACAAGAGAAAGATTCAATTCATTTAAATTAAATGTCTCAAATGGGCCTTATTAGGGGTTATTCAGTTAAGCCCGATGAGAGGGGGATACAGCTGTGCACATGTCATCATTAACAGACGTTGTTTAAGAGTGACGTTTGAGTGAACGAGGACATCCCAATTAATACCTGAGGACTCCTCTGTCCTTGCGTCACCTCCTCGTGTCTCTCGCTCGCATCTTACGGAGGCGGAGCTAAAGGCCCAGATACACCGGCCCAAAATCGGCAGTAAATGGGAGTCGGGCCGAACATTTACTGCCCAGATACACCGGCCAGTCACCTGAGAAGTCGCCGACACCGACTTTTGCGTCGCCGGACTCTCCTGCGTATTTGCCGACTTCGCGCACTGGAACACACCGCAAATCCGAGCCGAGCACGTATGAACTGCCTATGCGTGAGTGGCAATAACTCTCCTTACCAGCAGGCGGCGGTAGTGTGTATTCATCATTCAAAAGAGGCAACAACCGGAACAACCGGAAGACAGAGAAGAAGAACAGACTCCGTGATATAAACAAACAACAAATAGCGTTTTTCTTTCCATTTTCCCTCTCGTCCATTGAAAACATGAACGAACGGGAGGTACTGGAGCTAGGAGCGCTTGGACTNGCTAAAGTAAACAAAGCTAAGCTAAACTAAGCTATTTTGCTGCTGGTTCCTTAGCCCGTTCTCCCCTATGTAGATTAAATTGTTGTCTACATATGATGCTGGAACCAGCAGCAAAATAGCTTAGTTTAGCTTAGCTTTGTTTACTTTAGCTTAGTTTAGCTTAGCTTAGTTTAGCTCCTCTTGGCTTAATGTAATGACTGGAAATTGGTGGTGAGCTAGCATGGGTCTGTGGGAAGGTAACAAAGTCCACCTACCATAATGTGTACGGCTCACAAACTTAGGAAAACAGTCTCACGGCATCTCGTGTTATAGTCACAAAATTAATCTATTGATTCGTGTTCACCAACAACGATTTTAAAAGCAATGTAAATAATAACAAAATAGATTAGATTTAAAAAAATACAGATTTCAGTATTCTGATACAGAACGATTTTAGAAGCATGGTATTTATATTGGTAGTATGTTTCGTGCCTGCACCAAATAATNCCTGTTCAAACCTGGGCATACCTACAACAAATCTTAAAGGTAACTATAAACAATAAATAATATTAAAAATATTTGAAAAACTAAGCTTCTATTTGGTTTGTTATTTATTGTTTATAGTTACCTTTAAGATTTGTTGTAGGTATGCCCAGGTTTGAACAGGTATGCCCAGGTTTGAACCGTGGTTCAATTTACCCCCTGACCTGGATCAACTTACCCCTACACTGGGGCAACACAAGGCTTTTTTTTTTAAAGAAGTAATATTTTCACTGCCCTTGATCAAATATTAATTATTATCATTGCTTAGAGGACAGCATAACTAAAAAATGGCTCAACTTACCCCACTTTCCCCTATAGATACTGTATGTTTGTATAGTTGTTGTTTATGTGTATATACACATATATGAGACGTTGCTATTTATCTTGCCTAACTTTGTTGTCCTGTTTAGTCTTAGACTATGTTCATATTTACTTATACCATATACATGTTTGCTTCTGTTTAATAAAAGACACTGACAGTGTGTCTGTCAGTCGTCTGTCATCCTCTGTGAATTTCCTGTTGGTGCCTAAAGTATCCACTGTCGCACCTTTTCTGAGCACAATACGTTTATGTTAATACATATCCCAACACAACATTTAAAATTAATGATAACTAATTTACCAGGAAAAAATAATTGTTTATTCATAGGGTTTGCTGTGTAGATTCCCTAAAAAGATGAATTCCCTACAATTGCCTGTCTGTACAATGCCACATAAAATGAATAATAAAAAAGCAAACGCAAAGACAAAAGAAACAATGGGCTTATCAATCATGAAGTGTTTCCTAACGCGTTTAGACAAAGATGAACAGAGGTAAATAATTAGCTGTAACACTTGACAATATCATCAACAGCCACCAATTCAATGTGGGTATTGTAGCATCCAGAGACCCCTGCCAATTGATCTTATTGCTTTGTTCGTGGTTGTGGGAGATGTGAGCACCTGTCACATGTGATAATGCCGTCTGATCTACACTGCTGTACTCAGTGGGGGGACTGACTCCAGAAGGAAACAGGGAAAAAATCAGAGGAGTTATCAAAAAGAATGGATAGTCACTAATGTTCTGCTTCATGAACATGTTTAACCTTCTTTAACCTCACAAGAAGATTATTGTGTAATTGATGTCTGTGCAGAAGGCCTTTCGTAGGGTTAAGAACATACCATCAAAGTCATGGACCCCATTTCATAAATATTACCCAGGAAGCCCCCAAAATACCATCTGGGAAGAGGGATGTCGGTATGGTAACTGGTGACTTATGGCAAGGATCCAGCTGAAATCTGAAATGCAGAGCGGAGATACAAGGGGCTACATGAGCAGAGGAGTGCCGCACAGCCAGAGCAGTAGATTTATTTGTAAATGTACGCCTGTGATGCCACTATCTGTTAAGCCCCTCAGTCAGCTCAGCCTGCGTAATGTGAGGGGAAGTGTCACCCTGTCACCACCATGCCAGGGATCAGCCTGCTGTTTGTGTGTACCGCAAACCAAGCCAAGCTTTGAGGAGGAGGGGGAGAGAAAATGACACAGGGGCTCTTTCATCTAATCCTTGTGGTGTAATTTGCACCTCAGTAAGTTTAATTGATGACTACTGATCAAATACCTGCCTTTGAAAATAAAATCTTTGGGATTGTTATTTTCCCCTTCAACCTGCAAAAAGAATTCTTAATGCAGCTGATGAGAGGTCTCTGACTGATGGATTCGTTTTTTTGTGAGTTTCCACTTTGGTTCAGTATATTGAGCAACTACTACTACTGCTAATATTGTGTGTACTCCCTTTCATTCAATGCATTCACTTTTGAACTGTACAAAGTTCATTAAGCAAACTTGCTAGACTTTTCTTCCTTCGGCACACAGCAGCAGTAGCATATGCACCTGGGTTCTGTGTGTGCTTCTTCCTCTAGAGATCCAACCTGAACATCAATGTCATTCAGACAAACGGATAGTGACAGGCCAAGCTTATCAATGTCAACGTCGGGCTGCTCTCCGGGACTTTGATTCCGCACTTTTCCCACAGCTGAACAGAAGGCTGTGCTTTGCAAAACAAACCAACAAACAGGGAACCTGAAGAATGTGATGAAAGAGTAAACAACATGGCCCGGTAACATGCCCCACAACCATGACACTTCCTAAGTAGGTTACCATGGAGGGTAACCCAATTTAACACGTGTGTCTGGTTGTAGTCAGGACAAGCTGAGCAGTTGAGGAACTTCACACCGCAGCGGCGTGGTGAGGGTGATGAGGACAGATCTGTCTCAGGACCTTGTCCTGGAAAAAAATCAAATGGGCCCCCCACTAATGCCCTTGCACGTGTACAAAGCAGTTCATTATCAAGAAAAATTATAGGGAGTCAATCTATTGATGTTGCCTAACTAATTGTAAAGCAGGGGATTCAAAAGCAGATGTTGCATTTCAAAGCAGTTGTGAGCAAGGAGACAGGTTATGATTTATGCTAAAATGTGTGGCTTCAAAGCGTCGAACGCGGCTTCTAAACAAATTGAACAAGTCAAGCGCTATTCACCCAGGACCAGGAGGGAGCCCAGCGCATGTAGATCAGAGGCGCACGGCTGCCGCTTGTAATATCACTCAGTGGAGGAGGGGTCCCACTGGGGGGAAGCAGCACAGAGAGGCTAACGCTGAGCACTGCTCGCACAGAAAGGAATTATGTACGAATGCAGCTGCAACACCTGCGTAGAAGCTACCCCCCCCCCCCC
>NW_011359122.1:824490-843947 GCF_000735185.1 Notothenia coriiceps | reverse complement strand
CCACCTCCCCCTGCTCCCCTCCTGGAGCCGCATCCACACAGGGGGAGTGGAGAGGGGTGTGCAGCACCTTGAGACTTGACATCCTTTCTGTGGATGGCACTATTATTTGGGAGGAGATCGAAGAGTTGGTAGAAGATACGAAGCCTATGTCAACACACTGATGCAATTTGAGTAAACATGGATAAAACCGGTTACTTGTAGGGAAGATTGGTGGATTGGGGGGAGGCTTTAAAATGTGTTTATGGCTGTTATCTTCTAAATGGAAAACTAGATGATAACTGACTGGACTCTGAGTCTTCAGTAACATCATACTCTTACAGATTTGGAGATAAAGAAGTTTCATTATAGATTATAATTATGAGTTAACATTTGATGTGAGTTCAATACACATTCACAGGATTGAATATAGTTATTAATGATACCTCCTGTCTGAAAAATTGCAAAGGTGTTTCATCCTGAATTTTACATTACAGAAGTGTTCCTCCTTGTTGACGTGCGTGTGAGAAGACAGACTGCATGGACTTCTCACATAAGTCATTTTTCCGTCTGTTTTCTTCTATTTGATGCAGCCTAAATTGGGACGGGAGAAACGAATTGCTAAATTTTTAATTAACTTCATAACATCTGCACTTGTGCTTTGAGAGAGCAGCGAGATTTCCTTTTAACCTATTCCAGCACATTTGCACACCAAGGTAAATCTTGATGCTGGCACTCTTACAGAAAGGAGGGGAAAAAAATCAAAAATGTAAATGAACTCTCACTTGTGTGTAGATCAAAGAAGCAGAATTATTCAACTTTTTGCCATTGCTTGATCTTCAAAAAAGAAGAGAGGAAAAAGTAGGGGAGATCTAGATGGAGGAATCAGTTTGAGTTAGTGTTCTTCAGTTGTTTCATGAGCTTCCGTTTTCTCATCTAATATATTTACTTGTACATCAGGACTTTAATGTCTGAGTCCTGTGCTTTCTGATTGCCCAGGTAAAACAGGCTTATGTGTTCTTGGACTGCATTCCAAAGCACGCTTTAAAAATTGTTTGGATTACCTCCTTTCCCTCAATGAATTTGACTGATTTATTTAGGATCTCATGCCACTGGTATTTCTCTGAAAAGAAAATTAATTAAGGCTGAAGAAGTAGAATAAAATATTGGCTTTATTTTTGTAGAGAATAAACAAATTCAACTAAGTGCTATAAATGCATTACAATATGCTGGTTCATATATTTTCCGACCAGGTATTTATGTATTGATGGCCACTTGAACCAAATTGATATCACATTATTTACTCTTAATACATAGCACTTTCAAACATTTTCCCATTAATACTTTTTTAGATTCTGTTATAAAAATCCACAACATTCCCAACAAGCAGTTACACCACATTCGTAGCACACAGTTCATTGCCTCTCCACTAGAGAGGGCTTTTGAGGAGGCAAAACATTTGATACAGACACTAAAGACTTACAGTTACTGGATTATATCTCTTCAGACGGCAAATATTTACACCCAATTTACAGATTGTAAGAAGGGGGTTGATCTATTAGTTATTCCTCAAAGTCAGCTGAAATGTGGCCCTTGCTGGCTCTCATTGTTTCCCCTCTGCTGTTACAGTCTCTCCTGTGAGGTCAGGATGAAACTTGATCAGGTAGAGAGTTCAGTTCAGCCCCCCTAACCCCCCGGTCGCAGGCATCTGCACGGGCAGCCCTGACTGATGTGGGCGATATCACGGCACCAAAGCTCCTTTAACAAATCTCCCTTTGATACAGCACACACAATGGTGTCTCTATAGGAAACCCCCTTGCATCTGTGTGTGCGTGGGGCAAACAGAAAAATAAAATGGCAGAGCAAAAAAAAAAACCTGCTAAATGAAACAAAGCTGGTTTAAGATGTGGAAGAGAACACGATGGTGTATTTGCTTTACCACCTCAGTCCACAAGAGGACACTGCTACCATATTGTTACTGCTCTCCCCAAATATCAGCATTCGTTCTGTTTCTAAATGTTTCTGTCTTGTGCATTGTTGCAAAATGTAGTGGTTGCTAAATAGAACGTTTCTACATGTTGCCTGACACTTTATAAGTGTGTGTGTCAAAAGTGGTTGACAGTACCATGAACAGCAGGCATATGTTTGCCCTTTAAACATCTCTACATGATATAAATCATAATCAACACACTGAAAGTCTGGAAATGTGTTCTTTTTTTTTGTAAGGAATATAACAAACCATGGAGATTGACAAAGATAATTATTAGGATTATAACATGGTTTGTCATACAAAGTCACATGGAACTACCTCATTTGGTTGACAAAATAGGTACGCCTCGCCAACCAACTGATCTTGATAAAGTAATTGATGTTTCTGCCTTATTTTTGAGGGGTCGATTTTATGCAATTCAATGGTTTAAGAGAGCATGATATTGCTATTGAAGGTTGTCATATGATTAAGTTGAATTGGTAATGTTGTGCTATACAGATGGATAAAACAAAGAAATGACAAAGGTCTTAATTAAAATGTGAGTACTTCAGACTGATACAAAACGTCTCAGCAGTATTTCCTGTGTGTTACTAAAGAAATCTCTTGAATTATAAAGCTCCCCTAAAACATTATTGCTCCTATTTAAATTTTAGGGCCTACGGCAATAAGTCCTTTAGTCAAGCAGGTGCTGGAGAAAATCATAAAACCAGCAGCTCCTGCATTTCCAGTGTTCACATTGGATTCCCTGCAGTTTGCTTGCCGAGTATGAAATCCAGAACACGTTGAGTAAGATATACGTTTAAAGAAATGTGCTATAATACATTTTACGAAACATCTTTGCTTGAAAGGAAACTGCAGATTATAATAGTGACATTTAATTCATTGAATGCATTTAAGACTTATAGAATGGAGAAAAGTGCCCTTTAAGCATTACTTATCACTGGGTAACACTGACAGTGTGTTTGGTGGTCCCACTCATCAATTATTTACACAAAACACCTGTCAAAGTAAATGTGTGAACGAGACGATCCTGTCATAATTAACCTCTCGGGACAGACCGCATCAAGACGAGCAGATGAAGGTTTTGTTTCATGTGATAGAGCTGAAACCCCTACCTCAAACTGGTGATACTGTCGGGACAGTAGAGTATGTTGGACTGTCTTGCCAACCGCCTGCAGAGAAACATACGTCTCCTTTGTTTGTCCTGCAATTAAAGGCTGAATCTGTACAGGTCATACTTGATCTTCACAATTAAACAGTATGTATTTGACTTCCAGCTGTTTCATCTCTTTCTTCTTTTTATGTGATCCATGTTTGCCTTGTCATTGTCATTTTCAAGCCTGTTGTCTCTCATGATGCATGACTTGACTTGACATGTCATCAAAGCAGAATGATTTGTGCTTCCATTCTTAAAAGTAAAACTCAAAACACTCACTGATGTGTTCCTGCTCAATAAGTCACATTCAGTTTGTTCATCAGTCTACAGGCCTTGTCAGTAAAATCGACCTACATTTGGCTCGACTTGCTTGGATCAGGTTCTGCCACAGCACTAATAAATATTTAATAAATATTCTGATCATGTCTGTGTGGTCTGTCTGTACTATGGATTTGCTTTAAATGTGTAGCACTTTAATGCATCTATCAGTGTTAGTGGAGCTTCTTTCTTAACTATTGACATTACAAAATTACAAATCAGGAGAGCCTAAGCACAGCGGTGAGGTTGTGGTGGTGGTGGGGAGGGAGGGGGCGGGGCGGTCCCCCAGGCTCTTGGCTTTGTCTGGGGCCATCAGATAACAGCCAGGACAATGGTGCTCCATTCTGAGGGCTCTCTTAAATGAGCAGGAAGCGGCGGTGAGCGCCGAGCACAGGCTTCTGGTGGGCTCCCTGGAGTCCGCTCAGCCCTGACGGAGCACGCCACCGCTGAATGGCTGCAGAGCAGGAGAGGAAATGAGAAGCTAGTGGCCACCCAGCCGGTGCCATGGTGCCCTTTGATGCTGAATATGTACATGTGGGACCAAAGAAAAAGTGATGGGAAGGTGAGAGGAGAGACTAAAGGAGAAGAGAAAAGGAGATGTTTGGAGAGGAGAGGAGAAAAGACAAGGAGAGGCTGATCTCATGCTCTGATGAACAGTGGCACCAGAACCCTTGTCAAAGATACTATTCTACACTCCAATCAATGATGAGGATTTATCGTTGTTGTATTTGGCATGTGACACTTATGTTGAGATCAGCTGCCTTATAGACTCTGCCAAAAAGTGCAGCTGACTATTTGTGCTGCTTTGATTTAAGAGTTTAATCTTATGCATGGGACACTGGCTATAATGCACGTCTCAGATTTTTAAATAAAAAACTACTGTCTAACGATGCATCCACAGTCCCATTGTTTTCAACTAATGTTGTACTAGTTCTTAATTCTAGCACAATGTAACAGAATACAAAACCACTCTTTCTTGTTTTACTTGTGTCCCGGTGTGGCAGGAAGGTGGTCTGGCAGCGAGGGCCGGTCCAGCTCTGGGCCCACGTCCCCCTGCCTCCACCCTGCTGCTCTCAGCCTGGTACGTGCTGCAGAGGCTGTCGGTGAAGCAGAACTCCTGTGAACTACTCTAAAGAGCTCTGAGGATGACGTCCGCACAATCCTGAAGTAGAATACTTTTGAATGGGATTTGTGACGATAGGGTAGACAAGAAACTGTAAATGGCATGTCATTACATCACTTTTCTTCACTGTTCTGCACTAAGACCATGTATTACTGTTTTTATGAACTGGCAGTAAAATGTCAGGAATAATCTTTGGTTCTTATGAGACCTTCTTACATTTTGGTCCTTAGATCTTCATCAGGTAAATTAACTAAAAGGGGGGTCAAGTGTTTTGCTTGAAGGAAGACCATGTGCAGGAGTTTCCCTTACCCTCATTTTACTCTTGTGCACGTGTTTATAGGCAGGTGAGTGAGATGCTTTCATTCAGCAGTAACCTCGACTTATGTAGCATTTCACATATAAAGTTGAAAACAACACGGACACAAAATAAAAAATACACGACAATAGATCAGTTTACATGACTAAAACAATTAAAATAACAAAATACATTTTGAATAAAAATAACCACCAGGGATGCAGATAATGTTGAAGGCAATGATTCAAGATAAAAGGAGGCAATAACATTGTTCAAAATTAAAAAGCCAAAGGTCTTTATTTCCTTTCCCTCCATTTGCTGTTCCTTTAAAAAACAGAGATAACTGAAATATATAGTTTTCTTTTTGGCTTTTTAGATAATCCAGTTAAAAGAGAATCACAATAGTCTAAACAACTGTAAATATGTGGAAGAGCATTTTAACATACTAAGTTAAACATGGTTTGTTAATAGAAAAATGGTGATTAAGTGACCTTGCTATCAATAACTAAAATAAAAATCTGATTATAAAATGAGTCCCAAGTTTGTGATGTGTGTTTCATTATGTTTGTTTTATTCTAAGACATAACATAACCAGTATTCCAACAAAACACTGTAATGTAGTTAACCAGGGATATGCTCTTTGGCTTGAACAAGATTCTCTGTGCATTCCTAGCAGCATACAGCTGCATTAGCTGCCTTTCCAATCTGGTGTAAACTCCCATTACATAATTATTATAATTTTACATTATAACTTGTCTACCAGGATTTTGTAATCTATTGGATAGTGGATCCATGGTGGGACGTTGAGAATGGCAACTCCAACATTTGGATTATCCAGTTATCCAATGAGGCATTACCTGTTCTAGATCTGGTTTCCGTACCGTTTGTGTCCCTGATGGAGACACAGTGGTGTTGAAACATTAGTAATTCTAGTCCCTTTTTTTCTCTTGGCGATATTTTCCTTAGTTTTTGTATTAACTCCATGTCAGTGTTGCTGCTGTTCGTAGTAAACTAATTAATTCAAACTTCTAAAAGTTGTTGAGTCAACATTGTTGGGCAAAGAGCACAACCCACCTGCCCTGAACCCTGTGTGAGGTGTGCCTGTCTGCACCAGTGATTCTCAAGGACCCACTCCTTCAGAGTCTGACCTACAAGACGAAATGCTGGAGTCACTACAGTGAATCAATGCAAAATCCCATCACTCAAACCCCATCACTTTGACTGATTTCACAGTTTGATTATTTGGTTATGTGTTCATCTTTTCAGACAACATGCATGTTTTAATAGTATGGAGTACATTTACCTAGTATCAACAAATGCAGATATTTCTTCTATATTCTAGCCCACCATTTTAAATGCCTTACATCTGAGACTAATTATTCCTTGCTAGTGTGTGTACATACACCAGTTATGAAGCATTTACACAATGTTACCCGAGGGCTTAGAACGGCAACACAGGGAAATGTTGTTTCTTCGTTGTGTTGAACGCAATAAGTGCTCTACAACTGAAAGTGAATCTGGTGTTGACAGAGGTGTTAAGGTGGAGCAGACAATGCAGCAGCGGCTCTTACAATGTGGTTCAAGGCTGTGTCGCAGTTGTGTACTTGAGCTGCACAATGCTTTGGTATGGGCGAGGAAGGGACACATCCCATAACCAAGGCCCTCTGTGGATCAAAACAGCTCCCCTACATAGTTCAGTGAATCTAATTGTTATTATGGAAGTGATTAAAAACTGTATCGCAAAACTGCTGCACTGCATAAAGGCAGATAAACAACACATTACACAATGTGCCACATCTTTAACTTGAAGGAGAGTAAAGGTTGTGAGTCAGCAAGTGGGACAAAAATACCACTGATCAGACTAAATACGAATGACTGTTTTTAGTGTGGCACCGTATCCTGATGGGACAATGAAGGGAGGTCAGATATCCAGGTTTCACCTTTTGTTCTCTTCAGATGACAGACAGGCTGCTTCGGCAAGATGTTGACCCCTTTAATTGTCTCTTTTGGTATGTTTGCTCTCCAACATGGAAGATTGTGCTCTATTAATGTGCACTTCCTCCACCAGCAGCGCACCAAACAGTTACTGTTCATGATCCACCCTGTGCTTTATCAGATGGAAACGGACGATATGTTGTGATGACCCAGACGTGACGTCTTTAAGTCATCATCTTTGTTGTAACCTTAATGAGAACATAACACTTGTAGAGGATGCTTTGTGAGCACACACTCAGACACAGTCCCCTGGGGGGCCTGTCGTTGTAGGCGGGTGCTGCCTAACCCGCCCAGGAGATGCATGACCCAGATGCTTGATGAATGGACGTGAATAGTATAGGTGTGGCGCAGGTCAGGCGACGTTCATCAAAAGTGAACAGGAAATCAGCGACATGGACTCACGCAAAGTCAAAAAAACTATAAATAAACGTGTTATAGTTGGTAAGATTTGAAAAAACGTTAAAGGGAAGATGTATAAAAAATATGCATGTGAACATGGGGAGAAATATCTCTATAGATCTTTAAAAATAAGTGATAAGACTTTAGTGCGTTGCCCTGGGAAATCAAGACATGCTTGATTACAAGCACGGTCAAGAACAGAAGTCATAGCAGAGAAAAATGTGTGATAGGTTTAACAATGTAATATTTTTCTGATATTTTATTGCATAATGGAGCCAGTCAAGCTGCAGTATGAGACATACAGTACACATTTCAATTTACATCTAAGGGCCGTTAGACACATTCTCTTGAGCTCAGCTCTTAACCCCCGCAGAAACGACATGTCGTGAGTGACAAAATACCACAGAAACATGAGGCGACATGAATAATTCTTCAGAGAGACATGATTCATGAAGTCTAACAATGTAGAAGCCTGCCTTGAAGAGGCACTAGTAGATGGAGAGGAGCAGCAAACGGAAAGGGATGGGAGAGGTAAGGAGACAGGGACACAAGGAGGGGTTTGGCTGCCAGCAGTCAGCCTCATAGAAAAGGTCACTTCCAAAGTAGCCTGCCATGGGGGGTCGGGACAAGCATCCCATAAAGCAGATAAAGAACAATAGCAGGAACCATAGGCCACAAAATAAATGGAGCCAATCCCTGGCGAAAAGAATAGAGAGGCCCCGTTAGATCAGGACACACACACTCAGCATGAAGGAGACAGGGAGGATGAGATATTTATATAATGTGATTAATGCTAACGCAACAAGCCATCGTGAGGTATGCTGCCAGACATAACTCCACGCCTCACAACAACTCATAAAGCTTGTCTTCCAGGAAAGAGCTGCCCTTCAGAAACATCAATAACGCTGTTAATGTAAACGTAGAGTGTATAAAATGTATTTAATTTCCCATATTTAAAAACTTGAAGTGATCTTAAACAAGTGGGTCTTACTCTTAACCAGGGATACAATGGCCACCAGGGGTCCTTGAGGGGGTTTTATGTGGCCCACAGAAAAATGGGGAATAGTTTATTTTCACTATTTAGTTAACTTTAGAAGTGAGCCCAATATGAGTATGAGTGATAAGAGTGACGCTATTGATCATAGGGTTGATTTCCTCCATGGTTATTATTATGATTTACTTTAGTTGACATATCTGATCTTAATCATCTTTATCAACCAATTGTGTGGATACCCTGTTTGCTGTTGCTTTTTGGCTAATGGAATGCACATTGGATTGTAAAAGTGACACAACTGTATTCGGGCTCGGTGTGCCACTCAGGTATTCCCATTTTCATTGTTTAAATTTATAAAGAGCTGTCTGTGTTATGAGGGTGCATAAGGGTTTCGTCTAGTTTGGGGTTAACACTCCATATCCTTTTCCATTCAACGCATTGTTCCTTTTACCACTGATTAATATCTTGTTTAAACAGCCCGCAGACACACCACGCCGTCTGTATGTTCATAAATCCTCTGGAGCTGATCAACACAATGGCCCACATTCCTGACATTTAAAGGAAGTCCCTTATATCTCTGCATCTCCTCTCCACACGAGAGACAGACGTTCTAGGAATATGACACAGGAACAAAAACAACTCTCTCGTCGCTGTCTGTTTATTTCATTTAGTTAAAACATTAGTGAGACATCACACTTTGGGGGGTGTCCAGCCAGTGCTCTACCTTTGTAACACATCGCTGGACCTCTCACCTACACCCTCTCGGACTCCAGTTACATCTTTAGCAAGGTTTCCTCTCTCATGGAATAACAACAGGCGGGCAACATCTCCTTCAACATTAGCCATTGTTTTTCTTTTTCAAATTTAGAATCAAAAATAGTCATAGAAAGAAATGGAGACATTTATCAGGGTTAGATCATTTGACCTGACTCCAGCACTGCGCTGTATGTGGGATTACCAAACACGCCCTGTATTCCTCTGGGCTGATTAAGCGAAGCAATATGTGATAATACAAATTATTTTATCTTCATTAGATTAAAACTGTGGTTATAAAGGTTTTTACATTACAGTAACAATGAATCAAATAAAATGGGTCAGAGGTCATGCAGTAATAAACTCCAAGTTATCATCCGACTCTGCAGCTCTTTAACCTCTTTTAGCTAGTAGTTTCAAGGGGCACATCTTTGCTGTACTTTAGTTTAATTTTCTCTAGCAGCATTATGGCCCCCTGACAATCCCAGTTATAACTTATACAGTCTATGAGTTATACATACTGTACGCTTGTGTTCATGTTACCATGCTTGATGATCAATTACATTTTTACCTAATATGGCCACAAGGTAGAACCGACCCACAAATGTTAGATGCTTTATCATCTTTGATGTAGATTTACATTTGTCGGTTCATTTTCAATGGCTTTACACTTTCCGCCCTTCTTTCCAAGGTCTAGGCCCATTCAAGTCAAAGTCCTTGGGTGTTGTCAAGCACAACAATTGAAAATGGTGGCATTGCCTGCACTTCCTCACGTAGCCCCATGAGATGGGAGAGCACCCATACATACCCTTTTGCCTCTTACTCGCTAAAACTTCAAAGAAGTACAGTTCTATTTCAATGAAATTATGCTTAGACTTACAAGCGTAATCTTTGCAAACAATATGTTATGACGAGCAGACACACATATCCTGTTTTATCTTGTATTTCTCCCACCCTTGGATTCACTGACAGATAACAACATCTCACTCATCGAACACAATCTCTAATCAGAGTCAAGGTGTGGTTTGATCCATGAACCAGGCTGCCATGTGTGATTGAGTTTCACAAGGGTCTCATGGGTACCAGACCCCTTTCCTTGTGGCTACACAGTTTAAACACCCATCCATTACGGACATCCATCCTTCTCGGAAATGAAACTCTTATACCAGACAGGGTTTGAGGTTACACCTCAGCTCCAGCAACAATACCACCTTGATCCCTTTAGACGTTTCACAGTGGTATACATTGTATGACTTAATTGTGCTCCCTCTGAGCCTGTACCTCCCGCGGAGGACATAAGGGATGATATACTGTGTTTTGCACAAGGTTTGTGTGTGTGTGTGTGTGTGTGTGTGTGTGTGTGTGTGTGTGTGTGTGTGTGAGTGACTGTGTGTGTGCCTGACGGGTTGTGAGTTTGTGTGTGTGTGAGATGGGTCGTGAGGGTGTGTGTGTGTGTGTCTGTGTGTGTGTGTGTGTGTGTGTGTGTGTGTGTGTGTGTGTGTGTGTGTGTGTGTGTGTGTGTGTGTGTGTGTGTGATGGGGTTGTGACTTTGTGAGTAAGGTTGGATGTCTGACTTTCTGTGGGAAGAAAAATCCTTCCAGCAGTAGGACCCAGAGGATTTTAGTAGGAAAGACCAACTGGACCAGCACACCTTTATGTTGTCTGAGGCAGGACAAAGATGTGAAAAAAAGTTGTTGAACACTGTAACAAAAAAGGTCGAGCTTTGAGCCATTTCATTGGCTAAGAAGAGTGAGAGAGGAAAATGCAATGGCTCTTGAGGTCAGAGCAAAGGCAGCTATAAATGAATCACAACAGACAGACAACACCTTTACTGACTCCACAGCAGCGCTTGTGCTCATCTCAAAAGGGGCAATATGAGCGCGTCTGTGGCCGTGTACAGGAATATTTACACGGAGGACCGCTTCAAGCAGGCCTATGGCTCAGATGATATCACGAGTGGAAGTCTGCGGCTCCGGGAGAAGCTCGCGGGGAGTTGCAGGTGTTCAAGACGAGCGTGCCTCCACCTGTTGAGCGAGAGAGTTCCCATTTTCAACTGGCTGCCACGATACAGACTGAAGAAATGGATTTTAGGAGACACAATTGGCGGCCTGACGGTCGGTATTCTCCACATTCCGCAAGGTGAGCTAACAGAAAAGCATCTGGATCAAAGTTGATGGCATTAATAATGCACTGTTATAAGTGTTTCATTTTAGAGTCATTTAACCAGGATTTTTCAAAAATAAATAACACCTTTACAATGATAACATAACTTAAAATGCTAATAATATGTTAATGATAATTATGAATATAATTAATTTGATGATAAAAAACCTATACAACAAAAACAATAAATAAATAATACACGCAATAGTTATTAATATGACTACAATTATTATTGTAAACAACTATCCAAATAATTTGAAGTATTGCAAGGTTATGATAACATTTCTATTAATTAACAGTTTGATGAAAACTATCAAAGTGGAGATACTAAACTTATTATTATTGTCAACTATTATTGTTGTACTCATCATGCATGAGCCATATTAGCCTGCATAAAGGTTTAACATTCTGATCATGTCTTTACTGATAAACTCTTTCCTTCCCTAAACAGGCATGGCCTTCGCCTTACTCACATCTGTGGCACCAATATTTGGCCTTTACACCTCCTTCTTCCCTGTGGTCCTCTATATGTTTTTTGGCACAGGTCGTCACGTTTCCACAGGTAAGCCTCATGTCCATATAACATCAGCTGTTTACATCTTAGAGAAGCAATACAACACTTTTTTTTAACAGGGTTACATTATCTCATGCATTCTTCCTGACCTCAATATCTCAGTTATTATGTTTAAACTGTTACTAATGTGATATATTGTTGCCTTCAGGTACCTTTGCTGTGGTGAGTCTGATGACTGGCTCTGTGGTGGAGCAGCTGGTTCCCACTCCTCTGGATATGAACTCCAGTTCCCCTGAAGCAGCTGACTTCGAGGCCCAGAGGATCGGGGTTGCCTCAGCTGTAGCACTTCTCTCAGGAATTATTATGGTAAGAAAGTAACGGTCACAAACTCAAAAAGTAATACAACTGAGATGACAGATCTTTGTATTTGTTGAGACTAGGACTTGATTCCCCAACAGAGCAATAACTACAATCTCTTGTGCCCCAGCTCTGTATGTTCTGTCTTCAGCTGGGCTTCCTCTCCACCTATCTGTCAGAGCCAATTGTTAAGGCTTTCACCAGCGCTGCTGCCTTCCATGTCACAGTGTCACAGATACAAAGCATGCTGGGACTGCGGCTCCCTCGCCACACTGGGACCTTCTCACTCTTTAAAGTAAGCACCGTTTCACTTTGACATCTTAATGGTCTGATCCAACATGTCATTTTTGGAATTTGCTCACTGTGTGTTCAGACTTTAGCGTCAGTGATGGAGAACCTGCCTCACACCAACATGGCGGAGCTGCTGATCTCCATGGTGTGTTTGGCTGTTCTGGTGATAGTTAAAGAAATCAACATGCGTTACAGAAAGCGCCTTCGTACACCAATCCCTGTGGAGATCCTTACGGTTAGTCATCTGGATTTTGAATGTTGAGGATTTTCTCTTAACGATGTAATCAGGTTATAATTCATTGTTTTATCTTTCCTTCTCAGGTGATTATTGCTACAGGTGTGGCCTACGCCTTCTCGCTGGATTCTTCTTACAACATTGAGATCGTTGGCCACATCCCAGCTGGGTAATCTTTTCGAAAAAAAGAAAAACAGACAACGTTTTTTTCGGAAATTTCAAGGAATTTGAATTCTTCTATCCTCAGATTCCCAAAGCCACGGATGCCTGCCGTGCACACTTTCCCTGACATCGCTGGAGACACAGTAGCCATCACATTTGTTGGATACGCTGTGTCGGTGTCTCTTGCAATGATTTATGCCGATAAACACGGCTATTCCATACATCCAAACCAGGTATGTGTGAGAATGTCACAGCTATTTGTAGACATGTCATGCTCTCACAAATCTGTTAACTTTTTGTTTTGAACCTGTGCTTTATTTCAGGAGCTCCTGGCTCACGGTATCTCCAACACGGTATCCTCTTTCTTCACCTGCTTCCCCAGCTCAGCCACTCTCGCCACCACTAATATACTCGAAAGTGCTGGAGGATACACACAGGTAGGTTACATGATGTACAAATGTTTCTGTCACATTCACAAACCTTTGATCTAATTAAGCGACACATTGCCGTTCAAACGTAAACATACCCGTCGCACCAAGAACAAAAAAAGGAAACACTCTTTTGCATATTGTTCATCACTCTCAAATTGCAACTTTAAATTAATATATATCCATCCATCCATCCATCTTCTCCCGCTTATCCGTGGTCGGGTCGCGGAGGTAGCAGTTCCAGCAGAGAGCCCCAAACTTTCTTTTCCCTGGCCACATCAACCAGCTCTGACTGGGGGATCCCAAGGCGCTCCCAGGCCAGCGAAGAGATATAATCCCTCCATCTGGTTCTAGGTCTACCCCTTGGTCTCTTCCCAGCTGGACGTGCCTGGAACACCTCCCTAGGGAGGCGCCCAGGTGGCATCCTAACTAGGTGCCCGAACCACCTCAACTGGCTCCTTTCGACGCGAAGGAGGAGCGGTTCAACTCCGAGTCCCTCCCGGATGACCGAACTTCTCACCTTATCCCTAAGGGAGACACCAGCCACCCTGCGGAGAAAACCCATCTCGGCCGCTTGTACCCGCGATCTCGTTCTTTCGGTCATGACCCATCCTTCATGACCATAGGTGAGGGTAGGAACGAAAATGGCGCGGTAGACAGAGAGCTTTGCCTTCTGGCTCAGCTCCCTTTTCGTCAAGGCAAGTCAAACGCAATAATTTGAGAACTTCTATTAAGTGGTTCCGAAACTTTTTTTAATTTTTATTGGCCACATACAATCTGAAATGCAAAGAGAACCAAGAATAAAAACCAAATTCAGATTGAAGAAACCAGTCAGCGAAATGGATCCATTCCTGTTGGGAGAACAAAGTTTAAAATAGCCGTTCAGAATAAATGTATATTGCAATACGAAACCCTTACCTTCAGGAATTCATATCTGTGATGGTAAATGGCCCTATGACTGCTTTTTGTACCATTCCATGGTTCTCTGCAAAAATATATATTTTAGTACAAGTCAACCAAACAAGTGTAATACAGCAGAAGTTGTGTACATACCTGACGCTACACTCCTCTGCCTCCTTGACTTGCATTTCGATTCACAGCAGTCACAAAGATTGCTCTGGGCCAAGTTGTCCAGCAACTCCCAACTGAGTTCATGAAGATTGGATGAAAAGATAATTAAAATGCATCTCAACTCTTTCAAATAAAGTCTCCACAAAGTTTGAATAGTTATGAACGGGATCCATCTGTATCTTCAGTAGACTGGGCTTAAGCTGAATAAGTCATCTCATGTAAACCAAATTAACCTACAAGTCAAATTCTGATATATTAAAGTACTATTTTTACCCATGCCCTTCGACAAAGTGGCAGGCTTTCTTAGTGCTGTCAAGACCATTGGGATCCCAAGCCAAAAGTTTGCAGTGGGTAAAGACCTGTTGAGTAGAGGGGAAATATAGNNNNCATGGCATAAATTAATCTCAGTTTCCACAATAAAACCTTGAATCTGAAAAAATGTAATGACCATTTACCTCTTCTCCCATAGCAAACGTAAAGGTCTGAAGTGATAATGAAGCATACTTGACCCAGGATGACGGGTTGCACACGGTAGACAGGGTAGTCCATCTTGAAAATGATTAACTCCACTGAACACAGTAACTTTTTATGACCGTAAATTACTTGAAATTACCCGGCACACTCAGCTATATGGGACTTAAGAAAGTGAAAGGGTAAAATGTAACTCGACGAACGTGTCTCATATGAAGACTGTCAAATGTAGTGTCGGCTCTCCCGACGTACCCACTAGGCCAGCACCATAATATGATACGTTAATAATATACAACTCGGATAAACTTTTCTGTTAAGACAACTTAAATAAAAGACCCGTGAGTACGGACGACAACCTTACATCGTATCAAATGAAAGACCGGACTAAATTTTAGTTACCCTACCGGACGTACCGTGCCACAAATACGTCAATTTTTAGTATCGTTTGTCGATTCATAAGTCTAACACTCACACCTATAAAGAGTTATTTGTATTGAATTTACAGGAAAAAGGAAGGAACCTCCAAAGGTAATCCAAGTTTCATATTTTGTACGTGTAAACTGATCCAGCCCTGTGACTATTTCCTTATGATGAAGGGGTTTACTAGTAAACAAATCTTTACCCAGTGGAAAATTAAGAGTTTTCTTTTGAAAAAGAACGTACTGAACTGCGTAACTGTTTTTAGGGTTGATAGTATTATAATTGAAATATATAATATGGTCTTTGATTAGTTTGTAGTGCATCTGTGGGTACGGATAGGTAGGAATTTCACAAAATTTATTCTTAACATTCCACAAGTGTGTCCCTATTATTTAACTAATTGTTTACGCACTAAATCACACGACTATTCGACTTATTTTTACTTAACCCACAATTCCGATTCACTAGCCTACGGGTACAGATAAGAACAACACACACAGCCAAACACACACAATCAAAAAACACAACATTTAACATAGAACACCTACTTTACGGAGAGTCCTTCTTCCCATATTCTTGTAACGTGACACCAGTCATCGTCGTAAGCCAGTACTACCAAAGGAAAACAGTTCCACGTGACGAAGAACAACGGACCGTCGACGGTACGCCCATATACGTCCATTCTGACCTTCTTCGTTAATTTAGGTTACATATAGGACTCGAGTTTGCATAAACTTAAGACTTGAATTAAAATAAACACAACGTCTGTACTTTCACTGACACCCGGTCTTAAAACACTGCGACTACACCGTCTTTCGGCTGGGGTCCGGCCTATGCAGGTGAAGAGGTCAGACCCATTGACAAAAGGGTTGATCGAGAGTCGTCCTCTCCCGATGAAGATACACCTAGGAGTGACTGAATTGAAAATCCTCTGACCATACACACTATATATAAAAACATTTGGACGTTCGACCTCAGACGCGATATAAAGGTCTGTCGAGAGAGTACCCCCTAAGAAAGAAGAGAGAATTGTCCAGTGGCCCTACGCGGCCCACATGTCGTGTACTAGACTGGAGCACGAAACGCCGAAGAATGTAAACCGTGAGTGGGTGGGTAACAGCTACGTATACTCTCCAAACAAAAGTATGGTGTGGATTCCCACGATTTCCCACTGTAATGAGAATTGCATGGTTAAGGTTACACCGTAAAAGCGTACCGGGACCCTTTCAAGTTAAACGAAATTATTCGAAGAGGGAGAGTTCTCGTGCTCTTCGCTACCGCGATGGCAGGGCTTTGAAACTACAGTAGTCCATATTTCAGAACTTCGACGAATATCTGTTACCTTACCCTCTGCACTAAACCCCTTAGATGTCGGACCAAAGACAAGATAAGGGTAATCGAAATAGATAACTTCATAAGAGTGTTTTTTACATGTAAATACTCTTGTTAGGGATTCCATGTGACACAAGGGTAAGTGACCAGTTACTCAAAAGGGTATCAAAATTAACTTGTCGGCTTGTAAACTCAGTAGAGATAAAAACGCTAAAACCTTCTTCCGAAAATCCGAACCGCATTCTCAAGTATCGATCTCTATACGTTAAGGACTTCCTTTACGATCACCAACCGTTACTGAAATACGACTACGCTTAACGATACGAATTTACATTATATCATTCTTCTTTCACTTCCTTAAATCTACACTTTACTACTGATACTTGTGACCCCCGAACTTACACAATCTTCTTTTATTTCACCTTTCCGTCGTTACAAACTTGAGCGCCCTGATAAACTTGATTCGAACTTACTGATACTAGACAGCGGTAGCCGTTGCCTAAAACGTGGGGGTAATACGAATATATACACGTACCGCAAGAGCAACAAATAGCTTAGGACAATGTAAAACCCGCTCAAAACTCGCAAAAGTGACTTCTCTTGGTACAAACGTACCGGCTCGTAACCACAAAATGGCTACCGTTGCCTTAAAACTTCTTTAGAGTTGACAAGGGCAACTCCACACGAAGTGCCGACGAAATCGTGTGTACACCTCAAAATCTAGTGAAAAACTGGTTAAAGGATTCTCAAATAATCGTTATAGCACACAATACGTTCCCTACGCAAGGGTACCGTTGTCGCAAGACTCCTTATAGTGATTACCGTGTCAATACAACTCCCGAGCTGGTAATTGACAGTAGACTTCCAGACCAGACCACAAAACCTGGTGAAAAGTATTAGTCAAATGCTGGTGTTAAGCACAAAAACCGCCTCCTACGCAAAGTACCTTTGTCGGATACCACTCCAGAGTCTAAAACCGCATCTCGACAACTTCCGGTACCTGCCACTATATGTTCGACTCTAACCCGCGCTAGCCTGACACAGGACCGCCAATGTCGCTGTAGCACAAAATTACCGCGACTACCCCTACGCAAAGGTACTACCTTTGCCGTATCCTACTTTGGGGTATTGAACTGTATCTCGACCAACTCCCGGTCAGTAATTGGTCAATAGACTCAGACCACGACAAAGATCGGAAACGGAAATCCATAGTGCTGTGTAGCACAACATTCCGGCCTCCCTACGCAAAGGTACCACTCAGAGTCTAAACCGCATGTGGTAACTCGTATGCCACAATGTTCCTTCTAAGCCCCATGCTAACCCTGGCACCAGGTAACTCAATGTCGCGTAGCACAAATACGCTCCCTAAGCAACACGTATCATTGGGTGTAAGAATTGTAGTCTAAACTACATTCGACAGTCCCGGTGGGTCACAATTGGTAGTACACCACTACCACCGCAAGACTCGTACAGTCACCTCAATACTGGTAGTAGTAACAAAGTAGTGTGTCCACACAAACTCGATTGCTTCAATACTTTGTGGACAGGAACTCGGGTCTCTAGTTTCCAAAGGTACCACTACACGTCAATAGTCACTCCTCCTCTCGGAAAGGTAACAAGACTTACTCTCCGATTTGCACAACGTACACTTTCAACAACTTCTTGGCATTGTATAATAGCCACTTTAAAAGTTGCACACTTCGTAGAGTTCTTGGGAAACCCGTAGACTTCACACGAAAAAAACAACAACATCAACAGTTATTACACCGTAAAAACGTCTGATTGATTTCCACACGCCGACGAACGACACCCTTCTACCCGGACTTACATGTTGCACGAAATTACCTCGATGCTCTACAAAAAGATGCAAAAGAGTACTCTTTACCTACAGAGCGTCCTCACATCCCAAACCCTTAAAACCGTCCAAATTTTTGATATATATACTTCCGCTTGAAGTTCGCCCAGGAGGTGAGATCGGACACTGAGTTCGTGGAGATCGACCGACTCGGACACTCTCTGAGATCGTAATTGCTCGACGCGTTATGTGTGATTACAATTTAGACTTCTCCGGAATGTTCCAGACTCGTTACAAATTATAAAGATTTCATACTTAGACTAAACTTTCAACAAATTATACTTATTACAGTCTTCTACACATGTAAATTTCCAACTTACTACAAAGACTCACTTTCACACTTCCTTGTCAAACGTCCAACTTCAACGTACTGCTAAAAAGTTCAGACTTCTCAAAGAGGAACTGAAGGTACAATTTTTACACTATTTAATACCCTACATAGAGCCCTTAAATACTTACTTTCATTATAAACTTGCCTCAAAGACGCTACACCCTCTTCTTCTGCCTGTTTTATTGGGCCGCCTTATTCCTTATTTCTTAAACAGGCCATCTCATCCTCATTTGTTCGAACCGTGATTATTCAAGTTATCAAAGTGAAAACGTCGTAAAAGACATGGTAAGACGAAATAAAACACGTCCGGGTTTCTGACCATACGATGCTAGATACTGGGCCACAAATTTTGGATGTCAGATCCTCTAGACGTCAAATTGTAACCGGAATACTTACCACCCATTTGTTGTACTCTTTGAGAGATGCTTGCCGTCGAGAGGGACTGAAAACATTGAATTACTGAGAAGGAGACAAATGACGGGATCTGCTGAAGAGTCCGGGACGACTTAGATGTGCGAAAGGAGACCCGAGGTAGTAGGGGTAGTACCGATCACACCACGTCTTGTGGGTAGTCGGGAACGACGACGAAGAACTCCTTACACATCGTCGATGGGTGTGGTCTCGACATGGGACTTTCGTGGTACATGGGATAGTTAGAGGTTATTTCCCATGAGAGTACCGTTACTCGTAACTAAATTTTTTTTTTTGTTTTGGAATAAAACCAGCTTTGGAACCATCATTACGATTATGTAAAAGAAATGGGTTGTCTTACAGAAAAACCTTTCACACAGCAGTGCTAGTTTTAAGTTGGTTCCGTTTTCAGTAGCC
>NW_011359122.1:813059-824274 GCF_000735185.1 Notothenia coriiceps | reverse complement strand
CTAGAAAGGATCCGTCTTGTGTAAAACTCTCGCGAGAGTTTGGCTGAATGTCACATGGCTGAATGTTTACGTTTGGCAGGCAGCCTTTCAGTTACGATCGTTAACATCAGTGGGCCACAGCAAATGATGATGAGAAGCTAAACTATCTTTTAATTATGTCAATTACAGGGAGTGTGATTGTTGAAATAGGGTGTTAGCGGTCTTGCTGGTGTTCAAAGAAGAATGACAACACTGTAGATCACCAACACTATGGTTTATTTTGTATTCACAGACAAGTCAACGTTGTCGCAGTAAAAGTCCCAAGATAGCTCCTGGTGCAATAAAATGTTCCCTTGCAGTGTTTTACTATTATGTCTGATGTTTCTCTATTAATATTGCTGCTGCATTAATGTGTATGTTGCATCATGTTACTGCTGTAGATGTGTTTCCGAGCCGCTCCGATTACAACGAGAGTTACAACGAGAACGTGACGTCATATTTACACTAGACGGATCCTTTCTAGCCATAACCGAGGACCTGGGAGTCTGGGACGCGAAATTAGAGAAATGACAAACGGCTCATTTCCGAGGACTCGCGCGCGTCTGCTTGACGCCGGGACGACCGGCCGCCCTCCCCGACAGGCGCACGGACGCGAGGGCCCTCTCATCACTGCGCGCACAAGTGCGACCGCAGTTTTAATTATTATTATTATTATTATTATTAGGTGACCCATGTAAATAAATAGGACTGGACTTTTTTTGACAGTTTGACAGTGTTGAAGCAATGCAGGTACTTCTCTAATATGTTCTGTTTGTACAGGTCCTACACTCCCGCAGATGTTCTTATTGTAGCTGAAGCCAACAGTCCTCTCCAGTATCCTACACAGGGCGTGGAGGTGCGCCCCCTCAAAACCATCATCATTCCTGGTAACAGCATATCCAGATTGACACTGCACATGATAACACAGTTTGAACATTATGTTGTTTCCTTTCATTTTGGTGCTTTTATTTATTATTTAAGTGTCTGAGTTAAACGCTTCACCATCATCCCGTCTGATATCCCCTGTAGTTATTGTTTTTTTTTTCCCCTTAGGTCTGGGTCTTAAAGAAGAAAAAGGATCAAACCATAGAGTAATTGCTTCATTTATTTTTTCACCATGGCTGATATAGCATCGGTTTTTGGTCTAAATGTTCAAAAATTGTGTTTATTCTATTCCCCAAAACCATGCAATTGGTGTAACAGGTATATTTGACAGCTACACTGGGAGTTTTTGATGTCGCTGCCACAGTGGACGAGGTCTCTGTTAAAGGAGTGGGAGAAAAGCACATGATACTGTCTAGTTCTCATCTCCCTGCTCTGAACAGGCAGCTGCAGTTCGTCACATACACAAACACTGTTTTCCATCCCAAGACAGCAGATACAGGTAAATTACCATGTAAAAAATACAAATGTAATCTTTAGTTATTCAAACTTTCTTCCTACTGCTCAGTGGTAATGTTTCTATAAATATAAATATGCTCTGCTTTATCTCTTTGTCAATATTTGTTCTGCAGTTCATTTTGCCACTGATGGTCACCAGTCATTTTTCACGATTAAAGTCGGACATGGAACTATTCCTACACTTTACAACACTGGATATCAAAAAGGTTTGTTAGCAGTTATATTATTAACAATTTGATTAGAAGCACAATATATAAAAGGCACTTCAGTGTTATTTTTAAACCTTTTTTCTTGTTTCTACTCAGAATACAATATTAGTGCTCTCGTAACCATCGCCACCAAGACCTTTCTACGCTATGACAAATTAAAAGAGCTTATTGACAGCATACGCAAATATTATCCCACCGTCACCATAGTGATAGCAGATGATAATGAACACCCTCAGCCAGTGACCGGGCCTCACATTGACCATTACATCATGCCATTTGGAAAGGTAGAGAATGGTTGCTATGTGTCTACGAATGATCATTGTGATTAATCAGCAGAGCAGGGTTAATATGCTGATCGGACTTCATTTATTGTGTACAGGGCTGGTTTGCGGGCAGAAACCTTGCAGTGTCTCAAGTGACCACCAAGTATGTGCTCTGGGTGGATGACGACTTCTTCTTCACCACAAACACCAAGCTGGAGCAGATGGTGGACATCTTAGAAAAGACCACTCTGGATCTGGTGAGACATTAGAATGTGTATGACACATTTATCACATTTATTCAGCCCTGACACCTTATCTCACTTCATCCTGTCTGCACAGAATTGTTCACAACTCTGCATAGACCAGTTCTTACATCACAACATATAGTCATAAGAATAGCAGGCATTACATGCTTGGTTTATAGAGAAGAAACAATAGTCGTCGTACGAATAAGTCTATTAACAGAAAAATAAAAACAGACTATTTTGAAAATCAAATCATCTTTAGGGGGAAATTCTGATTATAGCCTGACAAGTAAGGATATTTCCTAATTCCCTCTGTTTAATAACATAAGATAAGATAGTACTTTATTGATCCCAATTTGGGAAATGTTTGCGTTGCAGCAGCATAAAAAGACATGGCATTGTAAAATAAAAATTAGAAAGTAGAAAATATACATGTTGAATTTAACAAGGTATTATATATACATAAATATACACATATGACGGATGGAATATTAAATATTGAACAGATTATATAAATGGAAAATGTACAATGTTTTATTCCAAGAGAAACTATATAGCAGTGAGTTCTCTTCCAGATAATATCTTAATAATGTAAAATAACTTTAGACCTTGTATCAAGTTTTTTTTAATAATCTTATTGTGCATGTTTGACCTTATTGTGTCCATCTATACATTCTTATTTAACGTTTTGATAAATGATCTCAACATTTTTGTATGACTAGGTGGCTGGATCAGTTAGGGAGGCGACAGGCTACACTGCTACATACCGTCACACCATTTCAGTGGAAGAGGGCGGAGAGGAGGGCGACTGTTTACATATCAGAAAAGGCTACCACCATGTCATAGAAGGATTTCCCAACTGTGTGGTAGCAGATGCCGTCATCAACTTCTTCATGGGGAGGACAGACAAGGTGCAGCAGGTGGGCTTTAACCCCCGCCTGGCACGGCAAGGTCATCTGGGTGAGTATATCAGTAACGTTCTCTATCAAATGTATTAACATATCAGTTTATTTGGCTATTTTCGCTATGCAGTACAACACTGTTCAGTTACTTCAGAATGCAACAATGTTAAAGAAACAAAAGGATTTTTGAAAACAACATTTTCTTTTGGCACTGCAGAGTTTTTCATCGACGGCCTGGGCTCCCTCCACATTGGCTCGTGTAGTGACATCATTGTCAACCATGCATCAAAGATCCAGCTACCCTGGACTAAAACAGAATCACAAAAGACCTATGATAAATTCCGCTATTCACCTTCCAGTAATGACCATAACGTTCATCAGGAAGTCTTCTACTTCAAGTACAGGTTCAAATGTGAGACCAGTAAATAAACCATAGTGTTGGTCTTTTTGCTGCCATAATGTGAGTTCATCTTTTATTCTCACGTAAAGACTGCCGAAAATTACTTTTGCACTTGCTGTTTAACGGATTGTGTGGACAGATTGTGTTATGTGACCAGATTACGACTCATGTTACAGACAGAGAAGTTCTAACAGACTAACCTCAACTATTAATGCACTGAAAGTATCATGTGTTTTTTTTTGTGTTTTTTGCCATAATTACTGTGACTTGCAGTGGTTCTTTACTATAAGACACACAACCACAGCCCTATCTGATAAGCTTGCATTCTGTAATTACCTTAACTGTTTAATAAGTGGTTATGGTTTCCTTGTATGGTTATTTGGTCCTTCATCACAGAGATAGATGATAGATCTAAATAATCTGTGGCCGCATTCATGAATTCAAGTGATCCATAAGCATTGATATATTGGCTTGTTTTTAACCAGTATGTTCAAGGTTAATTTGCACTAAAATCAATTGGAGTAAGGGTAAGGAGTACAATCTTATCTGTAACTAGAAAACAGACTTTTGAATGGATATCTAATTTCTTTAGCTGATCATCATTTTTATCCGGTTGTCTTACCCCCCTTGAATCTCCGCTCTAGAGTTAACTCGATGGTGTTGAATGTATTTTATTTAAAACAAAATCTTTGGTAATTGCTGGAAAATGTCAATAATGTATTTATTTTTTTGTAGTGTCACAGTAACAGATCATTTATTTGTGCATGTTGCTCTGTAAGTGGGAAAAAATACAGATGTAAAGACAGTAGTTGGCTTGCTTCTCTGAAAGGTAACACCCTACGCCCTACTACACCCATTAAACCAAAAAGAATGTTTCTACTGCCCAGTTTGTTAATTGCAACTCTACAACTGTAGTCAATATGGGTACTTGCTGAACAACCTATAAAGTAAAAACTAAATGAGCTCTTAAAGTCCTTATTTCCAAAGCACAAAACAGCAACCATAACAGAAAATATGTGCTATGTAATTCAATAGAAGCCATGAGCAACAATTCTCTCCTCAGTCTTTTAGGGAAGTAAAGTTCCACCATATATTTCCCAAAGACAGATGTCTAATGGTGTGATTCATGTTTACAACAGTATTTACGGTTAATACGGTTAATGCTTTAGAAAAAGCCTTCGACTGAAATGCATCAGCGATGAACCTTGATTAGATGTAAAGCTCTACCTGCATTTTTTGCTTTAATTTTTTGTATCATTGTTTCCTTTTCAGCTAATTTATATTGTTCGGTTTAACAACCACGTGTGATTTGTACTTGTGTTTGACTCCAACAAAAATTAAAAAAACAAGTAAATAAACCTTTACGTTTTTGTTAATTAGGTGACAGCTTACTATGTCTCTAGAAAGTCATGTGACCCTCCAGGATAAAGAACATGCTGAGACATCAGCTGTCATTACAATGTTTCACCACAAGATGGAAACAAAAGATCACAGGAAAGATCCCAATAAGCTGAAAAACCCTCTGCTTTGTCAAGAGGAACATAACATTATTATCATTGTAGCATCATTGTTATAATTAGGAGTGACAGTTGCAGAAGTAATAGGTGTAATGATTGTATAATTGTATGACTATGACCACTCTTGGTTTATGGTACATTAAATTGCTTGCTGTTTCTGTAGAAATTGCATCAATTAGAAATACCAGATATTACTTTTAGTTTGATCCTTTTGTACATTTGACACAGTTTTTTTTATTGTGTTTATTTTTTGTTTGTTTATTTTTTGTCTTTAGGTATGTCTAGGTCAACTAACCTTTCCATAACACATGCTTTACATGTTACCTGTAAGCACTTTATCAAAGGTAAATCAAAGCTTTGTCATCAAATCTCTGAACTTCCCCGAGGAGTTCCTATGGCAACTTTCTGAATATGTGTGTGTCTGTGTGTGCGCACGTTAGTAGGTCTGCCGGTGGAATCTGGCTTAGTAAACATTTGGCCAGAGCCTTGTGTACCATGTTCTAATTGAAGTGGACTACTTCCTGCCAATTAGTGAAACACTCCTTGAGCTTTAAAGGAAAACCCAAAGGGTACACTGTCTAGAGGCCTCTTTGAAATATGCACTGGAAAAAATTAATAACTTGGCTATCCAACATCAAGCAAGGAAATAATTAGTTTTTTCCTTTTTCAACCTGGTTTTGAACTCGTACTACGTATAGTTTTATCAGGTCAAGGTAATGGGATTGTGATGATGAGCAGTGGGGGGAAAACCTCTAACTGTCAGGAGTCAGGACAGCAGAGGGCAGCACAGTGTTGAGGTAAGGCATCAATTTCTATTCATCTAAGGACATTTACATCCCCTGATAAAACATCTAATTACAGAATGTTTTGTCATACTTTGTTATATATTGTACACATTTTCATTTAGCAGTAGATGCACCAGATCCATACATTTCATATCAAGGAATAACAGGTTTGTAATAATGTATAGCATGGCTTGCATTTTAAATAAACCAGAATTCTGCAGGACTGATGACCTGTGGCCCAGCTTACACCTGCTATGGCAAAAAGAAAAGTCTCCTGTGAATCCTGTATGTTCTAGTTTTTATTATTTCTCAGTGCAGACACACAGGTCTCACCAAATACAAAGACGGCTCTCTTTCTCTTTTCAAAATCTGACAGCAGCATGCTTCAAATTCCAAACTACCTATACCTTTAATTGTATTTGCCCTTAGTAGCTATGTGGTATCCAAGTGATGTAGAAATCTACAAGCCATTTTCGCTGATACTAAATGTAATTCAAATCAACAAAAAGGTCAGGTTTGAAGATATATTTATTGTCAAAACGTTTGACAAATACAAAAGTAATTAATAAAATCTGTGCAGTCTCTCTGGAGTTAAAATACATACACATTTTAAGGCAGTGAGATCTTTTTGTACATAGTTGCATAGTCAAGCACATATTTCAAAAATATATAAATACACAGTAAAGTAAAGTATTTTAAGAAACTATTCAGTGCACTTTATATTCATCAGTATTGCAAACAACCAACAGAAACTAAATAAATACCACTGTGCTAATATTCCAGCATATAAGAAAATAAAAGACAAAAAAAAACTCTGCAATATACAGTTCTATAGGAATAAGTCAAAAATAACATATTTGTTTATTTCTTCTTTTTTTTGGACCGAATATATGAGTACGTCTCTAGTATCTGCATACTTTAAAGCCCTCAGAAATGTAATGTGTGCCAGGAGTGAATCCAGTATCCGTGATAATACTGTTAACACTGTAATGTTACAATTATTGTTATTCATGACATAGTGCTAAAACAGGCTACTGCTTCTTTATAATATAGTGAAGTATGGATCAAATAGTGGAGCATTGCTATGCAGCTGAGAGACAGAGTCCCTGCTGAAGTCTTATTGCAGTGTGCCTTCGTCAGAGTATGACTCATCACTTTCCTCCTGGCTCATACCCAAACAGTCGTGGTGTTCTCTGGAGGTTTTTCCTGCAACAGACAACAGAAGTTGCATCGTTTGTTTAATACTTTAATGAACATTTTGTGTATTTGTAAAAATGCATGTATTATAGCTTACCTTCTGCTGTTGAATATACATCACTGCATCATGAACAGTGACAAAAATATGTTGAGGGTTCATGTAGGTCATTAGACCACTCGACGTTAGGATCTTTAAGACACTCTCTGAGGGGACGGAAAACATTGATCATTCACTGTGTGCAAGCTGTGAACTAGTTTCAACAGAGAAAACAGTGGATGGAATCATTAATAATAAATAAAGTAATTCTGAAACATAGGCCTTACCATTGCAGTTTGACAGATATACATGAACTCCAACTTTCTGGCATTCAGAACACATCTGCAAAGAGCCCAACCAATTAATTATGTCAATGCACAAACAATTTAGATAAACCTATAAATTGAATGTAAAAGCATTCAGTGTTGCATTGGGAGAGTACTAACTTGTACAAAAAGTCTTGCTCCAGCAACATCAACAAATGTCACACTGCTGCAATCGATTAGCACTGCCTGAACATCAATCTCTGATGTTTCTACAGAAAGAAAAGGGAAAATGAAAGAAAAACTTGACATTTTCTGAAACACAGGTCTGGAAACAGGTCTGGAAATGTTTAAATATAACAGTGTTTTTCAACATGATCAAATAACCTTTATGGGTGCCTTTATTCCATCCAAAATTGTTCATTACTTACCAGATTTGAAGAACTCATTTTCTGAAGAAAACAATGTGTTTGCAATGCCTCTCTCCTAAACAACAATGAAGGGAGAAAAAAACAAAACATTAGACACTTACATTTTATTTCACTGAGTATTGTTTTATTTTTAACTCAGCTCATTCTTTTATTATAGAATAGTATTTTTACCACAGTGCTGACGGTGGCGTCTCTCTCTCTTTTCTCCAGGGCTTTTCTAGCTTTTTCTCGGCTGCGGATCTTCTCTGGCGTCAGGCCCAGCAGCTTGCTCATCTCCTCCCTGAAGAAGCTACGGTTCCCGTAGTAAATAGGCCCGTTGTATGTCAGGATCTTCACTCCAGGTACCTCATAGCACTGAAAAGAAAACAGGAGCGTCCTAACTTCATTCTTGGAAAGGTGGCATCACCTCTGAGAATATGATTATCACTTGTTGGAATAACATTTGACATTTGATGTGCCCAAATCTAAGTCTTATTAAACATGCTGCTCTCCTATGTGATAAAAAAAACAAAGGAGTATGAAGCAATAAGAGAGTCTTCTCACCTTGTTGTGGTTCTCCAGAGGTCGGTAAATTTCTGTGTTGCTGGCCCGACCAAGCACTGAACAGCCTGCCCTGTTAGAACCATAGGCCATCCACTTTAATTGAACTCAATACAACATATCATCTACGTAGCCTTACAGGTATGAATGGATTCAATGTTTCTCTGTGATTCATTTGAGTTCAGAGGCACCACAGTTTTTCAGCAAAGGGGATGGAAAATGTACCTTTGTGTGCGGCAGATGACGGTCATCATCGAGAAAACCACTCCGATAGCGAGGCCAAGATCCACGTTCAGTACCACTACAGAGAGCCAGGTAACCACCCACACCATCTAGACAGGCCAGAACAACAGAGTGTTGTCATGTCGGAATATAACAATGAACAATGTACATGACAAACTGTGCAAGTTTACACAACTCCAGCTTAATGACAAGTAAACTAAATTATTCACAATTTGAATTTCAGCCTTGAGTAGTTGTTTTTTATTTAAACACCAAATAAGAGGTACAATATATTGCTGAAACAACAGTATATTTTACTCCAAATTAGCTAAAATAAGCACCGTTTTTTTGTTGTAAATGACCACAGGCTGAGCAGGATAACATGAGCTGATATGTGAAGATATTACAAAAAAGCCAATTAGCTGTGCTTTATGGGTCAGTTGTTTACCTAATGGTAGCTAGGGAGCTAATTAACCATCTGTATTTCACTCTTGTGTTTCACATGCACAGGGACTGTATAGCAGAATACACTTGTATATCTCATATTGCTGTTTTGATCCAAAGCCTCACCAAGTCAATCTTGCTGATTCTCCACAGTTCAGGTAAGTCCTGGAACTGCAGGAACATCTGCCTGAGGCTGGTCACATTGATGCATGCCAACACTGCCTGGGGAGAGAAATAATGGATAAGGTAAATTCACTTTTCTTCTGTTTCTTTCTCTCGCTCTTGTACGGACACACACATAAAAACACACCTTTGGTAGGAAGTAGAAGAGCGGGCCAATCAGCAGCAGGACAATCAGGACAACCAGACTTGTGAACAAGCCGGAGAGCTGCAGGAACACACATGACAAACATCCTTACTGGAAATCGTTGTGAGTTTGACATGATTTGCTTCTTATTTTTAGCATTTTCTGCATTGATAATATAGAAGTTTAACATCCAAGCATATCCTAAAACAGTTGGGTGTGAATGCACTTTTAAGTTTTAAATAATTTCAACTACATTCAAGTGGATGCAAGCTTATGAAATCCCAACATGTCGTTTTTTGGGGTACATCAATGTAAGAGATATTCACATATATAACAGAAATATGATGTAAAAATGTTGAATCAGACATTTGCATTTCTCTGTTTATCACACAACATGAAGAACCAGCACCTTACCGTGGTAGAGAGGTTTGTGTGCCCTGATGAACCTGGGGGCTGTGTTGTCTGGAACCTTGTGTTCCTGGTAGGGTCTCCCATGGCAAATTGGTCTCAGGCAAGGGGCCATACTAAGATTGCTGAGACTGCCAAGGCACACNACCTAAAGACACATTTCATTTTAAACAAGTAAATACAATCAAATAAAAACATGCATCATACAGTACTGGAAATTGAAATAAAAAAAAAAAATTGTTCTGTTTTTTTTTTTTTATTTCAATTTCCAGTACTGTATGATGCATGTTTTTATTTGATTGTATTTACTTGTTTAAAATGAAATGTGTCTTTAGGTTGAATTACAAATTCTGTCCAGGGACTCTTGGCACATTTACAGAAATGTTGATTAATGTGCACTGTCCCTGTTAAATAAATAAATGAATAAATAAATAAATAAATAAATAATAAATAATAATTGTCTTTTACCAGCGCAGGACAAAATGCTGTGTTTTGATCCGTGTGATTTCCCCTCTCTCTGCAGACATTTTTCTGTAAATGACTCCTATTGTCGTTTCACATCATGAAACGACCAACAGGTCACAGATCCAGACGAGCTGCTGGATTATATATTGTGCAGAAATCCCGTCCAGCTGTCAGCCTGTTGTTCTGTTTCTGTTTCTGTCTGCAGGAAATAAACACTTTAATTCACTTTTTCTACCAGCATTTCTGCAAAAAACAACAAAATAGGAAATGTACATGAAAGAAACAAGAACCAGACTTGAAAACACACACAATTCAATAAACCAGTGAATTAGCACAGATTTTCCGTAACAGGACGTTCATTCAGAGGTCAAGTAGTATGTATAGTAGTTACATTTAAAAAAAGACTCACACTAGCTCACAATAAACAACAAGACAAGCTTCCAGGATGTTCCTCCATTTTCCATTTTATTGAAGCAACAAGATATGAGTTTAGAGGTCAATTGTGTTTCATGATATTAAGCAAAGTGACGTCAATCAAGCTAGTCATCATTTCCCAGTATTATGTGTCATCACTCAAAAATAAAAAACAAATCTGAGATGAAACCTTGTAATAAAAACACAGATTCTCACAAACAATCAAGACTCTTTTGAAACATGACTAACATTAATTTCCTATGGATGGCAGACTCTCGGAGGGTTTTTCCGGCGCTCAGCGGCTTCCTGTGGGCGCCACGGCTCATTCGCTTGTAAATTGGAGTAAATAACAGAGGCAGATGTTGTCATTATTTCTACTCGGCTCAGGAGAGTCAGAACCAGTCAGTCTTTGGAGGATGTTCAACAACCACTGACTGCTTCTGACAACATGTGATACACAGAGGTGGGAAGTGGTGGAGTACAAATACTTTGTTACTGTACATTTTTCTATTATCAGTACTTTACTCCACTACTTATTTTTCTGACTACTTTTTAATTCTTACACAAAAACCTGTACTTTCTACTTCTTACATGTTGAACCCAAATACCTGTACTTTCTACTTCTTACATGTTGAACACAAATACCTGTACTTTCTACTTCTTACATGTTCGAACCCAAATACCTGTACTTTCTACTTCTTACATGTTGAACACAAATACCTGTACTTTCTCTGAGACTGACCAAGG
>NW_011359122.1:808092-813019 GCF_000735185.1 Notothenia coriiceps | reverse complement strand
TGTACTTGGAACTCAAATACCTGTACTTTCTACTTCTTACATGTTGAACACAAATACCTGTACTTTCTACTTCTTACATGTTGAACACAAATACCTGTACTTTCTACTTCTTACATGTTGAACACAAATACCTGTACTTTCTACTTCTTACATGTTGAACTCAAATACCTGTACTTTCTACTTCTCTCATTTTCCAAACAGGCTGGTTCCTTTAGTCTGAATGTGTGTTTGGTGGCGTGATCATTATTATTTAGAGTCATTGCGTGCCTATTGATTTGAACACGATCCGTGTATCCATCATTTCCTGGTCTTCTCTAAAGAAGAGGGACCAATGGAAACGTTGTCATGTTGCCGTTGTTCAGCATGGAAACATTCATTAGCTAACAATGACATTATTGTTCTATTCATATAAAGGGAGGTCACGATTGGTCGTGCGTTTTACAGCGCCACGGCTTCCACAGATGACATTTTTTTATGTATTTATTGTCAAAGCATATTCTTTGCTATCGGGATGTTAAGAGCATTCCATGGAATATAACAAAAAGTGATTCTGAAATAAATTACATACCCCACCTTTAAGTACATTTCAAAGCCCATACTTCTTTACTTTTACTTGAGTAAAGAAGTATAATCAGTACTTCTACTTTTATCAGAGTATTTTTAAACACAAGTATCTGTACTTCTACTTGAGTAAAGGATGTGTACTTTTGCCATCTCTGGTTTTCTGCCACAGAGAGTCGTTTGTCGTTGATTCCAAAGAAACTGATATTTTTTCAGCAGTCTTTTCCCCCAGAGCTGTGTTAGTAATAAACATGAATGAAAGCTTTATGTTGGGTGCCGTGTTGGAGCAGAACATCACTCTCCAAAGGTTGTTTGTGGATTTAGCGACGGGTTTCTCTTTAATTTAATGAGCAGCTCTGATTGGCTTTAATTCTCTGGCAAACATCGATATCAGCGACGCCAACGACCAGCCTGGCTTAGTGCTGACACAGCTGTAATTGGATTTCCTGGACAGTTAATTGAATTTGGCTAAATGGATTTTGGCTTTGTTTGTTTTTGATGTTCCTGCAAATAATCCTCATATCTCATATCAGAACAACAACGGGAGCTGTTTCCACTTCTCATGGGTAAAAGCCAGAGTGGAGGAATGTAACTAAATATAAGTACTGTACTTAAGGGAAGGCAAGTTTATTTGTACTGAACAATTTGGTGTTTATACTTCAACACTCACACAAGCGTTACAAAAAACTGCAAAAGAAACACATATAAAAGCCAACACACATTGAAAATGAAGAAGATGATGAACATTCGAAAAAACCGTTTCCACTCTGTTTTTTATACACAGACATATTTATATATATTTATATATATATTTGATTTCATAAAAAGGCAGCAGTAATTCTAATCACCTTCAATATTTCAGTTTGATGCTACTTTATGCTTTTTCTCTACTTCATGGGAGGCTAACGTTCTGCTTTTAACTTGATTACATAACACTCACTTTTTCACATCTAATATTTGATAATTGAAAACATTTGCATTTATTTAAACAACATTACAATATGTTGTTAAAAGTAACAAGGAAGCTGAATAAACTCAAACGTTGACTTTAATGAAGAGAATTATGTCAGGAAATGTAAAATAACTGTATTAGGTTTGTTGAAAGAAATAATAGATCGTCAGGAAGATACTTTATTTATCCCGAGTTGAGAAATTATTTTGTCAAAGCAGCATTTTGACAGTAAATCTTCTGGAATATTTACGAATGACAATAAAAGCCTTGAATCTTGAATCTTTTCTGACTGTGAACTTTTAGTTTTTCTTAACAGTGCTATACACTGGGGAAATGTCCGCCCTCCTGCAGTAAATACACACCTTGTAAAGGGGTTACTTTGCCCTCAGTATGACTGATAAGGTGCAGGTTCCTCTCCTTCTGAGTGTTCCTCCCTCAGGAGATCTTTAACAGTGAAATCCCCCGTGGAGACTGGCGAGGCTCGACAGAATCTCTGCAAAAGCACAGCGGGAGATAAAAGCCTTCAGAGTCTCAGTCGATCATCACGGTGCAGAGGACGCTGGGAAAAAAAAACACAGCTGAGAAAAACCTACACCTGGAGGAAGGACTTATGGCACTACTTCTATTCTATTTTATTATATTTACTTGCACTGTTTGATCTGCTTTATTGTGTTGCACTGTTGAGCCTGTGACCTCAGATCGTCATTGTCATATCTAAGCTGTAGCTATGTATGACAAAAGCCTTGAAGCAGAGGATGACAGAGGAGGGAAGACGATTTGTTGCTTATTTTTAGGATCCTAAAACAACTTTTTTAGCCTTTGTAGTTTCGGCCTTTTCTACGTTCTGGTGTCTTTCGGGTTTCATTGTGACATCTGTCAACGAAAGAATCTCAAAACTGTCACTGTGATTTTTCTTTTATGTCAGTTTCGTAAAAAGACTATTATTCTCTTTTTTAAGCCTTGTTTACCTTTTCACTTTGCACACTACCAGACAGACAACCAGAAGACGTGGCGTTACAGTATAAGTCACATTTTATAGAAACTGACACACACTTTTCTGCAGTTATTGTCAAATCTGGTGTGCGTTTTTTTTTTGTCTGGTATCAGCAGTGTGATTGGTTTACTGTTTACTGACAGCTGGCAAATAATCATTTTGTGTCAATTAGACTGAATTTAGAAATAACATTAGGTGAAACAGTTTCGACAGGTTTACAAAATGACTGTGTTTTCAGAGCCTTTACAAATTGTTTCAACCTTTAGCTTAAGATTTTTCCTTTGAGCACTTGGAAAAGCGCTCGAATAAAAATGTAATGATTTATTTTATTTTAAAATAAATTCAGATTGAACAGTAACAAAATTTAAATTATAGTGTCCGTCCAAAATAACAAACATTACTTATAGTGAAAGCCACCCTTGAATGATGGGATGGACTAAAAGCTTTAGGAATCCAAACTATAACATATAATAAGTGCCCTCTATCAAGATTGATGCAAAACAAGTGACGTTTGACCTTTGAGGTTTGGCATTTGGGTGGAAATGGGTGTATTTGCCGTTTCTGTGTTTTCTTAGTCGATTTTGATGATTGACATCTCTTTTTAACCGTTAGAGCCAATATAATGGAAGGGGAATTTCCAAATACACACACACACACGTTACCACTGAGAAATGAGAGCTATGCACACGCAGTTTGCCCAAAGCGGAACCTAACTTACGCTCTGAAATCTGAAAACTGAAAACTAGGTTTATTGCTGTTGGATTATCAGAAATCATCTCAAAGTGACACATTGGATTAACCTATGGATTAACCTTCAGCAGCGTTTTTATCGTTTTAATGCCATTGAAGACCACTTTTGATCAGAAAACAACAAAGGTAAGACATATTGCCGTGTTGGCTACCTAATGCTACGTGGTGTGATGTCAGTAATGATACCAATACCTGTAGAATCTGTGCAGTCTCAGCTTGCTAATCGATATCTTGTTTGTGCAGATACGATAAGTAATAAGGGTATTTTAATGTGAGTTCTGTGCTAAGTGTGTTAGCAATTTTTCGCTCAGGGCTAATTCATAACCTTTGTCATTACCCTTATGTTTCGTTTTGCTAAAAGTGGTTAACATTGTCTGATAGCTGAGTTTCTTCCCGTTAAGTGGGTATGACACATTAATAGGTTTTTAAAAGTTAAGAAGCCCTCAGACGCTGTTTCTTGCAGATGTTGCGAATTTCCCCCCGCCCGCGGGTGAATGGGGCTTAACATGTTAAAAACACTCATTTAAAAGCAAAGATAATAAAATATGAATAACACAGTGAATAAAAGTTACAGTGCAGTGTGAGATGTGATTAGTTCAATTCAAAGCAGCGGCAAAAAGAAAAGTCTTTAAAAGTCCGAGTTGCAGCGGACCTGCAGGTTTCTGGGAGCTTGTTCCAGATATTTGGATGATAGTTGTCAGTATATCAAAAAATGTAGAAATACTTCCAAGCATTTTTTTCCCAATTAAAGGTTTAATTATGGAGATTGTTGTGTGCCGTACAGTTGAGGAAACGTTGTGATGTTAGTCTAATAAAACAGCCTTGAGGACTCAATAACTGTGCCGTCTCCCCTCCTCTGCTCTCACCCCTGACTCATCTTCACTGTGACAGGATGACATTCACCCTGCAGCCTCTTATGTTCTTCTGTTATCGGGCGGTGGACAGAACGTGGACAGAACGTGGACAGAACGTGGACAGAACGTGGAGACGGGGAAACACAGCAGATTCAGATAGGAACATCTAAAGGAGAGGAGGAGGAGATAGCAGCCACTGTCTGTCTCTTATTAAATCACTCACAGATTATTCCCTTTTCCAGATTATAGTTTCATTTGTGCTGCCTTTATCTTCACCTCTCCTCACTATATGCCACCTGCAGATATAAAGGGTTAAAATGGACATACATATGCATGAGTCAACGGAGCTCCTTCTCCAGCAGACTGCTCGGCTGTCACAAGGACTGATACAGGAACACATTCCTGCCCACTGCAATAACACAACAAATCACCTCTGGCTGGAAGAGAACTCTCTGCTCCGTAGCTTCTCTTGGAATAAAACCACATCGTACATTTATATAATCTGTTCAATATTTAATATTCCATCTGTCATATGTTAAATTCAACATGCTTTCTACTTTCTTGTTTATTTCTTGTCTTGAATTGTTATTGTACAATGCCGTGTCTTTGTATGCTGCTACAACCCAAACAGTTCCCGAATTGGGATCAATAAAGTATTTCTTATCTTATTTTATCTTATGAGAGGTAATACTAATTAACAATGAAGTGTAAATATGGTAAACCATGGTAAACCATATTTACACTTAAGTGTAGTTCATTATGTGATTATAGTAGTTATTTGACAAACAAGTTAGAAAGGTTAAAAAGGGTCCTCCC
>NW_011359122.1:788542-808052 GCF_000735185.1 Notothenia coriiceps | reverse complement strand
TAATACCTTCTTAAAACATGTTTCAATGGCTGTCTGGCAAAAACACACACACACACACACGTACACACGCACGTACTCACTCCAAACACAACAAAAACGAGACCCATTGGTGTCCCATGCTCAATCTTTTAGTAGACGCCACTTTCATGTAATCAGAATCAGATTTCCTTTCTTCTTACCCCAAAGATGTACATTGTTACAGCACAGGGACCATACAGCTAAAGACCAAACAAAGTGGAACATATAGAAAGTAATGGAGTAGCTTTCAGGTAAACGTAGTAATTGTTAAAGTATATATCGCATAGTGTTATTTTTAGGGCCGGGATTCGATTAAAAAAATTAATCTAATTAATTACAGGCTTTGTAATTAATTAATCGCAATTAATCGCATTTTTAATCGCATATAAATAATTGACCTGAGAACAGTGAGAAGCAATTTTTTTCACATGGATTTTAGTATACCATTGAATAATGACTGAATACATAAGCTTAAAGTCCTTATCTTGCGTAATTTACTGTAGCTGAAAGATCATAGAACTGTTTCAAAATGCATTAACTTGTTGGGTCTTATTCCAGTAACACGTGATATAGATCGAATATCGTTTCCTATTTGCTGTAAATCACTTGTTAATATCGGGAAAATGGGTCAAATTCAGAGGTATCCAGAAAAGTCTGGATTCAAACTTGCCGCTGCTTGGTGCTGTGTCGTGACGTCACGTGTGGTTCCGCGAATCCTGGTGAGTTCAGCCCGTCCCAGCATCACACAGTGTAGCATTGCTGGTTGAGCCGCATGTCAACTTTGTGAATCAGTGTTTATCATCGTCCACACCANTTACAGGCTTTGTAATTAATTAATCGCAATTAATCGCATTTTTAATCACAATCCATGTGAAAAAAATTGCTTCTCACTGTTCTCAGGTCAAATATTTATATGTGATTAAAAATGCGATTAATTGCGATTAATTAATTACAAAGCCTGTAATTAATTAGATTAATTTTTTTAATCGAATCCCGGCCCTAATTAAAATACATTCATCTGAAAAAAGAGAAGAGATCGTTTACACCAGATTTAGAAATTAGCTCATTTTCATTTGCAGTCCCTGGGCAGTTACACACATTATAGTCATCAAAACTTTGCTATCTTTGTAGTCTTCTGCTTTAACAGAGCAACGTGATGTTTTATATTGAGTCACTCTTTTAAGTGATACTCACACACTACCGGTAAGCATTGCAACACCTTATTTCATGTGAATGTAGCCTGATGTATCTAATACTATCTGCTATCTGAAATTTGGAAATCTAATTAAAAGCTGACAGTAACTGGTTACTTAAGTGCATTCATGATCCTCATATCTTTTTGTAAAAATCTAATGATTACACCTTGTGGGTCAATTGGGCTATCCTTATCTTGAAAAAGTAAAGTCGTTTTCATCTTTTTAATAGAAAAATGTATACTATAGCTGTCTAACATGTAAAGTAATAGCACAAGGATGTGTTCACTGGCAGTCCGACAGTAGGTGTTATCATGTAAAGTTTACCTTTTTAGGAACCTGCTGTACTCCTTAGCCCTGAGACGCTTCACACCCTCGGGGTCAGGATGGGATGCTAAGAACGCCTCATCAAACTTGTGGGCCCTAACGCTTGGGAACAGCAGATTGGAAAACGGCAGGCGAAAGCTCTCTTTATCGGCCAGACACATACATGTATTCTGAGCCAAATTACTGTAAAAACAAGGGAAGTTAGATGTTAGAAAAAAAGGAGATTTCAACAGGAGAATGAACACATGCTCTGACTAATAACTCACCCTGCCACATCTTCCTTTATATTGTAGGCAATGTCATGATAGTCACCAATGGTGTCTCGAGTTTTCTCTTCGATTATTTTCTTCAGAAGACCCCCCTGTCTTGGCTGTATGTCAACTGCTGAGCCGGTCCCAGGGCTCCAAGCATGAAACAGGGCTAGCAGGAGTCCACCGAGCAAAATCAGCACCAGACACTTCTTATTAAAGGTGGCACCCATCTAGATGGAAGATTAAAGAAAATGCCAAAAATTACAAATGTAGGCCACACAGGGTAAGGAAAACAAAAGCGGCAGTTAAGAGACGGATGTCCTGTGTTTTACACGGGAATACATGTCTGTATTGTTTTTTTATTTGACAGGAGCCTGAATTTTCAGGCTTTAAAAGCTGGCCGAAAATGTATATAAAATCATTAAACTTGCTGAGGCTACGGGCTTGTTTAAAGCTAGCTGGATTGTGTTATACAATATTAGACCTTACTGTAAACACCACTAGACTATAACATTTGAAATTATGAGTATTAACTTCATTTCTGTTGTCATGTCTAAAACTGTAACCGGAACTTAAACTTGTAACCACATTTGCACTAAAGAGCTGCTCTACTTTGCACAGCTTTCACTGAGGTCTAACTGGTTTGTGGGCTTCTGTTCACAGTAAAATACCTATTTAGCACTAAACAGCAACATCTCTTCCGCTCTGTCCTCTTTTCAGTTTAACCTCTGTTCAGTTCCCTCGTGTTTTTTGCTAGCACTTAAACTGTGTTATAAAATAGCTGAATTTGAATATAGTAGTTCTGATATACAGTACATATCGTTATTCTCTTTTCAGATGACACAATCACAATGACATAGTAATTGAATTCTGGTTTCGTGAATACTACATATTAACCATGCAGGCAGCAAGTTGCTGTGCTGCTGTGATAAAATTCTGGTTTTGACAAATTAAAAAAATAAGCTAGATAAGGAAAACACTTACAATACTTAACTACGAAACAGACACTAACCCTCACTCGGCTGACTTATGTAATTGTCTTGAAAAAGCTCAGCTTTCCCAGTACACACTAAAACTTTATGCTGACAATTTATCTACTGTGGAGGCAATATGGAACTAAAGAAGGCAGCCCCAGGTAGTAGTGAGGCTGAAACAGAGAGGAAACAAAGTGTGTTGACATCTTTGAATGTGGACGCACATTGGGGCTAATCCTCCTCGAGGGGCAAGGTGCACTCTCTCGCAAAATGGAGCGCTCCAAGCTATTATCAAGAAGATGATCTATTGTCTGGGTGAGGAACAGTCTCACAGCGAATTTGGTCAGAGGACAGCAGCAGAGAGTCAGATTGTAGAGGCCGACACTCTCTGAGGAGATTTCACTCTGCAATGTTCTGTTGATTTACGTCATGGTGCAAGGTTTTATCCTAACAGATGTGCAGAAGGTTCTTTGAATCACAGTATTTGCCTGTTAGGCTCAGTGCTTCAACCTTGTTTTTCAAACGAAGGGTGTTTTTTGAGGCTTTACCCTTGCCAGTTATTTTAGTCTAGAGTTTGTTTCCGAAGTGACTTACCATATTGCTGCCCTTAAAGATTGGGCATGGTCTAATAGCTAGCAGCACAGGTGGGAGCACAAGTACTCAGATCTTGTACTTAAGTTCAAGTAAAAATAAGTGTAAGAATACTCTGTTACAAGTAAAAGTCGTGTTTTCAAAATTTGACTCAGGTAAAAGTACAAAAGTATTCACATCTAAATATACTTAAAGTACCAAAAGCAAACATACTCATTATGCAGATCAGCCCATTTCAGAATAATACATATAATAAGTTTTGATTATAATTATTGATGTATTCATATATTTGTCAAGCTGGTTGAGCTGGAACTAACTTCAATTACTGTGGGGTAGCATGTGAATTTAATCCAGGTGTATCTAAAGTATTTCTTAAGTGTAGATCATATTGTTTATAATTTATTTATATCTGCAAAGTAACTAAATATACTACATAAATGTAAAAGTAAAATATTGACCTCTGAATTGTAGTGGTACCTCAAAAATGTACTTAGTTACTTATCACCACTGGCTAGAAATTCTGACTGCTTTGCTGTTTCACTATGCTTCACAGTTGTTCATTATGTCAACAATTGTCATGATAAAAGTATTATCAAAGTTAGGCCACTGGGTCTGGATTCAATTGAGCTGAAACCTCCATTAGTTTAAATATTCTCTCATTAAAACAAGTTATCACATGTATTGTGACAGCATAAACTAAAATATAATCTAGTATACGGAACTGAAGCCTGCAGCAAACATCTAAAGAGCAACGCTTATTAGTTCTCCAGGCTGAATACAATATCTCACAGGGTTTGTTTGTCGTGTTCATTAAGAATATTTTTCAAAACAGATTGGTAACTACACAACTGAATTCATGGTTGTGTAAACACTTTAGCCTAACAAGAAAAAAAACATGTCTAACAAGTTCTTAAAGTCCTTGTCTAACTTTCTGTATACATTCTTTCAACCCCACACTTAAATGTATAATTTAAAACATATTATTCTAAAACACAATTTTCAAGAACTTTAGGAAACAGGAAATACAAACCGTATCTCAATGCAATATGATAAGCAGGCCCAACATGTATTGTTTACATCCAAGTAGACAAAAGAACATGAAGAATATAAATTAACATACTTCTTACTGTTGTCGTTTCTGTAGGATAAATCCTTCCTGGACACCTGTGTTAAAATGTGACAAACTTTGTCAGCGATCTTTCCTGTGTGCCCGGACAGGCGTGTTTTTGAGTTGTGGACTTTGGTTGCTGCTTCGATCGGAGCCACTCCTTGACAAAGCGCGCACAAGTCAACAGCGTCACCACAAAGCAAACCATTGAGAACTTGACTTTACATTGGAGAGAAAGATAACAAGTTTTTCAAGTTTGACCCGGCCGCAAGTGAAGCCTTATTTCCCCAATCAAATAGTAGGCTATCATAGACTCTAGCACTGCAGTGTAGTTAGCACCTGTTTGTGCGTAGCCTAATGCTGAAGCAGCATCACATGCCAAAATGCTTCCTGGCTCTCAGTTAGTTTGAAAGCCATGGAGGCCCAATAAGTGCAACTCAAAAAGTAATGGGGAAACGTAAAACCTTGAGGGCAGATTCACATAAAGTGCTTTTTTTATTATTTAAATGATACATCTTCTCGTAGTTAATTTTTTCAAATTCAACATTTTTAAACACATTTACTCTCTATTTGTAATAGGCAAGAAGGAGTATGTAACATACATATTTAAATAGGTAATTTAAGTGTTTCGTGTAAAACAAATCAGACACCACTTGTTATTCAAGTTTGTTAATTAAAGCATGTCTGGAAGTGATATTTAGAGCTTCTGTTCAATGTTTATTTAAGAATTACCATAAGTCCACAGCAAATAGAAATACAATGCATTAGTCTCGACATCAATATTAGTGGTCATCTTTTTATCAATATAGTTTTTTATTTTCCAGCTCATGTCTTGTAATAGACTCAATCAATATTTAACCTTTTTTTGCATGACTGTCTTGACTTAATTTTGCATTGACTCTACTGATTGTCTTAATGTTCCAGACTCATTAACTGCATACATCAATACACTGTCAACTGTCACGATATGCTTGCAAATTCTTGTGTGTCAACCACACATTCTTTAATCTTTAATTAACTTTATGATGTGATTACATCTGTAGCTGTGGAGATATGTCATTCTAGATTATTGTATAGGCTTTGTTAGTGTGACACCTAGTGGTCATACAAAAATACCCTCTCTTTCCTTTCTCGCTTATGTCACAGAATATTCCAGTTACTTATTAAAACATTATAAATACATGTATCAGCCTATAAATCAAACTACTTTATTGCAGTTAAAGGTGGGGTAGGTAATTTCGGAGAAACCAGCTCGAGTGCGCTAGAATTTGAAAATACACGAACGGAGAAAATCTGCAACTTCCTTACAGAGCCCATCCTCCAACACACACGAACGCGCACATGAACAATGAGGGCACGAGATAAATTTGTGCACGGATGGAAGGCTGACAGGCAGGTAGGCCATCCAGTTAATTTAGCCAGGCCGGCTAAAATGATTTGTCGTGCTTTTTACANTGTAGAATATGGTCATGTAGAATAAGGCATTAATAAGTGTTTTATAATGACTACTAAAGAGCCAATATACTGCTAATATGCATGTTAATTAACAACTAGTTGATGGTTAATTTGTGTACCTTAATATAAAGTGTTACCGAAACTATGCAGGACTCACCTTTGCTCCTGTTTGGTCATTGCAGTAATCCATATTATGAATTCTGTTTTTAAATTTAGCAATCATGATGTACATAGAATGCGCATCAGCCAGTAGTGGATCATACACTCAAACTTCCTAAAGCTCACTTTGTATCATCAGACCCTGTGACCATATTAGGAAACAAAGAAATAACCAAACGCCCTCAGGGTTGAGGACATTATTGAAATAGAAAAGAGATAAGATCAATGTTGCCTATAGTATTTCCACTATTCCAGTGGGACATTTTCAACATTGTCTCATGTCTTTCTGTCGCATCGCAGATTTGTTTATTTATTTTGTGTCTTAACAGCTGTCTGTGTTAATTAAGTGTCAATTCTGTAATTACTGAATCCATAGATTAGCAAAGCACACACGTCACGAAGACACAGATCACAAAATTCCTAATTTCCAACGTTCATATTCAATCAGACAGTGAACAATGTAAGTGTGACACGTTTCATGGCTTGTGATTTCTGTCTCACTCACTATGTTGCACACTTTCATATCATGATTCCATAATTTCCCTTGACACCATTTTTATGAGCAGGTGGGACATGATGAAATAAGCAGCAGAGCGAGTTCAAGTCCGGTCAGTCAGTCAGTGTAATATCCAGGTGGGATGGAAGCTCGGCAGCAATATTGCCAGCTCTCATCCACACAGTAATGAGCTTCAAACCGTACATTACATCCCCATTCGACCAGATCTCCAAAGTCAGACTCCTCCAACATGGATTCAACACAAAAGATCACCTTAAAGCTTGGTCTGTGGCTCTCCAGATGGTTCTTAAAAAAGCACTTATTTTTCAGTGATGTCTACTGCAACTCCTCAGAATGTGATAACAAAGTTGCTGCCAAGGCAAAACAAACAAATAAATCCCAGCAAAACAGGGGAAATTACAATTAAAAACGTTTCACAATTACTTTGTACAGTTTAGCTCAAAAATTTAATAGTGTATGTCAAAATGTGTTATTCTCCACCATAAGCAATTAATAAAAATTAAAGATCTCCTATCATGCTATTTTTAGGCATATATTATGGGTCTCACATACTTCTCAACCCTCCCGATTTCGCGGAAGACTCCCGATTTCATTGCCCTCTCCCGGCTTCCTCCCGGGGTCACATTNGTGACGTAATGAGGAAGCCGCCTTTCACATCCTGCAATGCATTAAAGGTGGGGTAGGCACATTTGGAATATAACAAAAAGTGTATCTCGAGTCGGTTTCTCAAATGTGCCTACCCCACCTTTAATGCATTGCAGGATGTGAAAGGCGGCTTCCTCATTACGTCACCAACAGCCAGCCAATGAGAGGCCGCATTTTCAGAGCTTTAGCCATTGATGCTGAAGAATGTAAATCTACTGTGAGCCTTGCACCCTACAAATCATCTTCTTTGTCTAAGGAAAACAGCGACAACTTCAATCAAAAGCATTTCACCGGATGAATGTGACTAACGTGTGACGACATGACTGACAGGTGTATCAGGCTGCTGCGTTTTTAAGAAACAGGAAATATGCCGCTGCTAAAGGCTTGAGGGTTTGCAAGCATATCGTGCTCACAAAGGCTGATGCCCCTTCAAAGGTAAATAGCACAAACATAAACACATTTTTGCTGAGTGGAAATATACACACAGCCACTAGTGTGAATAACATTTCCGCAGATTCATAGTTATGGGTCTGACTTCCACATGGCCTTAATTCGCTGTCGCAGCAGTCATGTGTTTTGGTGTAAACGGATGTAAGCCTCGATTAGACCTACTGGATTGTCGCCTATTTTATTCATGGTCAGGATCATGGAAGGAAGCATTAAAGGTGGAGACTACGTGTTTATCAAAAACAACAGTCGTCATGTTAACTGTTAAAATCTGCCTTTGGGGTCTTTAACCACATCATTGAGGCAACACAGACTTATATGAAATGTAGCAGTGACCCACTGACACTGTGTGAAGTCAAGTGTAAAGTACATGTCCACAAATACTTCTCTAACGTTCTCACGACAAACTGAACGTGTTGTATTAAAGCAGGGTTAAATGTAAGATTTTATAACAAATCTGACTTGAAGATGGAGAGAAATGTAGTGATAAGGTTAATAGCAAAACGTTGACGCCTCTTTATTTCTGGGTCAATCAATATGATACCACCATTTTTATTGGGGCACACTTTCTGATTTAGCCTACATTAAGGTACAAATAATTTAGGTTGGGAACACAAGTTCTACATGTTTACACAGTCAGTTTCTGTGCACAGACTTTACTGCTTTGTAAAACAGTTGTTTGTGGTTCCTGTCCAAATGTATTGCAATAACATGCAGGATTTTTAAGACAACAGTTCCCTGTTAATAAAGGAAGGGGAGATTAGGCTCCAGGGGGCAATGCTTGAAATGGTTTGTAGTCTGGATATTAAAAGTGCAACCCATAACAGAGTGTTCTCAAACCCCATTTTTTTCATTTATTAACCATTCACTCAGAGTTGTTTGCCTTTTGAGACACAATGATTTGCAAAATAATATTCAAGGTACTTCAAGAGACACATAGTCAGTCCATCAAACTGTGCGTTGTGTTCCCGTGTAGGCATGGTGTAACTGGGACATCACTGTGCTTGGAGCAGTCTCACCATGAAGGGCTCCAGCTCCAGATTGGCCTTCTCCCTGGGCTTCCTGGTGGGGGCTTGCAGCATCTACTTTTTCCTGCGCCAGGTGTGGTTTGAGAGGAGTTACCCGGTGCTGACAGAGGCCCAGGAAAGAGACACAGCGGTGTCGGAGAGCCCAACCAGCTGGAGGAAGGAAGGAGCTGCTCTCATCAACCTGCTCCACCCTCACCATGCAGGTGGTTTACTCTCTTTCACGCTGATCCTCTAAAGATAAGACCATCTAGTATGGGCTGACAAATAAAGCTAATTTATCCTAAATCAAAATGCTGTATATCTAGATTTGACCAAATATAACAATATTAAGTAAGATGCTTTTGTGATTATGGTGGTGGTGAAGTAAAAAAAAGAAAGCATTATAGCACACCACACAGAAGGAATTTGGAGTTAATTGATTGGATATGGATCTGCCATGCTCATCTGCCATGGCATTGGGCCATTCCTGATGGAACTACAGATACATTTAGTCCACTGCCCGCCAGTTATACAGTTTGATGTGTGTCCTTCTAGATGAAGACAGCCGGCTGGCAGATGTGTTGTACCAGAAGGTACGCGTTCTTTGTTGGGTGATGACAGGGCCGTACAACCTGCAGAGCCGGGCCCGCCATGTGAGGGCCACCTGGAGTCGCCACTGCAACGTGGTGGTGTTCATGAGCTCTGTGGAGGACCCAGACTTCCCCACTGTGGGCCTGGGCACTAAGGAGGGCCGTGACCAGCTCTACTGGAAGACCATTCGAGCTTTTCATTATGTCTACGAGCACCATGCGAGTGAAGCAGATTGGTTCTTAAAGGCAGACGATGACACCTTCATTGTGGTGGACAACCTGCGCTGGATCCTGTCGAACCACACCCCTGAAGAGCCCATCTACTTTGGCAAACGCTTCAAGCCTTACACAAAGCAAGGTTACATGAGCGGAGGGGCTGGCTACGTGCTGAGCAAAGAGGCCCTCAAGAGATTTGTGGAAGGCTTTCGGACCAAAGTTTGCACACACACCACCCCTGTAGAGGACTTGGCGCTGGGGCAGTGCTTGGAGAAGATGGGCGTTCAGGCGGGGGACTCCAGAGACACTCTACATCGAGAAACTTTCCACCCGTTTGTTCCAGAGCACCATCTAACTGGCAAATTCTCAAAGAGCTTCTGGTACTGGAGCTATTGTTACTACCCGATTGTTGAGGCAAGTCCCTTCACTTATGTTTTATGTGTCAGTTAGTGCTGCAAAATGTTATTACAGTATGAGATGGTAGAGATCGTAAAAGCAAATGTATTTGTGCTCGAAATGCTTTAGAAGAGCACATCCAGTTGACTGAGGGTTAAGAAGCATACCATATAACCCAAAAAAACATAGTTTGATTTTCCTCAGGAGCTTTTGCTACATGTCATATTACACTCTCTCCCCATATTTATTGCCTCTATGTTCTTTGTTAGCTGTCTAAATGTGCCTCAAATGTCACCATTGAAGCAGCAGGTGGTTGTCTGATAGCTTTGTGATAAGACAGACATCCTGTGGAGTGGATTAGCCTTATTAAAGGGCAAGTCAGGTTAGGAAGACAAGCTATTGGGGGAGTGAACCTATTAGTTGAAAATCCTTTAATATCATTAGTTTAAATATGCACTTAAAGTAAGAAGAGTGTCCTTACATTTTGAAATGTAGGGGTCTATTCTCTGTGTTCAGTATACTGTTTGTTTGCTCTTGATAAATTAAGCAAAATGTAGGTAATCATCACAGGGACAATAAATAAATAAATAATTTGGTATTATTTTGCACATTTGAATGCCGCACCTGACCCCGTCATAGAACGAGTGAATTGAAATAGAGATGAGTTCATTTTAAAGTAGATGATTGCAGCCGAGACAATGTCCTGTCAACAAAGGGAAAATTGGTCAATTTGTGGCAGATAATGCAACTCATTTATTGTACTTTGCAATTCCAATGAGACAGGTTCATTACTGACACTGTCACACACTTACTGCCAGCGTATTGAGCTGCATTATCCTCGGTTGAAAAGGGAAAAAGAAAACAAATCAATTTTTTATATTAAAGTAATTATGTTTTAATCAGACTGCACAAATGTCGTTTCAAAACTGTCAGCATGTCTCATTATAAAAACAGACTCAAAACGACTAACACAAAGACTCGTTCCTACAAACAAGTATTTTATCTTTCGAGACCAAACTTAATGGGTTATATTTCTGTGCCACATAAGTCTGTTTGACAAAAGCTGTTAAAAACACAAATGAATCAAACTGTTGCACTGGGTTATAGCTTAAATCAAGATGAACATTGGCATTTTATCTATTTTTACATTGACTTGTTACTCGTAATCACAACAATTTATGCAATTGTTTGGCTCATAATGCCAACAGCATTGTCAGTTAGAACTCTCCAATTAAATCGAGACCGTATTTGCTCATAATCTGTTTGCATATAACATGTTCCTATGTATCCCTTGAATGACATGTGTCTTTTTTATTTATTAGAAGTTTATTGAAGTCATTACCGTAAGGTCTTTTCACTGTACGGACACCTTGTGCAGCTAGATATTTAGTGATACATTTATCTTTTGCATACATTTAACAGGGAAACATGTGAAATCTGTCTGCACTGTGGTGAATGTCAGAGAATACCACTCTAAATGAAAAATTGCATCACATTTTTTACATCATCACATTTATTGATGCTAAAATTAAACATTTTTGATGGGTCTTCATTTCATGTGTTAGATGTGTCTCTAAATGGTCTGTTTTTCTTCCTCAGGGTCCGCAGTGCTGCTCTGACCTGGCAGTGTCTTTCCATTATGTAGAAGCAGAGCTGATGTACACTCTGGAGTATTACACCTATCACCTGAGAGCGTTCGGCTACCGGCCGCGCTACCAGCCCTCCGTACGCCAGGGTCTGACCCCCGGCCCACTCTCACAGACAGTCGTGACGGCAGGACTTAAAGCGGTTCAGGAGGTGACAGATGGAAGGGCTCACACAACTTCAGCCTCCTCGCTCGGTGGAAACAAAACTAAATCAGAGACTGAGCCAGAGAAACTTGGGAAAGACGATTTAAACTCTGGCGTCACAGAGAACCGGACTGGAGTCACTCAGGGCCGGCATCGCTGATTCTGTGTTTGAGCCGGGGATGATTTCCCTGCACAGTATGTTGGCCAATGTTTTCTTCTGACCGCTCTTCCTTGATCCAATCGCAGTGTTTTTCCAGTCAGTATGACACCGTGAGCCCTCACAGTGAGAGTGCTTAATATTTGAATAGGATTTAGTTGAAGCTTCTATGCTTTGACTGTTTTTTTTAACCAAGATACACTTTGGGGTTTATTGCGCTTTAAATAGTCATTTTAGTTAATTAACTTATGATGTCACAAAGTCTTAAATATGTGTTGAAAGTAATACAAGAAGAGGCGCATAGAATATTATTTTACCTTATAGTCAATAATACAGCAACGCATTTTTTTAATATATATTTTAAATGTTTTTTTATTTTGTTTTTTAAATGGACAGCAGCACAAATGGCAGTGTGCTGCTTTTCTTTGCATTTGCTTTTATTGTTTTATATCTGATGTTCTCTGTACATATCTGATTAAAATGTTTAATTAATTAAACCCAGATTACAACATGTATTCTGTTTGCCTTTGTGTCTGCATTTTTCTTGTGGAGTCAATTTCTCTCTAGGGCTAAATTGTTAAAGCAGACTCTAAATCCACAGCCAGCAGTGACACAGTGTTTACTTTGAGTTTGAAAAGCCCCACCTGTTAAAAATGTGCTTACTTTGAATGATATGAGATGCTCTGATGTAGAAGAGGAAACTTCAAACCCCCTTGTTTTTGAATACAATGTGGCTTTTGATGAAAAGGATATTATATAAAACAACAATGAAGCCCTTTTGTCAAGTTATTTTATGTAACCCAACAATAATAATTGCATCAGGTGTGACTGAACACAGCTGTATGCATTGGAGCCTGTCCAGATTAAAAAAACACTCATAAACAGCTTCAGGGAAATTCACCAATGTTTTAAATGAATAGATGATTTATAAAAAACAAAAGGTTTATTTTGAACATTTTAAGCAAGAAGAAGAACATAAATATAATGTATCGGCTGTCACTATAATCATGTTTTGTCTTCAGATTAAACAAATACAATCCGTTTAGTTTATATTCGCTCTCATAAGTCAAGCTGGCAGGTTAACAGTGTGAATCACGCCATTTATTCATTTCCATCAGACATTTAGTTAATTTGTTGTGTTTTCTGTGATCTTCTGTCATCGATGCCAGATGAGAGAGTTGCTTCTGAATTAAGTTTTACAGCCCCTGAAGAAACCTGCAACAAAACACATTGTATATAGTGTATTTAATATATAAGTATTAATCCAACGCACATACTATTTAAATATGTACAATAAATGATTTCATACATTTCATTGATAATGCCAATATGAGATATACTAAAAAGAAAAGCATACAGAGAAAATATAAAAGTGATTTGAGTCAGCAGTGCTTTTATGTACTTAAAGTTTCAACTCCATATATTTCAAGAACCTTTTGGGCTTTAACTTTTTCTTTAAAGATGTTAAATCTACTGAATGAAAAATAAACTAGAGGCACTCACCTCAGCCTGCACTTGTTGAGAAAAATGCCTCTCCTCTCTGGATACTCTCTTCTCAAGGGACCATTATCTGTGAGAGCAGACATTGCAATTTATTCACATCAAGATATATTGTCTGCATTATGAACACATTGAATCTGAATGCTTACAAAAGCCAACAGGGCTGTTATGAAAATGTCACGTTTTGTGAAATGCCACACTTACCAGGCTCTGAGTTTCTCCTTCCCATAAGACCCACAAAAATGTCATTCATTTCCCCTAAAAAAGGAAGAATAACCAGACACTTTGTGTTTTATGATGATTTCAAATAAGAAAGCAAACACTTCACATCAGTACTAAATCATAAAGATCTTACTTTTTTGTGGTGCAGGTACAGCGCTATCATCTGATAATAATTAAATGAAACCGAGACGAAAAGACAAAGAGCAGTATTGTAAAATAGAAGAACACTTTTGAGGAAAAAAAATCTAGATCAAAAATACTATTTGTAAATCACCAGATTTAAGTAAGGGACAGCATTTACAACAGTTTATCACATTTTTGTATTTGTATTCAATGAAGTATTATTAACACGAATTACTTCTACACATTTTAGAATGAAATCAGTGGGAGACTTACCGGCATCTCTTCTGCCCATCAGACCTACAAAGCTGTCATAGTCCAAATCGCTATACCTCTTCAGAATGTTCCGCTTGAGGTTGTCCAAGACTGTGGGATTCTGCAATTATGAAAAGCAAAACAAATAAACAATCAGTTTATGTTTAAAATAGGACGTGCAAATCAGCGTTGTCACTGCGCGCCCGGAAACCTACTTCTGATCTGCGCGTTCCGGGCTCCTCGCATCTGGAATGGCTGTATCGAAGTTTCATGATGAGGAACAGAGTCATCAGCAGCACACCGCCCTTCATTTTCTCAGCACCTCCTGCGCAAAAGGACAGTTATCCTTTTTTAATAAGTTGTTTCGTTTTAGGCAAAAATATCGCTGAATATCGAAATCAAATGTATCCATTAGGCATAGCTTGTTGCGTAATTGGTGCGTAAAAGTGCTCGGTGTAAGGTTTACAATTATATATTTCATGACATGTATTTGTAATGTTGTTAATACATTATTGTTTTGATTCTCTCGTATTTATCCAGCGGAACAAAGAGGCAACAATAATATCATGCATTCTCTCTCCCAAAAGTCACATTAAACCATTAAATAAACTTCATAATGGAAGAAAAATACAATGGTCTAAAATAAATGAATAGAATAAATATGTTCACATTTTTACTTTAAGCATTTACAAGTTTTTCCTTTACCTGTTTTCTGTCAAGCAGATAGTTTGGTAAAAGAGTCTGCGTGCGCCCTGGTGCAGAGAAGTGAAGAAGGATAGATCCTGCAGTGAGATCAGGCCAGCATAAATGAGACGTCCACGCTCTCTGCTAATAAATAAGAACTGGATACCTGCGTAACGCCAATCAGCAACCCGAGCGTAGGTGGAGTATCAGGTCTTATCACGTTGTGCCTACGTAGAATACACACTGATGGTCATGATGCTGCTGAGAGCTGCTGCCTCCCCACTAACACACACGTACAGACACCATCAGAAATACACGTACAGGCAACGTCACGAGGATAAAGGTGTGTGACTTAAGTCCATCCCTGAACCTATTAAAATAAATATTTGATTCCAACTGCAGTTTTATTTAAAGAAAGCATCAAAAACACATTGTTACATCTTGTTTGGTATAAAGTGGACATGTGTGCAGCAGTTTCACTTATCCATGTCTTTGCCATCATCCTCACATGCTCCTCATGGTGTCTTTCCACCCCATTGACCATGTAGAAATGGTCATTGTCAAGATACTGATCTTTTTAGGAAGTAATTATACAGCCAGCATCTGCCTCTGCTGTCCCAATAGAAGATGGTGATGTATCCGACTGGAGGAGCCACACAACTGTCTGTTTGTAATGGAAATAAACACAATCATTTGTCAGCCTTACTGGGTGGGTTTTAGTTAGTTGACGGGATAAAATGTAATTTTCCCACCAAACTATCTGAATACAAACGAGAATTATATTTTTGACAGTATTCAAGAGAACATTGATATGTTGTCATGACTGACAACTCAACACCAGATTTGATGTTAGGACCGACACATCATCACCAGCATTGACACAATGGGTAACATGTGGTTCAGAGGGTCACTTGAAATTGCTTTCATGACTGCTGAATTCTCTCTTATCGGCTCTGACAGGTGCTGAGATGAATTGTCTGTCTTGTAACTTGTATAAGCACAGACAGTGTGACACTTTTCGTCATACTTTTTACCTCGAGCGGCACTGCATGATTACGTTGCTCTGGTAGCGCTGTATCATTTTCTCATAAATAAAACATCCTGAAAATACATTTATGTGTAACGTATTTTCCCTACATCATCACCCTGAAAAAAACTTTTTATTTAATGCCCCTACCAAACCTATAATTTTCTTGCAATTACACAAGCAATTACACTTGTGTTGGTGTTCAGGCACACAATCAGAATGCAAAGAAGCATGAATATTTCAGCAAAGCAACGTTTGAGATCACAGCTATAAAACCGTCACAGGGAACCAATGCAGTGCAGATATAAATGGCTGTGCTCTCTAGAGACTGAGACCTGTTTGATGAGGGTATGACTCCCACAACAAAGCACCACGCATATAGTGTCCAAATAGTGCACTTCACAAAAGGTTAACACTGATATGTTTTAGTAATGAATTCTATTTCCATATTTGTCCTGTTCCTGGATGTAACGTGGGGATGGCAGCAAAGCAGGGAAGGGTTCGGGGTGGGAGATCTGACAGAGGTGGGGGAAGTCATTAATTGCATTTTTACATTATTGATGAGTGTTTTTTCATATGGTTGGTAATCATCAAAGCAGCCCTGTTTTTTTGACTGACAGAGAGTACCGGGAAAGAGGGCCAGTGGCTGTTTATCTACAACTTACCATAGCATGAGGAAGCTTCTTATCCAACCAAAAGTGAATGGATCCTGGGTCAGATGTGCTGCAGGGCTAAATGGACGACCCTCAATATATAAGAGGTACAGTAGTCACATGACATGACATGTACCCTCTGCTGTATTGCATGTGGACGTCATTCATTACCGTCACACCTTTTATTTAAAAGATCAGACTTATAATGGGCTCCCCTCAGAGGTGCGGACAGCTGAGTGCACGGTTGACTTACTCCCAGCTGGATTCCAATGGTATCTTTAGATAGAAGTATTGGAGAAGACAAAGAGAAGAGACACAGCTCAGTCTCATGCGAAGATCATTTAAGGATGTGTATGAAGGACTGTGTTTTGTATTGAGGTCTAATACTCCTATAAATGACATGAGTAGTCAGTTGAAATATTAAAAAACTTCCTGGCCTTATCCTTTGTCTTTTCAGGTCCTTCTCAAACATTGATCTGCATGTGTGTAAAGAGTAGGCTGTCTGAGTGTGAACATCATTTAAATATTCTCTCGTTTGCCCTCACGTTCTCTTTTTTAGCGTTTGCCTAATGGTCATGCTTTTCCTTTTGTCGCTTGTTGAATTAACAGGCTGAAAAGTTAGAGATGACCTTGCAGTTTAACACATATTAAGAGCAAAAAAGAGAGAGTGTGTGTGTCTTTGAGGACACATCATGTAGAGTGTTTATCTCACACCATTTTTTTCATTGAAAGTCATTGGAAACGACATGACACATTAGTTATTCTGTGTAGTTGTATATTCAGAGGAGGGAGACAGAACATAAAGCCCGTACAGCCACACTGTTATTCCTCTCCTGCCTCTCTAATGGAGCTGCCAGTCATCCATTTGTGCAGGCTTTCAGGGTCTGAGGGGGGAGAAGATAAAGTAAGTTCCAGCTTGGAGTTGAGAGGTGACAGTGACGCGACGGCCCCTTATATGGTAGAGATGTTATGGAAGAATAAGCGGCCAGAGGGAGACTGGAAAGCAGAGTGTGCGAGGGTGAGAAGAGAGAGTGAGATTGTAATGATGTGTGAGAAATGTCAAGGTGTAGATTTTAGCTATATTTATACAAAGACTGGGGTTGGACAGACAGCTTGCAATCTCTGGCTAATAAGTCCAAAGGGGATTCTGAACGTGTTAACAGAGTTACAGGAAAACAGTCCTTCTCACACTCAGAGCCCATCCCCACTGTCGGCTGTCGCTTGTGGCAACATGAAGACAAAAATAAACGGATCTAGATGATTCCAGTCCTCTCCATGGTAGATCATAAGATGCACCTGTCAATAATTGAGTTAATGGGCTCTAATCTAATGAGGGAATTTAACTTAGACTCTACTTTATACTTCTCCTTGGGGCGTGCAAAATGACTTTGATGGATGAAGTATTTTTCCACCACCCACTCCTCCCTGATCTCTGACTTACGAGGTCCTAAAGTGTCACTTCCATCTAAATGTTAATTTGAGGACTGTTTCTTAAAGACTGGCATGGTTGCTGACATGCTTCGCAAGTCTATTTGCATTAGACCACATTGGTTATGCAGAACTGTGAGCTGTGGTGTCGCTAAACCAAAACACATTATTTTCTTTTTCATCTGCATTTTCCAAAGAGCTTCGAAGATTGTTTTTCTGCTCTCTCCTTGTCAAACGCTTTGTATCCCCTTTAATCTTCTCTTGGTGACAATGGCTGGCACTTAGGTCTATGAGAGAAAATAAGCCTCTGATGCTATTTAGGCTGTTGAAGCTCTGTTGTGATCGTTCTTTCAACAGTATTGCCTATTTTCTACTCATCATGCAGTAAGAACACTTCAACACATACATCAAAATTCAGTTCATCACAGAAGTAATCAGAGACTGTGACAATGTGTCCATGCTGCAATCAGATGAGATGCGTTTTCAACCCTCAAATTGTGTTCTATTTACACAAGACCAGCCACTGAACGTTTGTTGAATACTTTTTGTTGGTTGCCAAATATTTTGTCTTTCTAATTTGTTGAATACTTTTGTTGCTTATTATTTCCTCTGCCATTTGGTCATTTCTCTGCTGCCAGCTATCCAAACCATTTGGTTACTACTGTTTCCACAAGCAGTAACTAAAATAAATACCATCAACACATTATGAACAGCGACTTGTTTATGATTTTTTTTAAAGGTCTCCTATCATGCAAAATGCACTTTTTAATGTAGTTTATACATAAATATGTGTCCCCGGTGTGTCAGGGAACTCACAAAGTGTCAGAAAACAAAACCCTCTCTCTTTTCCTCTGTAGCAAAATCTCAAAAAATGGGGGTACGACGGAACTGATTCAGATTTGCGTCCGATATGATGTATCAGAAATGTGGGCTGGCTTTACACCCACGGCCCTATCAGAAACATCGCTATCAGAAACAATGCACAACGTGTTTTGGACGTAATATGATCTTTGTTTACATTAGCAAGCATGCTAACACTCAGAGCTAACCTGTACTGGAGTGTAAAAAAGCAGGAAATAAAAAAAGGAACTCACCTTGTTGTAAACCCGCAAGAAAAGAAGCATTTGAGCTCCACTCTGGTTCAGAAATAATCCTTGATGTGGTTTGGAACATGATATGGCGTTTAATCACGGCAGCATTTAGCTGTATCTCGTAGAATTCTGAGCAGGAACAAGCTCCCCATCCTCCATCTTTCTTTTTTCAAGCTAAGGACCCAGAATCAGCGTTTCTCTAACAGGGCTGAAATAGAGGGATATCAGGGATGTCTAAAATGCACAATCTGTTTGGTATTTTGAGCAAAACACATCATAAATATGTTTTTTATATTTTTTTATATATCTGAGACCCATACTTGCCAACCTTGAGACCTCAGAAATCGGGAGCATTTCAAAATGCAAAATGGGGGGGGGTGCTAGTGGATCGCCGTAGCTGTTAGATTAACATTAACATGCTTATTGTAGTTCTAAGTGCAATGCCTTGCGGCCTGTAGCACCATCCTTGATGGAGCATATGTGTGGGCAGGAAAGGAGTGAGCAGAGAGTAGAGTAGTTGTCGATTTTTGTTCTGTTTTCTGTGACTATCTGCCTCACCCTCTCAGACTTTCAGTTGCGCGCGCTACTAAAGAGACGTGTTACCATGGAAACCAAACAATGGTGTAGCTGTATTAAAGTCNGGGGCGGTAAAGGGGAGCAGCTGCAGTGTCATTTTCTATGCAAGTGAA